>NC_084605.1:36924500-37252000 GCF_033807715.1 Cololabis saira
AAGCTCAAAATGTAATAGAAGGTTGGAGTTAGATGATCTGTCTTATCTTGCTTGTCAGATTTGGAGTTATATTTTCCTTTCATGTCTTCGGGCTGGAGATATCCTGATCAGCAGGATATTAAAGAATGTGCAACATGTTTCCCCGTCTGCTGCAACTTATGGAGAGACAACCTTTGCTCTAGACCTCTGACTTCAGCCATTTGTCTTTGGACAAAAATATCTTGATTTGATGAGACATGAGGTCGCTTCTGGACATTTCAACTGTCATGTGGGGAGTCCATACTTCAAAACTGACTCCCTCAAATGTGATTTGATCACGATGCAAAGATTTAAGATGCAAATCCGTGCAAAACATTGTGTCATTACAAGACGAGCACTCTAGTAGAATGACGCATTTTCATTCTTTAGTCTGTAGTATTGTCAATCATAATCATTGACCACTTCAGCTTAATCCCTCTGAGTCCGCACATTGACTTGGCATGCTTTTATGCTGGATACCACACACATGGAGAGTTTGTAGTATTGTCAATAATCTTTATAAAACCTGAGGATGCTTTTTCCTGTCATTGCGCTGCTTTGTAGTAAGCTATTGCCTTATTACTGCTAAGTGTAAAGTGAAGAGCTTGTGATGTGAAGTGCAAAGGAACTTGAATATTAATTGAGCTCTGTATCCTATACCAGAGAATGCACAATAACACAACACTAACCCTACTTTTTTTAACTGAAATGTGTCTGTAGTAGACTGAAATAAAATAGCTGTCATTATATTAACTTTCAGTTTCGGATGAAGAATTATCTGCTACCCAGCTTACATTTGTATGTGGGCCCCATCTGAGATGAAAATGGGCTGAAAAATGGCACTCTATATAATTGTCTATATAAAGTTGGCGCCACGTGAATTGCTTCTAATGGCTATGCTCAGGTACAAGGGTGATGAATGGGCATGGGTCCAAAATGCATGTCTTGTCTGGGTCCCTCTTGTGCCAGATATATAAGCAGACCTGAGTGGGCTGTTCAGGTGGAAGTAATGTGGAACCAGTCGACTAACCCATATGAGGTCCCATTTTTCAGCTCATTCTTCAGCTCATTTTATATCTCCAATTGTCCCCACTTACACATTTTGGCTGTGTCAACCACATTAGCCAACCGGCAGTGCAGCTGCAATTCAAGGAATGAATGGCACAGCTAAGAAATAAATAAATAAAATAAAAACTTTATTGGCTTTATGGCAATGATGATTCTTTTATGAATTGATTACAATAGTCCTATACTCCATGTAACCAATGAATGACTGAATATTCATTCAGTCACTCATCTGTTGACTGATGAGTGAATGACAGATTTAACTTATGCATGTATGATTATATTGTCTCTGGCTGCAAAAAGTAGTTATTAAATAAAACAAAATTGAAAGGAATTTGGATACTTGATTACGGTACATTTGGCAGTTAATGCTACATGATTGCTGCCGTAAAAATGGGCTAATCTTAGCTGTACTTACTCAGGTGAAATGTATTTCCGACATTTTCAAGCTTTTCCGCTTATCATTTGCAGTTCACTGAAATGCTTGTGAATTTATTTGTATATTTCCTTTCTTTCTTTTTCTCTTTTTGCTGTCTTTGAATCAGCACAACCTGTTTCAATCATTCTGCTTAAAAGCAACATATGCACAGACGGATCAAATATAAAAGTTTATATGCCCACAATGCATCCCCCTTTTATGGAGGCTCATTGTGAAATACATACATGTTGTGTTTTTTTTCTGAAAATACCTCACAAATAGGTTTAGGAAGAGAACCAGTTGCTGCCTTGTTATCATTTACTTGTGATGATCATAAATAATACCCACCACTTCTGTGTGTTCTCTACAGTTAACTACCTGTCACCCGTCACTGAGGATTTCACTGGTTCTTGGATTTCTCCTTTTGAGAACTTCACGGACCCCCCTGAAGGCCCGCTGGACAGCAGCACCACCACCACCAGCACCAACACTGGGGACTCCCAGGAGCGACTCTACAAGAGCCTGAACGATAAACTCATCCCCATCTACTGCTCCATCCTAGCGGCTGTCGTTGTTGGTCTTGTGGCCTTCATCATCTTCAAGAGGTAAAAAGCAGACATTTGTACACAGTACTTATGTGCATACTACAGTATGGACGATATACCAGATGATAACAAAAATTCAGTACAACACTGGAGTTGTTCTTTTTTTTTTTCAGATCCATTGCATTTTCAAGGGTCATGTATGCATCTTAAATAATAATCATAAAAATGATTTATTCAATTACAAATTGATAAAATAGCTATTTTCATATTTAATTAGGTCATCTGCTGCTTCTGGGGATGAATGTTCTCTGTTGTGCTTTGGGGCACCATATGGTGTCCTAACTTTCTCATACACCCCTGCTAAATGTTGAATGTACAATATGCTTATGTCTGTGTGTTTTATGGTAAGACAAGTGTGGAAGAGACTTTTTTTCTATCGTCATATTGTTTTTCATCTGCACCCAGTACTGGAGTTGAGGGGGGATGAGGGGGGATGAGGGAGGATGGCATCCCCCCTGAAATAAAAACGGTCCAAATCATCCCCCCTGAAATAAAAACGGTCCAAATCATCCCCCCTGTAAAACTGCCATCCCCCCTTTCCATCCCTTATGTAATTTCATCAATGAATGTGGTTTTACTGCTATTTCAACATTTAGTCATCACCAGAAAATAACACCAGAAAATAACATCAGAAAAATGTGACAATTTTCACCTGTTTCAGGTAAATTTTCACTTGAAATAAGTAGGAAAATCTGCCAGTTTTTGGTGTGTGGCAAGGCTAAAGGGAAATATTCAGTTTCAAATATAGGCTCTAATTTTTTACATTTTATTTGCAACACTGTGTGTACATGTGCATGTACATGTGTGCCGTGGAGAGAGATCACGCTTTTTTCACATCGTGCAAAAGGAACAATAAAATGACTTCAAGACTCCTGATTACAAAACAGTAAATCATGTACAGTAATCAGACTTGACCAACAATCAGCTGACTCTGAAAATGACAGTCTGAAATGAACCCTTTTTCCCCCTCATCTTCATATTTGCTAACATTCAGGTGGAACAGCTGTAAGCAGAACAAGCAGGGAGCCAACAACTGCACAGCCAACCAGAACCAGACGCCGTCACCTGAAGGGGAGAAACTACACAGCGACAGCGGCATTTCTGTGGACAGCCAGAGTCTGCAGGAGCAGCTAGCCCAGACTCAGGCACAAACAGGTACAGCTCTGACTTATCCTAATGGTCAAATCAAGTATAGTCAAAGTTTATTTAATAGCACACTCAAAACAGCCAAAGTGCTGTTCAAATTGCACAGACAAAACAAAGCAACATCAACGTCGATACAAAGCTAAGAACAATAAAATCTAGTGCAATGAAAAATAAATATGGATGATAATTAAAATGAAAAACAAAAACACATATGTTCTGTCAGCACTCGAGGACTGAAAATGCTTCATCACCTCTGATTTTTAGTCTGGACTTGGGAACCTCTAGGAGTTACTGGTTTGCAGACCTCAGTGTTCTAAGTTGAGTGTGACGTTCACACAGATATGGTGATACTGTGCCTTTAAGAGACTTCAAAATAAACAATAAAATCTTAAATACTTCCTTAAAGGGGACCTATTATGGCATCTAATGTCTATTTTAAACAGGCCTTGAATGTCTTAAAAACAAGCTTTTGATTGTTTTTGCTAAATAAATTAGAAATTCAGCCTCTGAGCCATGTCTTTATCATCCCATTCTCTAACCTCATTATCTATGCAGGATTCTGAGTGGGCGGGGCTATGATAATGAGGCTCTGTGCTGATTGGCTGCCTGAATGACGCGATACACCGCTACGAAAAAATGGACGAAGCTCCGGCCGGCGGAGTTATTTACACCGTGTCCTAACTGCATGCGATGCGAGCGAGCGTCACCGACAACATCAATTCCATTGCTTTATTTTCTATTGGACTGTCCTAACTGGCCGCAGCGACGCAACATTTGTCGGATGCCCTGCTTCTATTTTCTTCCTGTCGCTCGCCTTGAAAGCCGGTTGAAAGCGCTGTAGGAAACAGTCATGATGAGGAACGGCTGATCCAGTTAGTTGAAATGAGAAGTTATCTATGATTCCTCCTCATTTCACTACAAAAACCTCAATAAAGTGGCAGCTGCTGGAGGGAGATGGACAGAGAGCGTCTGATGTCACGCAGTGCTACGATAGTCGGACGCTCGCATGCAGTTACACGGTTTTATAGTTGTGGGCGTGGTTTGCAGTTTGGTTACGTAACGAAAGGGAGCAGAATCTGAATGGCTCGTAGATCCACATCACACTGGACGGCTCATCCAGGCGGCTGTACAGACCCTGCAGAATCTGGTTACTTTCCTCCTTCTCTGAGTTGGCAGGCTGAGGGGAGACCACTTTATATATGTTAAAGCAAGAAAAAACCTGTTTTTCATCATAGGTCCCCTTTAAATGGACAGGCCAATACAGCAGTGATTCGATCTTTGTCAGAGGGCGGGCCACTGAGTTGTTTTACATCCTGTAGACCTCAAAGTGACGACTGATCAAGACCTGGAATACCCATGCAGCGCATACTGTACCTGTACAGACACCACTCCTGGAATACTAAGAAATACAATAATCCTCATTTGTCAACCCACGGTGCTTTTAGTGGGTGTTGGCATGTTTTACCACAAATGTTAGTGTCCTTAATACCTCAAGCATTGAGTAACTCACTACCAAGCCTGAATTCTGGGTTTTTGTGAATGTAGATACATTTAGGCAGCACCGTTGCGTCAGGCAAAAGAAAAGAATTCCTCTTTGGGAATGAGCCATTTAACGGCTTCACTGACTGCACCTTGACGATAACTTTCAAACTTACTGTAGCACGTCGGCAAACAAAGATTACAAAACTGACAGGGCCTAAAGTGTTTATTTGTTTGGCTGTGTGTGATCCTGTTGGTTTTCTGCCATTTCCTGATTAACTAGTTCCAGAGAATTTAGGATTTTTAAAACCAAACGTCTGCCGAGAAAATAGAAAAGAAAAGAAACAAAGTTGAGCAAAGAGGAAAAATAGTATAAACAATTCCGTCACATTGATGAGTTAACCATTTTGTGCTTTTGGTGTTTTTTCTCTTTGATGCAGTGTCAGGGTGAGTTTAATTAAGGACTTGCTGTGAAAGACTTGGAAGAAGCAATTGCATATATATTGACATGCAGAAACTTGGGCACTCCTTGTATTATTTGGGTTCTCTGATCACTTTGTATTTAGTAAAACCCCATTTGGCAAGTATTACAGCTTGTAAAGGCCTTTTATCACAAACAAGGGGTCATTCAGTTCTTTTGTATGGATTTTCCCACATTCTTCCTGCATAAGGCTGTTGGCTCTGTGTGCCACGTGGGCCATCTTGCAAGCCCCTCTAGAAGTCTACCCTGATTTGTGGGAACACTTTGGCCCAGTCCCAATCCCCCCCACTCCTACTTTTCAGCCCTACCCCTAAATTGTGCGCGTTCCCGTGAGGGTAGTGGTGTCCCAGGGCTAGGGGGTATGCTAGGGGGGTATGGTCCTTCAGAGCGAGGGATTTCAGATGCTGACTCGCCGACCGAGGGCCTGAGAAACATTTCCCAGAATGCTTTACGTCATCATTTGCAGATTGAATCAAACAAAAAAACATGGCGGATATTTCTTATTTTTTTGTGAATAAAATTAATATTTTGAGTTAGTTTCTGCATAAAAATGCGTTTTGATTACATTTCTAGCGAGAAATATATATTTTACTTTCATAATATTGACTCAGTGAATGTACATAATCACTCGCTTGCTCGTTGTTGCATTGTATCTTCAGATCTCGCCAGAATTAAGGCTGATTTATGGTTCCGCGTTACACCAACGCAGAGTCTACGCCGTAGGCTCTGCGTCGATTTAGGGCTAGTGGTAGAAAGTAGGGGGTGTATTGGGATTGGCCCATAAGAAACTTTGAGGAACATGTCAGAAAACTCTTTGTCTTTGGGATCATTATCGTTTTGCAAAAGCCAACTTCTATGATCTGACCTTAAAAGTTGGAGAAGACTTCTTTTGTGGTTAGTTATCAAATGTTTAGACCTATAGGTGTTATAGGTTTACCAGCTATTCTACAAGACTTCCGCCATTCCTCTTAGCTCCTGTTTAATTATTTATATTCCAAACTCAGCAAATGGCTACTATAAACCAATTTGTTATCATCTTTTGACATTTATCTGCTCCATAGGCATCACTGACTGCATTATTAATTTTCAGATTGCTAGGCAACTGCTTACAGAAGTCAGTTGCTACTGTTTGACAAGGTTTAAGGATTTACATGTAAATGTACTTTATTTATATTGCCCTTTACAGCCACCTCTAGGTGAGCCTAGGTGTCACTAAACTACTGGCCATTCTAAATAAATAGGTTTTAAGCCTTGATTTAAAAAGGCCCAGGTCAGAGATGGTGTGTAAGTTGCAGGGGAGCTTGTTCCAGAGCCGGGGGGGGGGGTTGAAAAGGCTCGGTCACCCCAGCGCTTGAACTTTGACCTGGGTTCCTCCAACAACAGTTGGTTTAAGGATCTCAGCCCTGCCATGCTCACGCACCGTTAAAAGCTCCGATAAATAGGGTGGGGCAAGGCCGCTGAGGGCTTTAAAAACAAACATTAAAAGTTTAAAATCAATTCTAAAATGGACAGGAAGTGGAGTGAATAGAGGACCGGAGTAACCGGAGTGCTCACGTCTTTGTTAATGTTAGTTAACAGACGGGCAGCTGCATTCTGCACTAGCTAAAGGCTAATAGAGGACTTGGAGATGCCAACATATACTGCATTACAATAGTCTAATCTGGAGCTGATTAGAGCGGGAACAGCTTTCTCCAGGTCGTGACGATTTTAAAAAGATTTCACTTTGGCTAGGAGGCGTAACTGATAAAAACTTGTCCTAACAACATTATCAACTTGTCTGTCAAATTTGAAAAAACTATCAAAAATCACACCCAGATTTCTGACATAAGGGCAGAAAGAAGAGGACAAGGAGCCAAAGCTAGTCGTCACAGTTTCCCCAAACACAACGCACTCTGTCTTGTCCTGGTTTAAGTGCAGGAGGTTCTGGGCCGACCACTGCTTGATGTGAGCTATACATGCTAGCAGGGAACGTCGTGCATCGGTATCTGAAAAATGACAAGTATTTTCATAACTTTAGTTTTTAATTGGAGCAGGAAATGAAACAAAGTATTAACATAAATCTGTTTAAAAAGAAATACAAAAAATTATTTATACACAGGTATATGGAAGAGGAATATATATATATATATAAGTATATTATACTTGTTTAAGATATGTTTAGATATTTATGTGGATATTTATGTAGTATATATTATCTGTTGAGAGGGATAGTTAAAATTATGTAATATATGTTATATATTTATTGGGTATGTAGCATATATATATTTATCTTCCCTCCTAAAGGGGAGTTTTTCTTGCCACTGTTTGGCTTAAGGTTTTTCTCCCACTAGGGGAGTTTTTACCTGCCATTGTTTATGTAATAACTGCTCGGGGGTTTATGTTCTGGGTATGGGTCTCTGGAAAGCGTCTAGAGACAACTCTGTTGTATTAGACGCTATATAAATAAAATTGAATTGAATTGAATTGAATTATAGGGATATTTATGTAGTTTATATAGTGTATATTTATATAGATGTATATAAGATTTTTATTTTCTAGATATTGATATAATATTGATGTAATATTTATATTGTCTATATACTTATATGGATAATTATGTAATAATAGGCGTGTTTACGTAGTATTTATATAGATTATATTTATATGGATATTGTGTAGATATAATAATAGCATTAATGTAAATCCATAGAGTTATAAAGGGGTAGGAACTAGGAAAAAGTGTACACTTCTTCCTACTCCATATGTGAATATGAAGATGTAAATGTTTATCTTTTTATTTTTATTTTTACTTTCATTTTATATTCATGTTCGAAAATAAAAATTCAAAAAATTCAAATTAACAATGTTATCAAGCTAAATAAAGACTGAGACCTTGGTGAAGACAAAAGATTAATTAATTCTCAATATTTGTTTGGCCCTTGAGTTATCTTAAATATGTTTTAAGTGGGTACTTGTTTTTTTTGTTTTATTGTTATGTTTTTTTTCCATCAGTTGAAGTGATGTCTTCTCATTTTCCCTCCACAGTTGTCAATATGGATGAAGAGCCTTGTTTCCTCCTTCCTCTCCACACCAGAGAGAAGGTGGAGGAACTGCTGTTCAGAGGCGACAAAGGAGATGATTGCACCCACTTGCACGACAGCGACTGGTACAACCTGGCGGGCCTTCTTGGATATGAGGAGGAGCGGATCGACACTTTCCAGCAGGAAGAGCATCCCGTCCGAGCGCTGCTGTCTGACTGGGCAAGCAAGGACTGTGCCAGCATTGACGCACTGTGCACAGCGCTGCGTAAGATCAACCGCGACGACATCGTCCAGAGTCTGGTGCTCAGCCCAACTGCTGCCAAGCCAACTGCTACTTCTGTAGTGTAAATTTTAAGATTAACTGTGAGCAAAACACCCAAACCTTAATCTTAAAATATTCCTATGTGGCTTTCTTTACACCACATCATTCTGCAAGTGCTTGATGCTATCAGCTTACGAAGCTACTAGTCCATGTAGTGATGCTATAAATCACTTAAGTCCCTAAATTCATGGTTATTCAAGGAGAGAATGCAGGAAATTAGAAAGAAACATAAAAAATATCACTCAACAAATGCAATTTAAAATGCTCATATTGAAAGAAATGGGCTTTAAACTCTGTAGTATTCTCTCCGGAATCATCTCTTCACTCTGGATATCTACTCACCTTTCCATACTTCCATACTTCCATACTTCCAGCCAACTATCACCTGACTTAATTAACCATGGAGCAACAGCAGGCTTTGAATTGATTCCTTTTACTGGATCCTCTGGATCTTTACTGTTATCTCCACTCTTAAACTTGCACACTTACTGTGAGTCTAAAGCTTGTATTGCTCTTGTAGATTTTTACATAACTTTGCTACCAAAGAAGTGTTGTCAGAGGGTGCCTGTCAAGTGACATTATTTACATACCACGTTAGTCGCTTTGAGTTTAACTTGACAAATGGCTTGTGTCTATTATTGCTACTTGATGAACCCTGCAAACCCCAGTGTCTGGATCCTTCTACCCTGAGGAAGTATTGGTGGACCGCTGAAACAGTTTGATCTCTCAAAAAAAAAGGCTACATCAATCTGTTTTACATGTTTTTAACATTTGCATTTATTCAAGAGACGGAGCAACAGCGCATGTGGAATTTTCCTTTACATTCTCTTCATCTTAAGTGATCCTGCAGACTTTTCTATTTTTTTGATAAGTAAGAAGTACAGACTGGGCCTTGCCAACTCGGTGATCTGTGGGCCGATGGGTCATTAACCAAGGCAACATGATTCCTGCTTATCTGCGTAACAGAGCTCTGACACATGCTCCTTCATTAACTACCAAGAAAAGGGAAGGAAATGGACCTTAAAACACGTTACCCAGTAACAATCCTATATATGAATATTATTTGGTATACATACACGCCTACAGTATGTAGCCATGCATGCCTGTACTGTACTCAACAAACACAGAAACTCATAGCTCATGTATAGATTTCCAGTCTTATTCACTATAGAGGGAACAGAGAACATTAGATCCACCACATACATGGTGTGGAGCAACTACCAGAGGGGACATGCCTGTTTATTACCATTATTTGTAGCAGCTTAGCAGAAGGATGTGTCTATTTATGTCAAAAATCATATGCTTTGCTTTAGATGGTTGACATACTACAAATTCCCACACGAAATGTCTAGGATGCAAAAGAAAAAAACTGTTTTTTTTATTTTTTTTTATTAGAATTATTATTATCATTACTTAATTTCTCAGTGTAACAGTTTATAATTGTCCAAAAGACAGCATATTTATCCAAGAAAGTGATTCTTGCGGGTGACAATCTTCCTAACTGATAAGTAGAAAAGAGAAACCGGTCTGAAAAAATGTTAAGAAAAAAAAGAAACTGGGTATCCTGTTTCTCCTTTGTTTGGGACAATGACCTCTGGATAAAAGGCGACTCGGCAGAGGCAGAAGTCGAAGGATGTGAGGTGAATTCCAACCAAGAGAAGCTGAAATGTTTAGGATTAAGAAACTCAAGAAATGGGATTATTATTGGTGATTATCAGCTTGATCAAGTATAAGCATCCATTCCTCTCCTGGTGACAGTGTGTTCTTTACACTCTGTGTTGTGTTGGTTTGAACCGTCGAAGCATGTTCAGCTCTGTAACTGTGTTGGCATGCTGCCAAAGTACGATTACTTTGACCACTTTTATTATGGTTTTCTTCACTGTTACAGGGAAAATATTTGAAGGAGCAAATACTTAAATAACTATATTAAACTGCTGGTTACCCCCAGTGTCAGCTGTTACTCTGAAGCACAGATTGTCACAAACCGGTGACAGACTGTCTTGTTGTAGCGTTACTTTACATGAAGGTATTCTTATGACTCTCTAAAGGACGTCGTATTTTGGACTCCCAAATAGCTATAAATAGTATTACATTTCTGTTTTTGTTCTAGATTGTAGCACTTAAATGTATTAATAGAGGCCCTTTTGCAACACAAGTGCCTGGCAATTATTTCAGGTGTATGCTGATGTTGTGCATTTATTGTTTTTAGCATTTGTAAGTACATTTTCTTTATTTTGTTGTTTTACTTGTAAATAATGCATATTTTTTTAGATTATTTACTTATGTTAAAGCCTGGAAGGTGCCACTGTACAGTATACATGTGAACAGGATCTTGTTACTCTATAATGTCCTAGTTTAAAGGTCCCATGTTATGCAATCTCTATTCTTATTGCTTAAGCACCACAATAAAGTCGTTTTATGACGCATTTACTTTCTCTGCGTTCATTAGATCATGCAGCCTAAATATTCTACTTCTCTGGATGTGTTGGTGAGCACCTTGTATACTCCTGCTCCCTCTGCTCCCTGCACTGCTGTTATTGGCCATAGCTGGGCTGGGTCGATCTGCACCCAGAGTTTTAAGGGACCAATCTGCCTATGCAAATACTGCATGTGTGAGCAGAACATTGTTGAAAAGAATAATCACACAATATCCTGGTATGTCTGCTCTCAAAACTGATACTTACTGCTTCAACATTTGTGTACTTCTTACTATGACAGCAAGATGGCCTAAAAACTGGATCCATTACAGTCACTTTTATTTAGTCGAATTTAACCTTTGAAAGCAGCAAAAAGCATAATATGGGACCTTTTAATATAAAGTAAATAGCAAAGAGAAGGGGGTGCCTTATTGTGGAAATTAACAAACAATTCATCACCCAAAAGTGGAAAATCTACATTCAGAGTTCGGGAAAAGAAGTCAACTCATCAAGCAATGTTCTCTTTCTATAAACGGAACAATATACTGAATTGATAACATACAATCACAGTCAGTTGTAATTTGATTTCAGATATTTTAAGTATTGACGTACAAAAAAGTTATGTATTTTGGGAAATACATTACATTTCTTGATCTTTTTCATTTGCTAAGGGTGCACTCAAAGCTAAGTTGCCACATGCCGTGACTCGGCATGATCGACCCCTCCTACCAATCTCCTGGCTGCCCGGCACCCACACCACTCCTCTCTCAATCATGCCTGGATACCATTGCTGCTCCTAGCTATGTTTACTCCCAGCTCGTGCAGACTTATGCAGAGAATCGTCACAATCATGTCGACACTACTGACTTTGTGGCTTGTTTGAGTTTTTTGGTAAAATATAGCATTTTTTTCAATGTCTGAATTATGCCAATACAGGACTGTCTCAGAAAATTAGAATATTGTGATAAAGTCCTTTATTTTCTGTAATGCAAAAATGTCATACATTGTGGATTCATTACAAATCAACTGAAATATTGCAAGCCTTTTATTATTTTAATATTGCTGATTATGGCTTACAGTTTAAGATTAAAATTCCCAGAATATCAGCAATATTAAAATAATAAAAGGCTTGCAATATTTCAGTTGATTTGTAATGAATCCAGAATGTATGACATTTTTGCATTACAGAAAATAAAGGACTTTATCACAAAATTCAAATTTTCTGAGACAGTCCTGTATGTTGTTCAGTGACTTTCACAAGGAACTGTTGCATCCACACCACATCAGTTCATGCCCCTCGCCACACACACATGTGCAGCCATACTATGTCCAAGCAAGTGTGGGGAGCCAAACACTAGCCAAACAAACTACATGTTAGGGGTCAGTCGTGCTTGGTTATGGTACGGTTTATGGAGTGTGACTGCACCCTACGTGAAGCGATTCACTACCAGGCTGTTCCTGCCTTCAAGTGAACCTCGACACCATTATTATGATGACATCGGTTCAGTTTCACTAGTCTCAGCTTTCAGAACATCTCCAATGGCAAAGTTGTAAGAAAGGGCACTGTGTAAACTTTTCTCAGGAACATAATTAAACTAGTTCTGCTGTTACGTATTAAAAATTGGGCCAACTTCCTTTTCCTCTTCAAGCTTGAATGTATTTCCAAACATTCAGAAGCGGGGCATATCAAAATCTCCAGCCCTGAGTTGTATCCAACGCTTGTTAACGTTTATTCAGGCATTATAAACATTTCTGACTTGTAATTCCAACATTCTTTATTAAGGAACGTGTTGCAAACAAGGTAATAGGGTGAAAGAAAATTCACCCATGTCCTGAATGTCCAAAGAAAAGCACCAGTATTTGCATCATAAAAGTTTCCCATTTTTACAGTAAAACCCTTCACTTTCTGCCTTTATGGGTTACAGTACACTGACCAGTAATGACGTACACTATCACACAACATTTTCCAACTTAATGAGTTTGTCGGAAGCATGGAACTTGGGCCACATGTCCTATTTGAGTTTTTGAAGCTTAAGAAAACATTTTGGTTCAGTGATTCTGTACACCACTAAAGACGAGGGAAGCTTGTTCTACCAGAAGATGTTGTACGACAAATATTTGATTCTTTTCTGCCTGTTACAAGATGCAACTGAAGAGGTTTTTCTTTGAACAGTGTTTAGAGTTATTTTGAACAAGTATATAAAGTGCTTGAACAGAAGTGTTAAACCCAGCCGCAGGTGAATGTTGTGATATTCGTAGACGTAGTACCGAGCTGTGATGCAGTCAAAGGGCAGGGTCAGGGGTGGGAACGGGAGGGTGGAAGAATGTCTTTGCAGTTTATAGTTTTGGAAAAGCCCTGGTAATGTAAGTAGTAGTTATAAAACAGACAGTCCACCAGGGCTGAACTGTACAGATCTGAGAAACACTGAATGTTCCTTGTATACAAATTCAAAAACTGTTATACTAAATGTGAATTTGCTAAATTCCTACAAGCAGTGAATAAAGCTGTCAAATTAATTCGCTCTGTGTGTGGATTCATCATGAACAAACATAAATGTACAACTCAAAACAGAAAAAGGAAGAGAAAATGTGGAGACATTTTGTGGTACGCTGGAAGAGCCAACAGATATTTCTGAATTTACTTAAACTGACAAAAGTGACCAGCATCAGTCATTCATTAATCCATGGTTTAAAGGGGACCATCTTTTCTGACTTGGAGACACAAAAATGTCAAATAATGAGGTTCAAGTATCCTGAAGTAATCCTTGTGGTTTTAATGCACTTATGGTTCTTTTTTTATTATTTGTTTATCTATCGCCCTACTGACTTTAGTCTTTCATGGTTGTCTTGGTGGTCTTGACTTCTTTATGCTCAAAGATTCAAGCTTTTCTGTGACAGTTGAAGCAAAGCAAATCATGACTTACAGGACTGTCTCAGAAAATTAGAATATTGTGATAAAGTCCTTCATTTTCTGTAATGCAATTTAAAAAAACAAAAATGTCATACATTCTGGATTCATTACAAATCAACTGAAATATTGCAAGCCTTTTATTATTTTAATATTGCTGATCATGGCTTACAGCTTAAGAAAACTCAAATATCCTATCTCAAAAAATTAGAATATTCTGGGAATCTTAATCTTAAACTGTAAACCATAATCAACAATATTAAAATAATAAAAGGCTTGCAATATTTCAGTTGATTTGTAATGAATCCAGAATGTATGACATTTTTGTTTTTTTAAATTGCATTACAGAAAATAAAGAACTTTATCACAATATTCTAATTTTCTGAGACAGTCCTGTAGCTCTCTCCACGTTTCACGGTTAAAATTTACATTTTGTGAATACAGACCTGATGTGACTTACTATAAAAAACAATTGTCTTTCATCAGTTTTAATATTCTCCAACCAACAGTGTCACACAACAGGGATGGAAGAATAAACATGGCCACACAGATACATGTATGGATACATCAATCCACATATCAATGCATACACATGCTCGAGACTGCCAAGGTCTGCACATTTCCCCTCAAGAATCAATAAAGTCCTTCTGACATGTAACCTGAGCCAAATGAGACAGACTGATTACTGGAGGGTTCAGCACAGGGAGCCATAAAAGAGGAAGAGCATTGGAGGGTGGGAGGGGTGTTAGGCATTGGGACAAAAATAAAGGGGGGGGGGGGGGGGCAAAGCAGAGAGAAACAGATCCTGTTTAGCTTCATTTAACTGGAAATGTGTGTGGTCAGTGGTAACACAAGCCGTCAGCACGACTGGACTTAACCTGGTGAGAGATCAGGGAAAGTAATGATGCATAAAATGGCACATGCTGACTTTATGGGTTTCTGTCACTGGGCATCAATCAGTAGCAGGGTCCAAGTGTAAAAATATTGTGATGGATTAGTGAAGCTGACAGTTGTTTTTGTTGGAATTCAAACATTTGTTGGCAAAATACATTTTTGTGTTCTAAGATAACATCAGATGAAATGACATAACACATCTTAACTTGACAATATAACAACTTAGAGTAACATAACATGCTGGGAAACTATCCCATATCTGTTCTCAGTATATTATCTGTACTTTAAATGAAATTACATATTGTTACATATTTCATAATATCTCTGAATTATGCCAATATGAGAAATGAATAATCATTTTGAGAAAATCAGTGTATACTTTTAAATGTTATTGTCAAACTAGTAAAAGGCACAGAAGAGGGAAGCCTCATGGATCCTGGATCCCACTATGATTTCAATCCAACTGAACTTGACGTGAACGTCTTTAACCCGCGTCACTCCAGCCTGACCTGCTTCTGTTTGTTCAGAGCTCAAACTGTCCCACTATCCACAAAGAGTCTCTATGGAAAATTGTCGAGCCAGCTGCTGCTAACCTTAAGTGAGTTGACAAGTCGTGCTTGACAAGTGAGGACAACCATGTGTGCAGAGGTGACATGTGGCTATGAAAGGGGATAAGTCGTGTGGAGTAAGGGTGACTAGTTGAACTCTGCTTATTAAGGAGAGCGAAGAAAAGTTGCTCCTGCTGACTGACCCCTCTCGTTGACACCACTTGTAATCAGTGTTTCTGAGTATGTGCTAACATCTGAACACTTCTGCTTTCTCACTCACAATTCAAAATGATTAAAACTACTGAAGAGCTTCTTGAGGTATCCAATTAGGGTGGATAATAGACGGTGAATTGGAAAGTAAGCCTACTGTAAGGCCCTAAGTTATTTGGGCAATCATTACGTTTTGTTCATGTGTTTGCCTCTATACACCTATACAATGGACTGGAACTTAAAATAAAGACTTTCAGCTGTAATTTAAGATTTTCACAAAAAGATATGGGATTTTCCATCCAGAAATGACAATTTTTTGCAAAGTACCTCTATTTTCAGAGGCTTAAAAGTATTGAAAATCCTTTGTAATCAATGACTGCCTGAAGTCTGGAATCCATTGACATCACTAAATTCTGACTTTCCTCTCTGGAGACTCTGGAAATCTCTGAAAACACACAGCTCTGTCTCTTTGTTTGGGGTCACTGAGGTTTTCATGGAGCTGTTCATATTTGCAGGGGAGTGGAACTCCGTAATTATCCATCTCAGAGGAAAATGGTCCAACCTCTTCATCTTTATGGACACCTTGTTTTAAGTCGACATTATCAAGTCCCTTTTGTGCTCGTTTTTTTTTTTTTTTTATTTGCTTCGCAACAAAAAGGTAATTTAATTTAAATTTAACTAGTGGATTATCCACTGGGCTGACTGTTGCTTTACTTCAGCTTTCCTATCTTTAGTATAGGGTTTTACCAGCGTGAATCGGTTCAAGGCTTGACTCTCAATGAGATTTTTCTCATAAATAGGATCTGTACCAACTGTCCACGTGTTTGCTTTCTCACATAGTAATGGACTTGAAAGGTAATCCTTTATAATTTGTGTTTTACATTTGTACTGTATGGTAGCTCAATGTTTTCGGCCAAATCTCAAATAAGACACCCCAAAAAACCAGCTGCGATGATGAAAGGTGGGGTGTGAACAGAGGTGGGGATGTGGTTTAAAAGGAAGGTGTGGTTCTCTCTTTGTGGTACTTTGACCAATGCATGTTTCAGACATGTCATTAAGGCATCAGGAAATGGTGCTAAAGGGTGACAAAAACATAGCTGAAATTTTCAAGACAAGATTATTGGCTCTCTTGTTATAAGTTTGGTATCCGTTTAGTAACTAGGAAGCGGCAGTTAACAGCCATTTAACATCACCTAGCTCAAAGACAATATACATTAATAAAAACAAGTAGTAAGCCTCTGTGTAAAAGCAGGCAGATCTGCCAAAACATGTAAAGCCCCGCGCTCTGCACTTTTCTTTTTAAAAATTACATTTTGCCTTCGGATTTAAGAGCAGTCCGTCCTGGCATGACCCTCAACATAAACCATAAAGCTCCTATGTGGTCTGTTTGGAGTGAAGCACGTTTGAGACTAAATATATGGGTAATATACTATTTAAACTTCATTTCAAACCATCAGATTGATGATTGGTAAATTACTAAAAAAAAAAAAAAAATTGCTTTTTACCCAAATACTAAAATAGTCACTTAATGTAATAAGAATATCAAGAGAACATCATGAGACGACTGCCAGGATAAAACGCAATTAGCATTAAGATAATGGACGCTGCCTGGTAATAGCAAATATTGTTGTTTAATCCACCAGCCTGTCTTGTGTCAGTTTCATTTCGGTGAAGAACAACTGCACAATGAAGTCAGGCTTGTGAACTTTCTTAATGGGTTTTATGGAATTATATTAAAGTTTAAACCAGTTTCATTACTGCCTGAGGCCTGTGTGACCCAATCACATAACCCACATGCATTTGTATGTAAGTTATCACAGTGCTCTTTAAAAAACATTATCATCTGTACTACTACACAAATAAGCCCTCTGAGGTCCTTGGTAGGTGCTCACACTGAACGACTGACAGTAAAAGGTCTTCATATCGTCCCAGATGGGGGCACATGTGCACTCCCTGGTCACAATAGACTGTACAACCTGATCTCACAAAAATCCGTGAAATGCCCACGACCTCTCACCACTATTTTCCGTGGTACCAACACGGAAACTGGTAAAATTACGTGTGGGCACCACGGATATTGTACCATGCAAAGTCAATGGGATCCGTGGTCGTGATATATACACGAATTATGACATTATTATTATTTATATATTATTCTTTGTTATAGTGGCTAAATTATGCGTTTTTGGCGCGCAAGGTACTGTTTTTTACTGTCAGTTTGTAAAAACATGTTTTTAACGCTGTTTTAGCAGTGTTTTAATGAGGTTTTAATCTGACCACCATGGATATAGTACTATGCAAAGTCAATGGGGTCCGTGGTCGTGATATATACACGAATTATGACATTATTATTATTTATATATTATTCTTTGTTATAGTGGCTAAATTATGCGTTTTTGGCGCGCAAGGTACTGATTTTTAATGTCAGTTTGTAAAAGCCCGTTTTTAACGATGTTTTAGCAGTGTTTTAATGAGGTTTTAATCTGAGCACCACGGATATAGTACTATGCAAAGTCAATGGGGTCCGTGGTCGTGATATATACACGAATTATGACATTATTATTTTTTATATATTATTCTTTGTTATAGTGGCTAAATTATGCGTTTTTGGCGCGCAAGGTACTTATTTTTAATGTCAGTTTGTAAAAGCCCGTTTTTAACGATGTTTTAGCAGTGTTTTAATGAGGTTTTAATCTGAGCACCACGGATATAGTACTATGCAAAGTCAATGGGGTCCGTGGTCGTGATATATACACGAATTATGACATTATTATTATTTATATATTATTCTTTGTTATAGTGGCTAAATTATGCGTTTTTGTCGCGCAAGGTACTGATTTTTAATGTCAGTTTGTAAAAGCCCGTTTTTAACGCTGTTTTAGCAGTGTTTTAATGAGGTTTTAATCTGACCACCACGGATATAGTACTATGCAAAGTCAATGGGGTCCGTGGTCGTGATATATACACGAATTATGACATTATTATTATTTATATATTATTCTTTGTTATAGTGGCTAAATTATGCGTTTTTGGCGCGCAAGGTACTGATTTTTAATGTCAGTTTGTAAAAGCCCGTTTTTAACGATGTTTTAGCAGTGTTTTAATGAGGTTTTAATCTGAGCACCACGGATATAGTACTATGCAAAGTCAATGGGGTCCGTGGTCGTGATATATACACGAATTATGACATTATTATTATTTATATATTATTCTTTGTTATAGTGGCTAAATTATGCGTTTTTGGCGCGCAAGGTACTGATTTTTAATGTCAGTTTGTAAAAGCCCGTTTTTAACGCTGTTTTAGCAGTGTTTTTATGAGGTTTTAATCTGAGCACCACGGATATAGTACTATGCAAAGTCAATGGGGTCCGTGGTCGTGATATATACACGAATTATGACATTATTATTATTTATATATTATTCTTTGTTATAGTGGCTAAATTATGCGTTTTTGGCGCGCAAGGTACTGATTTTTAATGTCAGTTTGTAAAAGCCCGTTTTTAACGATGTTTTAGCAGTGTTTTAATGAGGTTTTAATCTGAGCACCACGGATATAGTACTATGCAAAGTCAATGGGGTCCGTGGTCGTGATATATACACGAATTATGACATTATTATTATTTATATATTATTCTTTGTTATAGTGGCTAAATTATGCGTTTTTGGCGCGCAAGGTACTGATTTTTAATGTCAGTTTGTAAAAGCCCGTTTTTAACGCTGTTTTAGCAGTGTTTTTATGAGGTTTTAATCTGAGCACCACGGATATAGTACTATGCAAAGTCAATGGGGTCCGTGGTCGTGATATATACACGAATTATGACATTATTATTATTTATATATTATTCTTTGTTATAGTGGCTAAATTATGCGTTTTTGGCGCGCAAGGTACTGATTTTTAATGTCAGTTTGTAAAAGCCCGTTTTTAACGATGTTTTAGCAGTGTTTTAATGAGGTTTTAATCTGAGCACCACGGATATAGTACTATGCAAAGTCAATGGGGTCCGTGGTCGTGATATATACACGAATTATGACATTATTATTATTTATATATTATTCTTTGTTATAGTGGCTAAATTATGCGTTTTTGGCGCGCAAGGTACTGATTTTTAATGTCAGTTTGTAAAAGCCCGTTTTTAACGCTGTTTTAGCAGTGTTTTTATGAGGTTTTAATCTGACCACCACGGATATAGTACTATGCAAAGTCAATGGGGTCCGTGGTCGTGATATATACACGTTTTATGACATTATTATTATTTATATATTATTCTTTGTTATAGTGGCTAAATTATGCGTTTTTGTCGCGCAACGTACTGTTTTTTACTGTCAGTTTGTAAAAGCCCGTTTTTAACGCTGTTTTAGCAGTGTTTTTATGAGGTTTTAATCTGACCACCACAGATATAGTAGCCTACTATGCAAAGCAACCTGATCTCACAAAAGTCTGTGAAATGCCCACGACCTATTTCCGTGGTACCAACACGGAAAGTGGTATAATTCCGTGTGACCACCACGATATAGTACTATGCAAAGTCAATGGGATCCATGGTCGTGATATACACACGGATAATGCCCACGACCTATTTTCCGTGGTACCAACACGGAAAGTGCTATAATTCCGTGTGACCAACACGGATATAGTACTGTGCAAAGTCAATGGGATCCGTGGTCGTGATATATACACGTTTTTTGACATTATTATTATTTATATATTATTCTTTGTTAAAGTGGCTAAATTATGCGTTTTTGTTGCGCAAGGTACGGTTTTTTACTGTCAGTTTGTAAAAACATGTTTTTAACGCTGTTTTAGCAGTGTTTTAATGAGGTTTTAATCTGACCACCACGGATATAGTACTATGCAAAGTCAATGGGAGGCGTGGTCTTGATATATACACGAATTATGACATTATTATTATTTATATATTATTCTTTGTTATAGTGGCTAAATTATGCGTTTTTGGCGCGCAAGGTACGGTTTTTACTGCCAGTTTGTAAAAACATGTTTTTAACGCTGTTTTAAGAAGAGACAGGCGATATTTAAAGTTTCTCCCATTTCGTCAACCACAGGGGATTCCCTGGGCGTCCCCTCTACGTCATAGAGTGACGAGGGGGGATCCTGATCATGTGACGGATGCCCCCGAATGAATTTTTAATGAATGGTTCCGCGTTACACCAACGCAGAGCCTACGGCGTAGGGTACGCTCGAGTTTTGTTTTTTTTTTGACACTGTGTACAGGTGGATGATCCGTGATCATGGGAATGACTACATGGGGGCCCTTGAGGGAGGTTTCTTACTGGCTACTGAGATGTCATTGATAAATGCCCTATGTTTGTTTAAGGAGGGAGGTGTGGTCATTGCGGTTACCACATTTTGAGATCTGTGGAGTAAAACAGCCTTCAAAATACTTTTTTATTTCTCAATACCCCTGACAGGAAACACCTTTGTTTATAGTAATAATTAAAAAAAAAAAAAATAAAATCTTTTTTTTTTTTTTTTTTTTTTGGGGGGGGGGCCTTATGGGCCCCCCAACAACTCGGGGCCCCAAGCAGTTGCCTGCCTTGCCTGTTCACAAGCTGCGCCCCTGCCGGTGCGTGTGTCCGACAGAGCCGCGCAGTTCCTGGCCGACTCATCATCATCATCATCATCATCATCATCATCATCATCATCATCATCTTCATCATCATCATGATCATCTTCATCATCATCTTCATCATCATCATGATCATCTTCATCATCATCATCATCATGATCATCTTCATCATCATCATCATCATGATCATCTTCATCTTTATGATCATCTTCATCTTCATCATCATCATCATGATCATCATCATCATCATCATCATCTTCTTCATCTTCATCATCATCAATATCATGATCATCTTCATCTTCATCTTCATCATCATCATTATGATCATCTTCATCATCTTCATCATCATCATCTTCATCATCTTCATCATCATCATGATCATCTTCATCATCATGATCATCTTCATCATCATGATCACCTTCATCATCATCATCATCATGATCATCTTCATCATCATCATCATCATCATCTTCTTCATCTTCATCATCATCAATATCATGATCATCTTCATCTTTATCATCATCATCTTCATCATCATCATTATGATCATCATCATCTTCATCATCATCATTATGATCATCATCATCATCATCATCATCATCTTCATCATCATCATCATGATCATCTTCATCATCATGATCATCTTCATCTTCATCATCATTATGATCATCTTCATCATCATCATCTTCTTCATCATCATCATCATGATCATCTTCATCATCATCATCATCATCATGATCATCTTCATCATCATGATCATCATCATCATCATGATCATCATCATCATCATCATCATCATCTTCTTCTTCATCTTCATCATCATCAATATCATGATCATCTTCATCATCATCATCTTCATCATCATCATTATGATCATCTTCATCATCATCATCTTCATCATCATCATCTTCATCTTCATCATCATGATCATCTTCATCATCATTATGATCATCTTCATCTTCATCATCATCATCATGATCAGCTTTATCATCATCATCTTCATCATCATCATCATCATCTTCTTCATCATCATCATGATCATCTTCATCTTCATGATCATCTTCATCATCATCATCATGATCATCTTCATCATCATCATCAATATCATGATCATCTTCATCTTCATCATCATCATTATGATCATCTTCATCATCTTCATCATCATCATCTTCATCATCTTCATCATCATCATCATGATCATCTTCATCATCATGATCATCTTCATCATCATCATCATGATCATCTTCATCATCATGATCATCATCATCATCATCATCATCATCATCATGATCAGCATCATCATCATCATCATCTTCTTCATCTTCATCATCATCAATATCATGATCATCTTCATCTTCATCATCATCATCTTCATCATCATCATTATGATCATCTTCATCATCATCATCATGATCATCTTCATCATCATCTTCATCTTCATCATCATGATCATCTTCATCTTCATCATCATTATGATCATCTTCATCTTCATCATCATCATCATCATCATGATCAGCTTCATCATCATCTTCATCATCATCATCTTCATCATCATCATCTTCATGATCATCTTCATCATCATCATGATCATCTTCATCATCATCATGTGACCTTCGGAAGTGTCAAAGGTCACCGCGTCTGTTGCTTTTCGGCCTGAAAAGACTATTTCGTGTCTTTTTTTGCATAGCTCCCTAACGCTTTGAGCTAAGACACTGAAATTTTAGATTATGTATCAGGAGGTGACTTTCATCCACTGTGCGGATTTTCAGATCTGTGTGACCTTCGGAAGTGTCAAAGGTCACCGTGTCTGTTGCTTTTCGGCCTGAAAACACTATTTCGTGTCTTTTTTTGCATAGTTCACTAACGCTTTGAGCTACGAGACTGAAATTCTAGACTCTGTATCAGGAGGTGACTCTCATCCCCTGTGCCGAGGTCCAGACCCGTGCGACCTTCGGAAGTGCCAAAGGTCACCGTGTGTGGTGCCTTTTTCGGGCCTTTGAAATGTTTTTTGAATAATTCACTAACGCTTTGAGCTGGGAGACTGATTTTTGACTATGTTGCAATGCAGAAGGCCCTTTGCTAGGATCTTTTTGTCCTGTGGCTGTACGACTTCCACAGAGCTGGTTGGCATTGCAGTGGGTTCACAGAGTTGACACTTGGCAAGCCCAATCTAAGCCCCATATGGAGGCCACAGGTCGAGTTTTACTTGGTTTGGTCAAATATTGTGGCAACGTTGTCCGTTCGAATGTTGGAAAAGGTGACGTTTCAAAGCCCCGCCCATCGAAAAGTACAGGTCCGATCTGCACCAAACTAATGTCTGCCTGTTCAGGGGATGCCCCCAAACAACATATACAAAATTCAGATTTCTATGACTTCTGCAACAGTGTTTCCTCTAAAACGTTCTGGCTGGTTAGGAGGGTGTAGAAACCTCTAGCTCTGAGAGCCTCCTGACTAATGGAACAGGGCCTATTTTGTGTCTTTTTTTGCATAGTTCACTAACGCCTTTAGCTAGGAGTCTGAATTTTTTATATGTTGTTTGGGGGCATCCCCTGAACAGGCAGACATTAGTTTGGTGCAGATCGGACCTGTACTTTTCGATGGGCGGGGCTTTTAAACGTCACCTTTTCCAACATTCGAACGGACAACGTTGCCACAATATTTGACCAAACCAAGTAAAACTCGACCTGTGGCCTCCATATGGGGCTTAGATTGGGCTTGCCAAGTGTCAACTCTGTGAACCCACTGCAATGCCAACTAGCTCTGTGGAAGTCGTACAGCCACAGGACAAAAAGATCCTAGCAAAGGGCCTTCTGCATTGCAACATAGTCAAAAATCAGTCTCCCAGCTCAAAGCGTTAGTGAATTATTCAAAAAACATTTCAAAGGCCCGAAAAAGGCACCACACACAGTGACCTTTGGCACTTCCGAAGGTCGCACGGGTCTGGACCTCGGCACAGGGGATGAGAGTCACCTCCTGATACAGAGTCTAGAATTTCAGTCTCGTAGCTCAAAGCGTTAGTGAACTATGCAAAAAAAGACACGAAATAGTGTTTTCAGGCCGAAAAGCAACAGACACGGTGACCTTTGACACTTCCGAAGGTCACACAGATCTGAAAATCCGCACAGTGGATGAAAGTCACCTCCTGATACATAATCTAAAATTTCAGTGTCTTAGCTCAAAGCGTTAGGGAGCTATGCAAAAAAAGACACGAAATAGTCTTTTCAGGCCGAAAAGCAACAGACGCGGTGACCTTTGACACTTCCGAAGGTCGAGATGAAGATGATCATGATGATGATGAAGAAGATGATGATGATGAAGATGAAGATGATAAAGCTGATCATGATGATGATGATGATGAAGATGATCATAATGATGATGAAGATGAAGATGATCATGATGATGAAGATGAAGATGATGATGATGATGAAGATCATAATGATGATGATGATGATGAAGATGATCATGATATTGATGATGATGAAGATGAAGAAGAAGATGATGATGATGATGATGATGATCATGATGATGATGATGATGATGATCATGATGATGAAGATGATCATGATGATGATGATGATGAAGATGATCATGATATTGATGATGATGATGATGATGATGATGATCATGATGATGATGATGAAGATGATCATGAAGATGATCATGATGATGATGATGATGATGATGATGAAGATGATGATGATGATGATGATGATGATGAAGATGATCATGATGATGATGATGATGAAGAAGATGATGATGATGAAGATGATCATAATGATGATGAAGATGAAGATGATCATGATGATGAAGATGAAGATGATCATGATGATGATGATGATGATGATGATGAAGATGATCATAATGATGATGATGAAGATGATGATGATCATAATGATGATGATGAAGATGATGATGATAAAGATGAAGATGATCATGATATTGATGATGATGAAGATGAAGATGATGATGATGATGATGATGATGAAGATGATCATGATGATGATGATGATGAAGGTGATCATGATGATGAAGATGATCATGATGATGATGATGATGATGAAGATGATGAAGATGATGATGATGAAGATGATGAAGATGATCATGATGATGAAGATGATCATGATGATGATGAAGATGATCATGAAGATGATGATGATGAAGATGAAGAAGATGATGATGATGATGATCATGATGATGATGATGAAGATGAAGATGATCATAAAGATGAAGATGATCATGATGATGATGAAGATGATGATGAAGATGAAGATGATCATGATGATGATGAAGATGATGATGATGATGATGATGATGATGATGATGATGATGATGATGAGTCGGCCAGGAACTGCGCGGCTCTGTCGGACACACGCACCGGCAGGGGCGCAGCTTGTGAACAGGCAAGGCAGGCAACTGCTTGGGGCCCCGAGTTGTTGGGGGGCCCATAAGGCCCCCCCCCCCAAAAAAAAAAAAAAAAAAAAAAGATTTTTTTTTTTTTTTTTTAATTATTACTATAAACAAAGGTGTTTCCTGTCAGGGGTATTGAGAAATAAAAAAGTATTTTGAAGGCTGTTTTTACTCCACAGATCTCAAAATGTGGTAACCGCAATGACCACACCTCCCTCCTTAAACAAACATAGGGCATTTATCAATGACATCTCAGTAGCCAGTAAGAAACCTCCCTCAAGGGCCCCCATGTAGTCATTCCCATGATCACGGATCATCCACCTGTACACAGTGTCAAAAAAAAAAAAAAAACTCGAGCGTACCCTACGCCGTAGGCTCTGCGTTGGTGTAACGCGGAACCATTCATTAAAAATTCATTCGGGGGCATCCGTCACGTGATCAGGATCCCCCCTCGTCACTCTATGACGTAGAGGGGACGCCCAGGGAATCCCCTGTGGTTGACGAAATGGGAGAAACTTTAAATATCGCCTGTCTCTTCTTAAAACAGCGTTAAAAACATGTTTTTACAAACTGGCAGTAAAAACCGTACCTTGCGCGCCAAAAACGCATAATTTAGCCACTATAACAAAGAATAATATATAAATAATAATAATGTCATAATTCGTGTATATATCAAGACCACGCCTCCCATTGACTTTGCATAGTACTATATCCGTGGTGGTCAGATTAAAACCTCATTAAAACACTGCTAAAACAGCGTTAAAAACATGTTTTTACAAACTGACAGTAAAAAACCGTACCTTGCGCAACAAAAACGCATAATTTAGCCACTTTAACAAAGAATAATATATAAATAATAATAATGTCAAAAAACGTGTATATATCACGACCACGGACCCCATTGACTTTGCACAGTACTATATCCGTGGTGGTCAGATTAAAACCTCATAAAAACATTGCTAAAACAGCGTTAAAAACGGGCTTTTACAAACTGACAGTAAAAAACAGTATGTTGCGCGACAAAAACGCATAATTTAGCCACTATAACAAAGAATAATATATAAATAATAATAATGTCATAATTCGTGTATATATCACGGACCCCATTGACTTTGCATAGTACTATATCCGTGGTGCTCAGATTAAAACCTCATTAAAACACTGCTAAAACATCGTTAAAAACGGGCTTTTACAAACTGACATTAAAGATCAGTACCTTGCGCGCCAAAAACGCATAATTTAGCCACTATAACAAAGAATAATATATAAATAATAATAATGTCATAATTCGTGTATATATCACGACCACGGACGCCATTGACTTTGCATAGTACTATATCCGTGGTGCTCAGATTAAAACCTCATTAAAACACTGCTAAAACATCGTTAAAAACGGGCTTTTACAAACTGACATTAAAGATCAGTACCTTGCGCGCCAAAAACGCATAATTTAGCCACTATAACAAAGAATAATATATAAATAATAATAATGTCATAATTCGTGTATATATCACGACCACGGACCCCATTGACTTTGCATAGTACTATATCCGTGGTGCTCAGATTAAAACCTCATTAAAACACTGCTAAAACATCGTTAAAAACGGGCTTTTACAAACTGACATTAAAAATCAGTACCTTGCGCGCCAAAAACGCATAATTTAGCCACTATAACAAAGAATAATATATAAATAATAATAATGTCATAATTCGTGTATATATCACGACCACGGACCCCATTGACTTTGCATAGTACTATATCCGTGGTGGTCAGATTAAAACCTCATAAAAACCCTGCTAAAACAGCGTTAAAAACGGGCTTTTACAAACTGACATTAAAAATCAGTACCTTGCGCGCCAAAAACGCATAATTTAGCCACTATAACAAAGAATAATATATAAATAATAATAATGTCATAATTCGTGTATATATCACGACCACGGACCCCATTGACTTTGCATAGTACTATATCCGTGGTGCTCAGATTAAAACCTCATTAAAACACTGCTAAAACATCGTTAAAAACGGGCTTTTACAAACTGACATTAAAAATCAGTACCTTGCGCGCCAAAAACGCATAATTTAGCCACTATAACAAAGAATAATATATAAATAATAATAATGTCATAATTCGTGTATATATCACGACCACGGACCCCATTGACTTTGCATAGTACTATATCCGTGGTGGTCAGATTAAAACCTCATTAAAACACTGCTAAAACAGCGTTAAAAACGGGCTTTTACAAACTGACATTAAAAATCAGTACCTTGCGCGACAAAAACGCATAATTTAGCCACTATAACAAAGAATAATATATAAATAATAATAATGTCATAATTCGTGTATATATCACGACCACGGACCCCATTGACTTTGCATAGTACTATATCCGTGGTGCTCAGATTAAAACCTCATTAAAACACTGCTAAAACATCGTTAAAAACGGGCTTTTACAAACTGACATTAAAAATCAGTACCTTGCGCGCCAAAAACGCATAATTTAGCCACTATAACAAAGAATAATATATAAATAATAATAATGTCATAATTCTTGTATATATCACGACCACGGACCCCATTGACTTTGCATAGTACTATATCCGTGGTGCTCAGATTAAAACCTCATTAAAACACTGCTAAAACATCGTTAAAAACGGGCTTTTACAAACTGACATTAAAAATCAGTACCTTGCGCGCCAAAAACGCATAATTTAGCCACTATAACAAAGAATAATATATAAATAATAATAATGTCATAATTCGTGTATATATCACGACCACGGACCCCATTGACTTTGCATAGTACTATATCCATGGTGGTCAGATTAAAACCTCATTAAAACACTGCTAAAACAGCGTTAAAAACATGTTTTTACAAACTGACAGTAAAAAACAGTACCTTGCGCGCCAAAAACGCATAATTTAGCCACTATAACAAAGAATAATATATAAATAATAATAATGTCATAATTCGTGTATATATCACGACCACGGATCCCATTGACTTTGCATGGTACAATATCCGTGGTGCCCACACGTAATTTTACCAGTTTCCGTGTTGGTACCACGGAAAATAGTGGTGAGAGGTCGTGGGCATTTCACGGATTTTTGTGAGATCAGGTTGAGACTGTAACAGGAGATCTAACACAATATGTGATCTTTGAATGGTGTAAAATGGCGTTCCTGGGTGGGACAGAAGGGAATACGACTGATCTTCTAATGTCAAATTTCACTATCTGAGAAGGAAAGCGCAGTGGACTGGGGTCAGTTTCAATTGTATCCTCTTTTCTTGACAAAAGATAAAAGGATGGACCAGGTTGGGTTAAAGTAGAATACACCTAATACATAAATACACTTACATTTAGTCTCACACCTGAAATGTATTATATCTTTTTCAAACTTTTTCCAACAATAGATTGAGACTGATCTTTTTTCTTGAATCTACTTTGCAGTTTACCCAGTATGACAGCGTTTCTCAGGGATCCTACCAAATGCTCTGCTGTGTTCACACTTCTCTACTCAAAGGGATTATGTTCTGCCTTTACAAGCTGTCCATCTATAAAAATGAAGTGATGTGGTTTCCCACTATGTCCTATTATTCTGTTCTGCTATCACCTGCATTTGTTTGCTGGAACAAAGAATCAGGATCCGCCAGCGACCCCCACAATTAAGTGGAGAATAATGAGATTATATGTCTGCTAGAGGCAAATGGAAAGCTGAGGGGATGGAGAGGCAAAGTGGGAAGGAGGGTGAGTCCATTCTGTTTTCCTCTGAGACAAAGGGAAATTCTATTAGGCCTATAATGGAGCCATTATTCACCTTCTTCCACATCGGTCTATATGTATTATACAGTTCCCCCTCCAGCCTTTCCTTTCTGCTCTCTGCTCTTTGACGACAGTGCAACGTCATCTCAGGATTGCCTCTCCAACTTTTTCCCTGGAAACAATTTTCCTTTCTCTGAACTTTACGCCTGAATGCATGATCTCCACCTAGCTCCACCTAGCACTTTTCAATTAATCTTTTCTTTAATCTCCGAAGACCTTGCATACATATACAGGACTGTCTCAGAAAATTTGAATATTGTGATAAAGTCCTTTATTTTCTGTAATGCAAAAATGTCATACATTCTGGATTAATTACAAATCAACTGAAATATTGCAAGCCTTTTATTATTTTAATATTGCTGATTATGGCTTACAGCTTAAGAAAACTCAAATATCCTATCTCAAAAAATTAGAATATTCTGGGAATCTTAATCTTAAACTGTAAACCATAATCAGCAATATTAAAATAATAAAAGGCTTGCAATATTTCAGTTGATTTGTAATGAATCCAGAATGTATGACATTTTTGTTTTTTTAATTGTATTACAGAAAATAAAGAACTTTATCACAATATTCTAATTTTCTGAGACAGTCCTGTATGTGTATGTGTTTTTCTGTCCATGTCATAATATTTAATTTCTTAACTTGTAAGTTTTAGGAGGTTAAGAGACAATAATATTAAAAATGGGAATTTTTCCAGTTTAAAAAAAATGTGTTTAAATTTCATGCAACTTACATATTTCCAAGCTGGGACACAAATATATTTACTTGCATGTGGCCTTCCCCCTAAATGCGAAAAGACTTAGGTGGTTTGGAGACAAATAATGGACATTTTGAAAACTGTGGAATGGGATTGCAAACTGCTTCACTGTTTCTTTTGCCATATATTCCTTCTCATGTGGCCTCAAATGTATTTTGCTCCAGAGACATGCTGTTAGAATACACGCAAAATGGGGCTTGACATTGATTTGCAGAAATAAGCAAGTCCTTCCTAAAAAAACAACAACTAAAAAACAGGTTTCAGGAACAAAATCATTTGGTCCAAATCTTACACTTAAACTGCCCATATCATGTGCACTAATGTATCCTAATGCTGTATTGTTGCCTATTACACCAGCTTTATGATTAACAGACTTGTTGAGGAAATAATTCAGGCTTAAACTACGATGATGGAGTTGTGGAGGACCCAAATGCAGGAGACTGGGAAGATAGGAAGTAAAGCATCAGCAACAAAACAGGAGATAAAAGAAAACAAAAAAACAAGACTAAAAACAGGAGAACCGAAATAAGGCAACATGAAAGCCATAACATAAACAATTTATTCTTCTAGTAAATGGTTATACAGAGAATATGTGTGACTTTCAAACAGGGGATGAATTCTAATGATGGAAATATAATTTGACTTAAAGGAGCTTGAGGCTCCTTTTAAGAAATGAGACTCTCTAGCGCCACCCTTCACCACGACGGCCGTTGGGGGTACTGCAGCCAACAGTGAAGCCGGCACGGGAGAACGGGGAGAACGTGCATGCAGCGTCATGTGACGTCACATCCGCAGGACAGCGCGGGAAATTCGGGACCGAATTGCAGCACATTTTGCAGCACACAGCCTGTTCAAGGCAACGGAGAGATACACTAGAGGGCTCATTCTTTTGGGTTTGGAACGCTTCATCTGACATTATTACTAGAAAACTTAAAATGTATACAGATTTTTTTCATAAATCCTGCCACAATCCGGCCTCAAGCTCCTTTAAAATGTCTCCACACTTGTTCTGTTTTCAGTGATTATACATTTCGAATGTATTTAGTTGCATTTAATTGCATTTCCAAGTAAAGCCACATGTCCTGTTTAGTGCTTCTATTTATGACCTCAGTTTGTGTACCAGATACCGCGTTACAAAGTACTTTGCACTAGTAGAAAATCTTTAACCCAAAAGCTGTTTTTTAAGTATGTATCTTATATACGTATAAATATATCTTATAACGTATAAATAAGGCCACGTTTACACGTAGCCGGGTATTTACAAAAACGGATATTTTCCCTTCTACGTTTTCAAAAATATCCTCGTTTACACGGACCCGCATGAAAACGCTGTTAACGTCATGCCAGCCAATCAGAATCCTGGAAAAAACATCAACAAATGACGTGTAACTTCCAGTTAAGGCTGATTTATGGTTCCGCGTTACACCAACGCAGAGCCTACGGCATAGGGTACGCGGCGACACACTCCGTACGACACGCATCGCTGCGTACCCTACGCCGTAGGCTCTGCGTCGATTTAACGCGGGACCATAATTCAGGCTTTACTTCCAAGACGGAACGAGAGTCTTTTATATAGAATATAAAACAGGTAAAAATACAAGAAAATATTGACGGTGGCCAAACTAATTGTAAACACAGGTCGCACACATGACGATGGTGAGTTTCTGGTGCATAATGTGACGTTCTGAAGCTTAAATCTCCGTTTTCCTCTGTTTTCCTCTGTTTTCCTCCGTTTTCCTCCGTTTTCCTCTGTTTAGACGCAAACGTGAAAACAGAGTTTTTGAAAATCTCCGCTTTGGCCGGAGTTTTCAGAAATGATCGTTTTTGGGGGCTTTGAGCTTCGTTTTCGTGTAAACGAATGGCCAAAACGCATGAAAACGCCTCAGTTTTTGCTCTGTGTAAACGGAGCCTAAATCTTTTTGTCACAAACAGAAAGAAGTCTTTTAGAAAGTAGCTTTATCACAGATCCATGTGAATATTTTGTATCTTTCCTTCCTTTGATTCCCTTGTTAGCTCCTCCTGGCGGATGAGACAATGAACCAGAGGAACTTTCATGTCACAACAGAGAAAAGGTCGACAGCAGACTGACAACTGCACCTGGAGGTACAAACCTGCTGAGTGACAGCGATACTGAGAGACACTACAGTTCAAAGATCAGCAGCTTGAAGCCTTAAAGCCACTTAACATGTAAGCGCGTCTTATTTTATTATTTCTTACGTTTTAGTTGATGTCATTTGAGAATCACCTATGTTAATCACTGTTAGCTACTACAAGTACAGTCAGTTCAAATACTTACTGAATGGTAAATCATCTGAGTTTTTGCACTGAGGCTGCGATCTACTCATTCCATATTGATAAGGTATACGTAGCAATATTGGGGGTGATGATCAGAACATAAACCCCCTCCACAATCTTTAGTTTACAGGTGGAAAGTGGGGAACAGGTGGGAACTTAAGAGCAGCAGCAAGGTTTGTCTTGCTCCTTAAACAGACTTGAAAACAAGAATAATTGGAAAAACCATGTATAGAGATAAAAGTAAGCACTGAATGCTGTTGAAGATGTCTGCCTGAACGAGCTCCTCAGTGGTCAAATTCACTCCTGTAGAAAATTATAATATACAGGGAGTCTTAGCATTAACTGACTGACAAAAATTGTTAGTTATTTATCTTTGGATCTGTGTAAACTAACCAATGGTATTTTCAGTCGATTTTGGCATCATATTCTTCTTACTGACCTGGGGCCTCATTTAAAATGGAGTGCGTAGGAGTCATACTAAGAGTGCACGTACACCCAAAAGCCGAAAATGGCGGGCTCAAAAAAAAATCTGGATCTATAAAACCGCGTGCACGCAGACTTGCACGCAATGTTCCCTTTATGAATCACAGTCCACCTGGAAAGCTGCGCAGCTGAATCCGCCTCATATCCCGCCCTCTACACGCCCATAAATGCATATGGATGAGCCTACTGAGCATGCGCAGTGGCTCCCTGCAGCCTGTTTGGCGTCAGAATGAATGAGAAGTATCCAGCCACCGTGACACTGACTTTCACGGAGACTTAGATCTAGATGTTGTAGATGATGTGGAGGACAGGAAAACCACATTATTTGGTGGTCACAGTAAAAGTTAGAATAAGTATATAAATAGTATACAATAAAATAAAGCGAGTGAGTGGCAGCACGCCGTTGCTGTCCGTTAGTGCCACGACGCAATTACCACTGGGGACAGGGGGGGTCATGTCCCCCCCGACTTTTCAAAATCATGTATTTGTCCCCCCCACTTTACAGTTTAAATAGGCTCAGCCTGTGATTGCAAATCCTCAAGACTGTCTGTGCGAAAGCGATGCGAAGACGGGACGGGAGCCGCTCCCACTCCTCCCCTCAGAGCTGCTCAGGGCTGATTTATGGTTCCGCGTCACACCAACGCAGAGCCTACGGCGTAGGGTACGCGGCGACACGCACCATACGCCGTAGGCTCTGCGTATACAGTAAGCCCCCCCCCCCATTTTCCACCAAGAATGGTAAATGCAATGCACCTGTGTCGACTAAATTTGCATATAAATCATCCGATCAACTGCGTTTTACACTCAAAAACCATGGCGGTTTGAGCAGAAAGCGGAATTTTGCGGAGACTGAGATCGAGGTGCTCGTAGATGAGGTGGAGGCCAGGAAAACGACATTATTTGGTGGTTACAGTAGCGGTATAACAAATAAAAGGAAAGCAAGTGAGTGGCAACACGTCGCTGCCGCAGTAAACGCCGTGAATGCCACTGAAAGATCAGTGGCAGAACTAAAAAAGAAGTGGTCTGACTTGAAGGTGGAGGCCAAGAGGAGAGTGGCCCGGCACCGTCAGAGCGTGTCTGCGACAGCAGAGCCCACACCGCTGGACACCAGAATAGCCTCCATAATTGGGCCAGCCAGCGTGTGTGGTATAGTGTCGGAGAAGGACGGAGACGCCGACTTGGCGGAGACCACAGAGGACAGCGGTAAGTACAGTTTTATCAGTTTATTAAAATAAATGATAACAAGTTAAGGCACATTGAACTTTCTGTTCTGTCCTCAGTCATCCTCCACTTGGAAGCGTCGGACGACGATGAGGTTCCGGGCACGTCGTGGTCTGGCACCGCGGCTGCAGGCTTAGCTGTCCCCAGCACCAGCACCAGCAGCAGAGCGCATGGCGTTCCTGCCAGTGGCCGCGTCCTGACTGACACTGTGCTGCAAACACAGAGGGACATGGTCAGCGCTGTCCACGATGTGAGAAATGAGCTGCACCAAATTCGTGCGGTGATGACCACCATGTGTGACGTAATGTCCGACATTGCCGGTTCAATAAAAAAACATGTGCAATAAATGTAACATAGCCTACTCGTCTTGTTATCCGCTGCATGACGCGTTCACGGAGCCTTGCGCCCTGCTGGTGTTCCTCATGTCGAGGTGGTGGCTGTGTGTCGGGGTCCTGGTGCTGTGGGGGAGGGAGGTCAGGTGGCAGTGAAATGGCATTTTTTAGTGCCATGTTGTGCAGCACAGCACACGCCCGGACTATTTTGCACACCTTTGCAGGGTGGTACAATAGCATGCCCCCCGAGATATCCAGACACCTCCACCTACATTTGAGGAGGCCGATGGCTCGCTCCACAACGGAGCGCCCGCGCGCATGGGTGATGTTGTAGCGCACCTCCTCCTCGCTCTGCTGGTTCGTAAATGGGGTGAGGAGCCATCGCCTCAGGGGGTAGCCACTGTCACCTGAAATGTATAACATGAGAGCATTATGAGTCAGACCTTAGTTGGAATCTCTACAATCATGGTGTACTTACCAAGGAGCCAGCCATCACGCCCAGCGCCGGCCTGCAGTCTTCTCCCTACACTGCTGTGCGTCAGGATGAATGCGTCATGTGTCGAGCCAGGCCACCGTGCCACTATGTTCGTCAAAAAATAAAAAAAATTGGAATATTTTATGAACTCAATAAACAATTCAAATCATCAAAATTATAACAAATAAAGGCTTAAAAAATGCTTGCTTTGCATGTAATGAGACTATGTAATATATAAGTTTCACCTTTTAAATTGAATTATTGAAATAAATTAACTTTTACACCATATTCTAATGTTCCGACCTTCACCTGTAGCTATATTCTACATCTGGGCTGATGTGGACATAGCATGCTGGTTGGCTGTCTGTACAGTCATGCAAGTTCAATGCTATTAAATCAAAGCATTTTGTTGTTTCATATAAAATAAATACATTTCTATGCAGTTTAGAAGTTTTGGGGATGTCCCTTTTTTTGGCGCCTGCGCTGCTGAAATCGGGGCGTCCTTTATTTTTATTTCTGAAAGGTGGAAACCCTAGACATAACGGACATTTGCAGCGACGTAACTGGCGTTTGAAGTGGCACAATGACGTGGCTCCCCTTAGCACCCGAGCTATGAAAAAGCAAACCGTTTCTCAGCTGGTTGTGAACCAGCACCAGCACTGGCCCAGAACCAGCCCTGGAACCGGTTTGGTGGAAAAGAGGTATTTGAGAGCCATCTCCTGGTGGTCAGTCAAGGAACTGCAACCCAAACTTATTTCCTGGTTGCATCAAGTTAGCATTGCCAATGTAGCCTCTTGGTTGGACTTAATTAGGACACGTGAAAATATAAGCTGCAAACTATTCAGAAGCTGTCCTAAAATCTTGTGTACTGTTTAGTGAGCATTTCTGAGTATGCAAGCAGCACAGATGCATGTAGTGCTATATCAGACATACTGGCATTACCAGACTGTTGTTTTTGGTTTACAGTACATCCAGTACTCAAATATTCCTTCAAATACCATTTAAACTGATATTTTAACATGGAAAAAGTTATTTGTTGTTGTTTTAAAGCACCTGAACTTGTATAAATAAAATACACAAGTATATATTTCATTCAAACAGAGCGAGGAAACCTGTATCGTCTGCTTTCAGTCAGAGTGGGGAGCTAAGATAATGGACGACTGGCACTTGCTTCTGTCCTGAAGGCGCCTTCTTGATCTAAACATTCTAACTCAGTCATTTGGTATGAGATTTCGTTTTTCTGCAGAGCCCATAGAGGAAATTGAAACTCGTGTTTTGCTGCTTGAAATCTGATTAGTCCTCAGAAGAGCCAAGGACAAGCACTGATGTCCTGCATATCCTATAATACAAAGGCTTGAGTTTCATTCCCAGCGACCCGTTTCTGTGCTGAATGCAAGTATAGGGTTATGGTCATGATGTCACACTGATATGGTTTGTAAATAAAAGTGTGATGTAATGTTGCATTGTGGACCCAGGAGCAGATTACTGTAAGAAGACAATGCAGCATTCTAGCATGACATGGAGCTTTCCCACATTTCTCTTGATATCCAAGATGATGCTTTTGATTCTTCTTCCTAGAGTTTTGCATCCAGTGAGGCTATTGATACCCTCATGAGAATGTGTTTAAAGAACAGTGTCATACAAGAAAAAAACATTTGGACTTTATCTCAACAAATAGTTGAACTATAAGCATTTTAAATACAATTAAAGCTGCAAGCAGCGATGAACGGGCCCTCGCACTCACGGCCACCGCCCCCCATAAGCATATCAGAAATGACACCACCCACGACTCTTTATGTCAAACCATTCAAAAGTTATGGCAGAAAAAAGGAACTATGAAATATCGACCAATCAGAAGAAGGAGCGGGGCTAATTTTCACCAATTATAGTCAAGGACTCAAAACCATGTCCGATGACACCATCCACGAGTCTTTATGTCAAACCATTCAAAAGTTATGGCAGAAAATAAGAACTATGAAATATCGACCAATCAGAAGAAGGGGCGGGGCTAATTTGCACCAATTATGGTCAAGGACTCAAAACCATGTCCGAGGACACCACCCACGAGTCTTTATGTCAAACCATTCAAAGGTTATGGCAGAAAGTAGGAACTATCAAATATGGACCAATCAGAAGAAGGGGCGGGGCTAATTCAGGCCAATGAAGGTCAAGGACTCAATACCGAGTCCGATGACACCACCCACGTCTTTATCACAACCCGTTCAAAAGTTATGGCAGAGAAAAGTTTTCTAGGGGGCGCTGTTGAGCCATTAGGCCACGCCCATTAATGCAAACCATTAAATATCAAATTTATCGCCAGGCCTGGCTTGCGTGCAAAATTTGGTGACTTTTGGGGCACGTTTATGGGGGCAAAAAGGCCCTCCTTTCGTCAGAAGGAAAAGAAAGAATAATTCCTACAGATACAATAGGGCCTTCGCACTGTAAGTGCTCGGGCCCTAATAAGCAGATTTTTAAATGCAACTCATTTTGGAAAGACTGGTTGTGGCCTTACAGTGAAAAATCCCACAGTGCACAGTTGAAGCTTCTTTCTGCTGTATTGCTCAGGCACAGCATGTTCTTAGGCTGTATAGACGGGGACCTATTGGGTCAACAGGAGTTGTCATACCAGCCTGAGGCACAATGTGTTGCAGCTTGTCTGTTTGATGTTTGCAAAACTGCACTGAAGATCCTATAAATCGAGAGTGCAAGCCATACATTTAGCATTTGTAAAATGGAAAAATGTCATTCCACTTCAGGAATATTAAATGAGCTTGGACAGGCATATAAATGAACACCTGAAGATGGTTGAAAGACATTCGACGTACAACAAAAGCCAACAAGTGTTTTAAAATGCCCCCATAAAGCTCAAGGGATTTTTTTGGGTGGCCACTGTTTAAAAGGCTTTTATCTCAGTTATATCCAGAGGGGCTCATAGTTCTTATGGCTTCATACGAGTTGGTCAGTAGCAGGAGTTTGGTAGTTAATGCTGGCGGGCCCCCATCTGTGGCACCTGTGGAGGGAGGCTCATTCTGACACGTCCTCAGGTGAAATGCGGCTGTCAACTGTAGAAAAGTACATTCAGTGTCATAATAAATCTTTTCAAATCCTTTGTACATCTTTGGTTCACTTAAAATTAACAACAAATATTGAGGGAAAAGCCTGCAGGCAAACCTTATGACGATTTGAGTGTTTCACTGTATAGGCTTGACATATTCCTCGTAAAAGAACTGTCATGGGGGCATATGAACATGTATTTGGTTTCATGTCAGTCTTTTACTTATTCTTCAATTGTAAGAAACTCAAAAACTTCAAAGGATTTTATCTGAGGTTCACATCTTCTGGCCATCAAGCACTGAGAACTCTGTATTGAATTAAACATTCCTTTTTTTGTGTGAGGAATCAACCCATCGCTGGTTTCTTTTGACTTTAGAGGAAATCTGTTTCTGTGTTTTACATGTGCATGACACTATCTTTGATCTTTTGCAGCAAACCTGTTGGAACAAAAGAAATATTAGCAGGGAACTATCCGTCTGTGTCTCACTGACAAGATTGGCCCTCAAAATAACACATAACAGAGTTATTGGTATGTCTTAACAACCCTAAACCTAATAATGAATTAAGAATATTATACAAGATCATGTAATCTTGCATATATACGTAATGACAGAGCATTTTAAAATAAAAGTGTAAGTGGGGCATCTTAGGTAAATAACAGGAGGACACATTAACAGTCCACAAGGATAATCACATCGCCAGCTGTTGCCTACTCCTACTCCTACTGCTTAACTTTTTTTATAAAAATGCTAAAATGACAACTGTAACTGCTTCATAAAGACCATACAGATAAAGTAGTAAAAAAAAACCTTGTAGTGTTTGACCCCCCGTTGTAAATCTGTCATGTTATGTGAACGCAGTACAAGTTTAAAACTCCTAATCTGAGGATAGATGCATCACTTAGCAAAGTGTCACATCTTTGTTTTAATCTGGATGCAGTTGAAGATTTTGCCAGCCCCAGACTAGACTTTAGCACAGATGAAGACTTTACATAGAAAAAAACTATGCTTATGTATCCCTATATAATTGTATCGAATGACGATATATCAGCATATAGACATTCAAATAAATAATTCAACATTCAGACAACCAATACAAGTGATTAATGGTTGGTTGATACATTGAAAATACTGTCTCATCCAGCAAATCTATCCAGTTTCATCAGTCCCTGCTGTCTGAAATCCTTCTGTCCAAAATCAGATCAGAGGGGGTTCTCCTCCCTTTTCTCTCTTTTGTCCATGTTGCAGCATCCTTTGCCGGACACCGGAACCTGCAGGTGGTCGTGGGTGGCTGTAGCTTGCATTACGGAGCACAAGTCTTTCCCTGACCCTGCACCCCAACCTGGGACTTGCTGATTGGGCCGGAGCTTCGGGAGCTGCGTGCTGGCCTGCGGTCCCCACCCCCGGTCATCCCGTTGCTGCTTCCACCTGCCTGCTGTGCTGTTGCCGTCCCTGACCCACCAGTCTGGCCCTCGGCAGGAGGGTCCCCCCTGATGAGCCTGGTCCTGCTCAAGGTTTCTTCCCTCCTAAAGGGGAGTTTTTCTTGCCACTGTTTGGCTTAAGGTTTTTCTCCCACTAGGGGAGTTTTTACCTGCCATTGTTTATGTAATAACTGCTCGGGGGTCATGTTCTGGGTATGGGTCTCTGGAAAGCGTCTAGAGACAACTCTGTTGTATTAGACGCTATATAAATAAAATTGAATTGAATTGAATTGAATCTTTCTGATCAACATGGCGTCAACGCAAATGCTGGTCCACAGTCCCAGAGTACTATTATGAATTTCCATTCAGGGATTAGTAAAGTATTTTTGAATTTGAATTGAATTATGTCCTACATAAGACGTACAGTACCGACGGTGGAAAAATGTCTGTTTTAGTTTTACTGGATCTCAGTCCTGCATTTGATACAGCTGACAACAATGCATTACAATGCATTACTCATAAGACTGAAGAACAGGTCAGGTGTCAAGGGGAAGTCTTTCTGGAACTGTACTAAACTGGTTCAAAACATACTTTGCGTCAATAGGTACATTTACATCTGAACAGACAAGATTCACATGTGGAGTAGGGCTGCACGATTAATCGTTAAAAAATCGCGATCTCGATTCATGCTTGAACGCAATCTCATTTCCAAATGACGACGATTTTATTAAAAAAAAAAATATTTTTTTTTTTTTTTTTTTTTTTTTAAAGATGGCTGCATAAAAAAAGGACTAGGCCTATGTTCTAGGTTGTTGTAGTCCTGTCATGGTCAACTATCATGTTGTCATGTTTGTTATATTTTGTTAATGATTGTGGATTACATTTGGAGAAACATCTACCTTTCTCATCACCTGACACATATTGCACATAAATATTGTTAAAATTGTTATTGTTGAAATTATTTAAAGACAAGAGAGATGTTTATTGTTTTTATGTTCAATGTCAGCTGTTACAGCAAAAAGCAGCCAGAGGAATAATTTGTTGCCTCAGAACTACAGGATCTGTTACAAGTCCCCTTTCTGAAAGGGTGTTCAACTCAGGGAGGAACAAATATTGTTCAAAATTGTTATTATTGTTTAAATTATTCAAAGGTTTGTGTAAAGAAGACAAGAGATGTTTATTGTTATTATATTTTTGTTCAGCTGTTGCAAAGTTAAAGTAATAAGTGCAATAAATTTTATATTGGAAAAAAATCGTGAGAGAATCGTGATCTCAATTCTAAGCAAAAAAATCGTGATTCTCATTTTGTCCAGAATCGTGCAGCCCTAATGTGGAGTTCCCCATGGTTCCATCCTAAGATATCTTCTTTTTAACATCTACATGCTCCCACTGGCATAGATTATAAAGAACAACAAAATAAACTACCATAGCTATGATATAAGATATATATTACAATGTCACCAGGAGACCGAAGCCCTGTGCAGGCTCATGGTAAATGCATTGAGGATATTAATGACTGGATGTGCCACAACTTTCACCAGCTAAAGAAAAACAAAGCTGAGGTAATTGTCTTTGGAACCAAAGAGAAACGATTACAGGTCACCACAGAGCTTCAATCTATTCACCTAAAAACCACCAACCAGGCCAGACATCTGGGTGTAGTGATGGACTCAGACCTACATTTTGAAAAAAAAAAACATTAAGGCAATAACAAAGTCATCCTACTATCACCTTAAGAATGTATCAAGGTTAAAAGATCTGATGTCTCAGCAGGACTTAAAATACTAGTCTATACATTCATGTTTAGTAGGCTTGATTATTGTAACCGCATCTTTACAGGTTTACCTAAAAACATTTAGAATTCTGCTGCTCGAGTCCTTATTAAGACCAAAACCACATCACTCCAGCTCTGAGGTCTTTAAACTGGCTGCCTGTCCGTCAGAGGATATATATATATATATATATATATATATATATATATATATATATATATATATATATATATATATATATATATATATATATATATATATATATATTTACAGCGTATGTCCTCTTCAGTATGGGTTGTGGCCTTTTGTTTGGGGTTTAACCAAAAGGGTCATCACATCTGTCTGGCCCACAGACACTCTGGCATTCAGACTTGCACTTCTCAGTCACATACTCCTCTTTCTATTCCAGATTTCTACAGAGGCAGCACCAAGTGTCAGGTTCAGCTTCAGTATCAGCTGTCAGGGATTGGAGTCAGATCAAAGTGGGATGTTGAAAAGCCTGAGATCCACACCCCCAACTCCAAACCATACAAAGAAGCTAAGGAGCAAACCTGTCTCCCCTGGGAATTATAATGGGAACGGCTGATTATTCTATGCACAGCACAGGGTCCGACCCGAGGGAACCAGCGGAGCACATATGACTATTAGTGACCTTTGAGCTCTCTCGTGTCTTACTCATTGTTTGAACTCACACTGCAACGGCCCAGATTCAGTCCATGTTTATCCATGTTGAATTGGTGTTGCTCCTATCTGCTGCATCATGAAGATCTCCTCCTCTCTCCTCCGAACAAACCCAACAAATTAAATTAGGACAGATCCGCTGCCCAATTTATCTCAAATCCTCGCCAATGCAGATCTAATTTCAGCCTCTTAGTACCACAAACAGGAAGACGAGGCAGTCGATAAACAACCCATGGTCACTGTTGGTTGGAGTTAGTGGCAGTGGAGCGCTGCAGTTATGAGGTGGGGTAGAGGAACATGATAATACACTGCAAAAGAAAGCAGGAGGGTTGTTTTTGTTCTTCACCCAGTACATAAGCCCCTCCATCAGCCTTCTGCGTTCTAATTCCTGAGGTAAACTTAATTAGAGAATGCACGCAAATTTGCTAAAAGCATGATGATTAAATTGAAAATACTGAGAAAACTGGGTCATAATCAATTACTTTAAAATTGATAATGATTTTTGGCACATGTAAAATATTCCTACCTTTTGTTGTTTACAAATAATAATAATAATATGATGATGATGATAAAGAAGACGAAGACTTATTCAGGATATTGAGGTTTCCGTGGTTTCCACACACACACAATGGACAGTGTGCTATAACTGAGAAGGTACCCTTTACTTCTATACAACCATTTTTCTGTTTGCTTATTTGTTTTTTTCACGTCATCCTGTGAATATGTATATACTGTATGAGAGCTGCTGGACAGCAAGGATGACTAAAGTATTCATCTATCGATCTCTCAATCTTTCTAAAATCTACTCAGGGTTGTAACATTGTTCTGCTACATGCTGCCTAATTAGATGTGTCTTTTAGTAAGAAAAAGACCAACCAACATTCAGTTATACAGTCGCTATACTGTGGCTTCTCAAAGGATGAGGGTTGGGGCACATTTTACACTGACAAAGAGCATTGAATAATACTGAGGGAGGGAGACACAAACAAAACGCCACAAGAAAGTCAAATGGTCTGTATATTTGGCAGGACACAAATCTGTTCAGGTCTATGGATTAAAGGAAGCAGTGGTTGTCTGACAAAACCAGATGGTAGAAGGAAGCCCTCTGGTAAACCTCTGATCTAATATTTCAGATGGCAGACTGCTGGAAACAGCGAGTCACAGACAAGATCATTAATGATTACAGCATTTGCGCATCGAGGCAGATCCTTGTATTATTTACTTTATTTGTATAGATGTTATTTACTTTATTTGTATAGATGTAAATGACCATTGTAGTGCTTGATGATGCAATAGCAAAGAGAAGTTGATTTAAAAAACAGTAGATGTTGGCTTCAGTTTATTTATATGATAACAGGACATGGTATAGACAAATACACTGACACAATTCTGAAGATGTATTGAAAACTTTTCTTACACTTTTGAGACCTATAACATTTCATGATAAATCCACGAAGGACACTGCCCGGAATAAATATTTCACAGTACAAAGAGCTGATTCTCCACATGTGATTTCCTGAGTTAAGCTTAGCGTTGCGGCTTCAGCCTGACTGTCCAGCCTTCTCAGGAGTATATCCTTCACCAAGTTTAATCACTCGTGAGCAGCATGTTTGCTTTAAACACACTTTGTTAACGTGAAAATGCTTCTCATAGGAATTTCTTTTGTCAATAATTAGAATCGAAATGTTCCATTGAATGATTTTGTCCGTGGGAATTTCCATCTATGGTTTCCTTTTTTTTAAAAAAAAAAAAGCTTTTTATTAAATCACCCAAATACTAAGAAGATACCAGGCCAGATATTAACCTCAATACCAGGGAAGAGTCACCTACATGAATGGACTCAGGATCAGATGTAATTATGCTGTGAGATGTAACTCACAAATGGTCAGTGGTGCTGAAACAAGGGATGGCACGGGGGCAAAAGGTGGGCCAAACGTTAGACAGATCCGTGCCGACCCTTCCATCACACCACACAGGGGACTTTATGAAAGAGTCAAATTTATCCCAATGGGCCCTCAGAATCTTGTAAAAGTCAACAAGCTGTCACTCACCTTTCCCTTTTCCCAAAATCGCTCTCACCTTCTTCCTCCTTCATTGAGTTTTTTTTCATTAATTCCCTCTTTGGGACATACTTTCAACCCCCATCACAGCTTGCTGCCATAAACTCAAACAGCCAAGTAGACTGCTGATACACAGACATACAATGTATACACATCACAAAACATTATTCAATCTACAAGCTTTCAGGTTCTTTTTTTGGACTTATCCATTGACTATGTAGTTCACTCTGAAGTTATCTGCATCAAGGAGAGCATGATATAATGATTGCATGACAGCAGCTGACAAATCATAGATAAGGTAGGACTCACAACATATGGGCGTTGTTAAGTGTGGTATAAGTGCATGGAAGCAACTCCTCCAAACTTCAAAAACATCATTTAGTTAATTCACTTAGCTACAGGATAGATGACCCACAGAGAAGGAGAGAATACAGAGAGGATGTGAAAGCAAAGAGGGTAGGATTTGAAGTACCTCTGATTTTGACAGTTCTGACAGCAGCTATGGGCCATATATTTCAAATGGTGTAATGTGAAGTCACTTTCCTTTTTTTATTCAAGTTCCTCTGGCCGGCAGAGGTTGAGGGTCTGACTTATCACAGAGTTTGATTCCTCCAAGGATATCATGCTGAGCCCTTAGCAATGTTGACTGGCTGGACGAAGAATTAATACAATACTATATATATATATATATATATATATATATATATATATATATATATATATTGTGTCCCTCTTTGAAGTTTCCGTTCCGCACTGTGACACCAGTGACAAATTATATGTTGTGGGTCTGTGGCAAGTGTTTCGTCTACTGTAACCCGTCATGCTAAGGACACACACTGTCAACTATGACTTTTAGCATCGACACAAAAGATAACAGCTCTGTCAACCTTTAATGACTAGCAGAACAAAGAAAGTCCAGCACAAAAGGGACTGACCTTTTGACAGGTTATTTGATGAAAAGAAGCCCATGTTGTGGCGACGGTTTGGACCGACTGCAGTTATCTACATCTATCTATCTACATTCACAGCAAAGGCGATACAGACGTTCACCTAGGGCGCCATCTGCTGGAGGCAGTGCCCTAAAACATTTTAAACAATTACACTCCCTAGATAGCTTCATTTGATTGACTTGGCTCTGACCTGTCCTGCACGTTTATTGTGAAGAGGGGTTTAATGTGACGAGTTATAGGTACAGGTAGTATGGAAGCAATTCAAATTAAATCCAAATTAAAATGGATTAGCAAAAAGGATTTTTCATTTTCGGAATAAAGCTGCATTTTTTTGACTAATAAATAAAATCAATATGAACTTATCCAAACTGCATTTTCATTTTCTTCTACACCATTTATATGGGGACTGGAATTTGTAGACGGTCCCTAAATTAGCGTCACACAGCCAGTTGTATATTGAGATCTATGGAGGTAGATTTGTGTCTTAATTATTCAATAAAAAAAAAGATTGCTTCAATCAAAAAATATATTTTCAATCCAAAAAATTTCACAATGTCTTTTGTGCACTTTAGAGTCTCATTTTGAAGACAATGGGCTTGTAGTTTGTCGTTTATGTTGCGGTGGTTGAACAGAGGCAACATTCATGCGTATGCATCTCTTTATTTAGGAGTGCTGGCCGCAGAGGGGAGAATCTGTGAATATCCATCCTACTTTACTTCGGACCTGCACAACTCTGACGTCACTCTCCTGCATCCACTCCATCCATCCATCCATCCATCCATCCGTTTTCTTCCACTTACCAAAAACCTGGTCGCGGGGGCAGCAGTCTCAACAGGGATGTCCAAACTTCCTTCACCCCAGACACTTCCTCCAGCTCTTCTTCCAGCTCTTCCTCCAGCTCTTCCTCCAGCTCTTCCTCCAGCTCTTCCTCCAGCTCTTCCTCCAGCTCTTCTTCCAGCTCTTCCTCCAGCTCTTCCTCCAGCTCTTCCTCCAGCTCTTCTGAGGGGAGTCCGAGACGTTCCCAGGCCAGTCGAGAGACATAGTCTCTCCAGCGTGTCCTGGGTCTTCCCCGGGGTCTCCCCCTGGAGGGACATGCCTGGAACTCCTCCCTAGGGAGGAGGGACATGCCTGGAACAGCTCCCTAGGGAGGCGTCCAGGAGGATCCGATACAGATGCCCAAGCCACCTCAGCTGACTCCTCTCAATGTGAAGGAGCAGCGGCTCGACTCCGAGCTCCTCCCGGGTGACCGAACTCCTCACCCTATCTCTAAGGGAGCGTCCAGCCACCCTGCGGAGGAAACTCATCTCGGCCGCTTGTATCCGCGATCTTGTCCTTTCGGTCACTACCCAAAGTTCATGTGGAGCTGGCCGGGGGGGACACGGGTCCTCGGAGCTGGCTGGGGGGGGACACGGGTCCTCGGAGCTGGCTGGGGGGGGACACGGGTCCTCGGAGCTGGTTGGGGGGGACACGGGTCCTCGGAGCTGGCTGGGGGGGGACACGGGTCCTCGGAGTTGGCTGTGGGGGACACGGGTCCTCGGAGCTGGCTGGGGGGGGACACGGGTCCTCGGAGCTGGCTGGGGGGGGACACGGGTCCTCGGAGCTGGCTGGGGGGGACACGGGTCCTCGGAGCTGGCTGGGGGGGACACGGGTCCTCGGAGCTGGCTGGGGGGGGACACGGGTCCTCGGAGCTGGCTGAGGGGGGTCCGGGACCATCACCGGAGCAGGGGCCGATGCGTCCGGGACCACCACCGGAACATGGGAAGGTGCGTCCGGGACCACCACCGGAACATGGGAAGGTGCGTCCGGGACCTCCACTGGAACATGGGATTTCAGGTAAGTCATCAACTATGCCAAGTGCTAACGTTAACCTCTACGTTACCGCCAGCTGTGTCCCGCCAATTAACTACTAAATGCCCGGGCAAATTGAAGTTTTACGGTATTTTAGTAACGTTACGAAGTTAAAAATACTTAGTACTTCGAAAAAGTCATAAGTTTGTGGAAAAAAGTTGTAAGATTTTGGTTTAAAAAGTCAAAAATTTGAGGAAAAAACTCAATATTTGACATTTAATCTTTATGGGTAGGCGGCTGGTCTGACGTGACTCATCATGTCTTGTAAATATACAATGAAAGTACTGGAAAAATTTGAAACTGGGTCTTTAAATTGCTTGAATTTGATCTTGAAATGTCTGAAACCTGTATATTGCAATGGCTTGGATCTGTGAAAGATTCACATTAGTTTTACTTTAAGTAAATTGCATTCTTCATTCTGTCTGATTAAACAGGTCCTTGCCAGTAGTCTGTACATTACAGATGATGCAAACAGAGCCATTTTGCCGGATTCAACGGGGCATTTTTCCACCTTCAGTCTTTCGAATCGTACGCATTACAAGGTCCATGGAAAGCTAGAGCAAAGTCAGCCATCTGTGATCAGAGGACTTCCACCCACTGCTGGTACGTATCCTACGCCGTAGGCTCTGCGTCGATTTAACGCGGAACCATAAACCAGCTCCCGAGCCGGCAGGCAGAAATCTCGAAATTTTCGAAGCAAATTTCCTAACAGGCGTAGCTACAACTGTTAGATTTCATCTATTAAACCAACATTTATCTTCATAAATGATTTATTTCAGCCAGCGGTAATTCTCCACAGAGCTGCAGGTTTCTCCCCCGGGACCACGGCGCAGGGCGATCACGTCTGTACTCTGGTTGCTGCTGCTCCGAGCCGGCGGCTCTTCTCATCTCCGAAAACATTGGGTCAAATTTCTTAACAGATGTTATTTGGATAAACTGAGCCCAGGTTGGGGATCTTAACGGTTACTTTTATGCCTGAAAAAATATTCAAACTTAAAGGAGCTTGAGGCAGGATTGAGGCAGGATTTATGAAAAAAAATTAATATATGTTTTAAGTTTTCTAGTAATAATGTCAGATGAAGCGTTCCAAACCAAAATGAATGAGCCCTCTAGTGTATCTCTCCGTTGCCTTGAACAGGCTGTGTGCTGCAAAATGTGCTGCAATTCCAGGCCGGAATTTCCCGCGCTGGGGCTGCGGATGTGACGTCACATGACGCTGCATGCGCGTTCTCCCCGTTCTCCCGTGCCGGCTTCGCTGTTGGCTGCAGTACCCCCGACGGCCGTCGTGGCGAAGGGTGGCGCTAGAGAGTCTCATTTCTTAAAAGGAGCCTCATGCTCCTTTAATAAAGTGGCATATTAACAGCGCTACAGCTGAAATTAAAACAGCTTTTGGCTCTCAGCTTCCTGATTTTAGGGGTGGTGCTGAAAGTAGGAGTAGTGGGAGTATTGGGACAGACCCCTGGGAAGATTTCAAGTGCCCTAAAATCTGTCCCTTCTTTTTTAGGGGTAGTGATAGTGAGGGAGGGCTAGTGGTAGAAAGTAGGGCTAGTGAAAGAAAGTAGGGGGAGTATTGGAATTGGGCCTTAGTCATTTTTTAGGCGTTTGTTTACAACTATGTTAATGTTCATACGTTTTTTTAAATGGAGCAGTAGCTGGTAACTGCAATTTACCACTTCAAAATAAGTTCAATGAAGTACTTAACTCTCCTGTTGTAACAGTAAAACTGAACTTGAACTTGTTTTTGTGACCAAAAAAGGAACTTCTTAAATACTTGTGCCATTTTTATTTGGAAAACATTGTAAATGCACTTTAATGTACTGTACTGTTCAACAGCTTTTTGCACAAAAAATAAAATACATTACATTATCTACAAAAAAATGCTGCTGCTTCTTAACCAGACATTTCACTGTAGCCGGTCACACACATTTTCTGGTGATCTCAATAAGACACTTAACTGCATCCTTGAAGGGGCTATAGTTGTTGTGAATGATATTTTGGTGTAGTGACATGATGTCAAAGTGGGAATTAAATTCTGTTTCAGTCCATTGTTGGGCTTCTTCAGAGGGAAAAGGATTACATCTGAAAATGGACTCCCCTTTCAAGGCGGATCCCACCTCTCGCTGATACAGGTCAGCTGCAACACCACCAACAGGCAGGAGATCCTCGTGAAGTTTGGCAGGACACCCTTCTTTAGCCAGCTCATTTGGGATTCCCTTTCCTGCAAGACAGGACAATGAGTAGTGTGATTTAAGGGGTAACAGTGATAAGTCAGAACCTCTAATGGCAAATAAATGTTTTAGCTATCCATCAGCATTTTGGAGTAGTCAATATTGAATATCAACTTAATTTCATTTATTTATTGATGTATTGAGGCCCATCCTTTGAGAATCCTATTGCACTGCAAAACTATTTTATATTCAAGAAAAAAAATCTCTGGTGTCAGTATTGGCAAATATACAAATTCATAAATTGAAAACAAAATTGTGTCTGTACATCTCTAGCAGAATCATTCCGGGGATCCTGTGTGCATTCCATGCCGCTACAACATTTGTAGGCCAATCCTCGCCATCTGGCAGGTCAGGTTGGATACACAATACTTTGTTAAGCTGTCCTCCATGTCCACTTCTTCCTGGTCCACCAGCTGGACCAAAGCTGTCTTCAACGGGTAGTTGACTCGTGCATTCACCTCAACCCACATCCTCTCTATTACATGGTTCTGTGTAGGTTTTAGGAATAGTGTCAGTCTGTATGCTCTATAAGTTTTCATTTGCATACATTCCAAGATACCAGGATTGCTTGACACACTTACGCCTAGTAGAAGGTGTCTGAAGGTAAGGCTGCCTTTGAAGATTGTGTCTGTGCTCTGCCAGCATTTCCTGGATGAATAACATCAGATAAAACTCTCTCCCACAGTCAACTCTGACCTGGTCCCATAGTCCATAGGAAAGCACAGCAGGTCTGAGGATAAACCGACAGACAAACATAAAATATTACCCTTTTAACATATTTGACAGTATTAACCCATAGATTCCTAAAGTGACCATAAAAAAAAAAACAAAGGCACAGAAACATGTTCAGTTATGATGATAGCAATAGTAAAACACTAGTTAATTTATTTTACCTGTACACTTCCTCATAAATGATGATGATGTTCTTTATTGGCATGGTGGAGTAACTGACAACCTTCTTGCTGGATCCATCAATGGCCATTACATGGGTCACCCCAAATATAACAAGCTTTTCATTCTGATCTACATGCAGCTTGTGGCCCATGTATTCAGCATTGTAGGGTATGGGGTTCAGATTTCTGGCACCCTAAAACATAAGAACTAATTATTTAAAAAATCCTTAAATTGTAGAGTATGTTTGAATGTAAAAAAAATGAAAAAAACAAACACATTACTAATTGACTTTACCTGCTGTCTTTCAGTGTGGTAGGGTTGATGAACTCTTCTCAACATTTTGCCCATTCTGCCCTCAGATGCTTTTACTCCTTTTGCGGACAGATATCCAGTCATTTTTCGGCCAAAAGATTTTCCAGTCTGGGGGGCGGGGGCAGTATGTTAGGGTTCAGGACATGTTATTGATTGGACGCTGCTTTTTTTTGGACGCTGCAGCTGAACGGACGGCTGTCACAACATCACTGCAGTTTCATGACGGAGTGAAGACAGATTACAAATTAAACTCATGTTTCACTACCAGGTTTCATATTTTATTTATTTTCTGTTTCAACATTAAAAAAATATAAAACTGTTAATTTTCAATCTGATCAACAAAAGAACCAGAAACAACTTTCTTCATTAGAAAGATTTGTCTTTTCATGATCTGTTGTTTCCTGTTAACTGTTTCTATGGATCATATTAAAGTCTGTCAGCAACAAACATGTTTTAAACATAAAAAATGGAAAAAATGTCCGTGCACTGCAGCGGTCTAGGTGCTGGTAGTGGCTGCGGCGAGATACTGGTAGATACGGCGAAATACTTGCTCTGCTCAGGCGAAAGGCGTTGCTCTGCAATAAATCACAGATCCTCACTACATCAAGTCTAGTGTGCGGTATGTTTTAAACATATTTATATTTTACATCATTTATCATCGTTTCCATTCAGTCACGTGAGGCTGAAAACTCCTTGAGTGACTTCAGCTTCAAGTTGGCCATCAGGACAAAAATCCCTGACGAGCCCCTGCTCAGCACACCACCTCTGCACATTCCTCTCAGAGAACCCCCGTCTTGTTCCAAACTGGGTACATAAGGCAGCAGATATATCCCCACAGAACAATCCCTTTCTCTATTTTCCGTGATAAAATCAGCAAACTCATCCAAAGACATCTGTTTATAATCTGGTTCCACCGGTTTTGCTGCCAATTTCCGAATAATTCTTCTTCTCTATTAAATAAGTCTATGGCGGTCATCTTTTCTGACTGCATCCTTGGAAACGAATAGGAAATAGAGAAAAGAGTTTTCCAATCCGTGTATCATTCGTTCTTTCCATTTTCAATTTGCAATCAAAAACCAAAACATGAAAAAGTGAATGGTTATTTTGTTATTTGTTTTTTATTATAACACAAAAAACGGTAAAAATTCTGGTTTTTCATATTTCAATTTTAGGCACGGGTCAAAAATACGAAATAGAAAAACCGGGGTCAGTGTATGGTCCGTGTATCTTTTGGTCATTGGATTTTTCCGTCATGAGTGGGAATCAAAAAACAAAAAACGATTGGTTTATTTGATTTTCCTTTTAAAACAAAAAACAAATATTGAATACACTGCATTTTTTCTTTTTCTGTGTTAATATGATTTAACAAAGATTCAAAATACGCTTTTATTTTCGTTTTCTATTTCATATAAGAAAAATGAAATCCCTAGTCAACAGGAAGGAAAAAACGAACCAAAAACAACCGTTTATTCATATTCGTGCACCGGAAGCTGGCATTTACAACCGAATGAACTTAGTTCTGGATATTTAACAGGCATTCCTGTGACAATTCTCTCCAGGGGAAGTTTGATTTTAATATTTTATTGGTCGGGTTTACGTGACTCGGAAATGGCTCTGTATGCTGCAGTTCGGGTAACCATGGCAACCATAGCGGCGCTGAAACAACAGATTAAGGATTATTTTTTAAAGATTGATTAAGGACTTGTTCCACAGCGGTTTGACGCACAATGACATTTCCTGCACGTTGCAGCAGATGTGTCTCCTGCAATGCTCAGAAATGAGCGTCAGAAGATTCTGTGCTCGGCATCATCTGAGGAGAAAAAGACGCAGAGCTGGAGAGCGCTTTGATTCATCATGGCCGAATGACCGGCTATCTGTCTTCACTGGGGGTGCATGCTGGAGAAGGTCGGGTTGGAAGAATTAATTTAGTCCCACGCGTGAGGAATCCACGTGATTATCATTATATGTATAAATTGCACTGCAGCACAAACTTTACCTGACGCCTGAATTCATGGTATGGCTGATGGAGCTCTCTCAGGTTCTTCCAACCCGACCTTCTCCAGCAAGCACCCCCATGTGAAGACAGATAGCCGGTATTGCGGCTTTCCTGTACTTTTAAGAGCCGCTTGAGAGTTTATTGTTAGGTCCTGTATATTTGCATGACGCGCTGCTGACAGAGAAGTAGGCTACGCTGAGTCCGACAGAAGTTTTATGGCGTTTAATGACAAAACTCTGCCACAAACGGCCTTCCGACATGCTTAATGGGTTTTAAACGTGTACACTGCAAACGTGATCGGGGTGATCAGTGTTCAGTACAAAGCTGTCAACAAAAATTAGGCTACGGCTCCCAACTGTCCTAACTGCATGCGAGCGTCCGACTGTCGCGCCGCAATGCGTGGCATCGGACCCGCTCTGAACGCGTTATCGGCCCCACGTTCTACCACGTTCTTTTGATTGACAGCTGAGACTCGCCTTTTAGAAGGCTGATTTATGGTTCCGCGTTACACCAACGCAGACCTTACAGCGTAGGGTACGCGGCGCGGTCACCGAACGGTGCGCGTCGCCGCGTACCCTACGCTGTAGGCTACGCCGTCGATTTTACGCGGAACCATAAATCAGCCTTTATTCACCCGCCCGTGCGCTCCTGAAAGAAACTCCTAACATTAGCAGACTCCTAAAAGAGTAAAGGGACAAGTAAAAGATGGGTGATTACTTGTAATCTCCCTACGTTTGACTTTCTAAACAGAAAACAAGCTTATTATTCGGTGGAATAAGTGGGGAAAAAACCGAACAATTAATAACGGCGTGTGATTACGCAATCAAACAGCGAACAGCTGGAGTGACCGGCGTGCGGTGCAAACATGTCAGCATGTCAGATCATTACTGGGATGTGGGGAAAAAGCAGAGGACACGATCAATCCGGCAGGATCCGGGACAAATTAAGCCCTAATAAGATTAAGATAAGATTCTTATTATATCTTATTATCTTATCAGAACCTTCCAGCCTGGCATCTCCCTCCAGCAGCTGCCACTTTATTGAAGTTCTTGTATTGAAATGACTGTTTCCTACAGCGCTTTACACTTTTTTTTCAACTTTCAACCGGCTTTCAACGCGAGCGACGGGAAGAAAATAGAAGCAGGGCGTGCGACAAAAGTCCAGCTCAAAACGACGCCGCGTCGCTCGCAACCAGTATAGACAGTGCAATAAAAAATAAAGCAATGGAACTGTTTTTGACGCTGACTCTCGCTCGCGTCGCATGCAGTGTGTATATTTGCAATATACTGTGGACATCTGAATAAAAACCTCATAAATAGATTGAATCAAAGCGCTCTCCAGCTCTGCGTAGCCTTTTTCTCCTCAGATGATGCCGAGCACAGAATCTTCTGACGCTCATTTCTGAGCATTGCAGGAGACACATCTGCTGCAACGTGCAGGAAATGTCATTGTGCGTCAAATCGCTGTGGAACAAGTCCTTAATCAATCTTTAAAAAATAATCCTTAATCTGTTGTTTCAGCGCCGCTATGGTTGCCATGCATGGTTACCCGAACTGCAGCATACAGAGCCATTTCCGAGTCACGTAAACCCGACCAATAAAATATTAAAATCAAACTTCCCCTGGAGAGAATTGTCACAGGAATGCCTGTTAAATATCCAGAACTAAGTTCATTCGGTTGTAAATGCCAGCTTCCGGTGCACGAATATGAATAAACGGTTGTTTTTGGTTCGTTTTTTCCTTCCTGTTGACTAGGGATTTCATTTTTCTTATATGAAATAGAAAACGAAAATAAAAGCGTATTTTGAATCTTTGTTAAATCATATTAACACAGAAAAAGAAAAAATGCAGTGTATTCAATATTTGTACGGACCGTGTATCTTTTGGTCATTGGATTTTTCCATCATGAGTGGGAATCAAAAAACAAAAAACGATTGGTTTATTTGATTTTCCTTTTAAAACAAAAAACAAATATTGAATTACACTGCATTTTTTCTTTTTCTGTGTTAATATGATTTAACAAAGATTCAAAATACGCTTTTATTTTCGTTTTCTATTTCATATAAGAAAAATGAAATCACTAGTCAACAGGAACGAAAAAAACGAACCAGAAACAACCGTTTATTCATATTCGTGCACCGGAAGCTGGCATTTACAACCGAGTGAACCAAAAGATACACGGACCGTCACAGGACTGAATTTGATTTTAATATTTAATTTGTCGGGTTTACGTGACCCGGAAATGGCTCTGTACGGGGCCGATGCCCCCCCCCTCCCTCTTGGACCTCGGCTCAATCAATGATATAGAGAGGGACGATGGACAGAAAGAAACGTAAAGGAGGCGCGGAGAAATAAAGGGGAAAAAAAAGGCAAACTCTTCAGGCAGATGCTGCCAAATGTGTGAAATGAACACAGATGTTTGGTGGAGCAGGAGCTTCTACATCGGCAGCATCAGTGTCCGCCGGTGCTCTGGCACTGGAAACGGCCCCAGCAGCAGGTGATAATGGCGGGGGTGGCCGTGGCCGTCAGGTGGAGGACAGACCCGTGGCTGCTCGTGGAGGGGGATTTGAACGGAAGGTAAGAAAGCGACAACTGCAGTCTACCTGCTGGGTCAGATATAAACCATGTTTGGTTGATGGTTTATTTTCGTTGTGCTTGCTAACTTTTAACACAGAATAGCTACGAGTGGGCCACGTTAGCTAAGTTAACAGCACTTAAGCTAATTAGCTAGGGTTGCACCTGTCCCTTTCATGCGTGTCAAATTGGCGACACAATTTCTGTCACTGGCGACACAATTTGACACGAATACTTCTCATAACCATAACTCTGGAACCGTTTAAGATATTGAGAACATTTAAAAACTGCCAGAAAGCGGAGAAATAGATGTTTGTGCACATATAACTGTCATTACGGTAGGACTTCTGCAGTCCGCGGTACGCCCGTTTAAACACAGATAAGATTCAGCAGTGATTCAGTGTTCTTCTGATTGATTAAGTTAGATTTGTTTGTTACATTATTTTTATTTTTTTACCTTGTTTATGATTGTTTTTATTGAATAACAATTTGTCCATTAGTCATATTACAATATATATCATTATAATGTATCAGATAAGATTATATTAAACTTTGTTTATTGATATGGTGTACTCACTCAATGAAAATATCACTAAACCACAATCTGTCATTTATTCATTTTAATATTCATCTCATCTGTGTTCCTCTCATCCTATTTTTCAGGATTCCCTCATACATTTCTCACGAGGTTCACAAGGCCAAGCTGCCTTTTGGGTTCCTCTAAGTAAGTACTGTATATAATATATGACACAACTATTTTCCCACTTTTTTTTTTTTTTTTTTTTTTAAATATTTTTTTCCCGTTTTTTTTCCCCCATTTTTACCACCCCGTGCTCCTACCTACTGACAGTCCTGGGCATTGCCATCCTCTACCAACCCCGGGAGGGCCCTGCACTGAGCTCAGGTCTCCTCCTTAACCTTTTTTTTTTTTTTTTTTTCTGCAGTCCGCGGTACGCCCGTCCAGAGTTAAGATATCAGTCCTGTGATCATGACCTGTGATCATATCAGTCCATGTGACCTTTCTGTCTCCTTTCTCTTTTTAAAGGTATATTTGAGCTTGAGTATATTTGGAACTATATTGTTGCTGTGGAGTTCACAGGTGTCAGGTGTTTATTGATTTGGTGAGTGTGTTTATTTGGTGTGTGTGTTTATTTGGTATGTATGTTTATTTGGTGTGTGTGTTTATTTGGTATGTATGTTTATTTGGTGTGTGTAACAATTACATAACTTTTTTCTAACAAAATGTTTGTGTGGTTCATAGTCTGCCCCAATTCATAGACACAGTCACAACATTAGACAAGTGGCTTATTATTGATACTATTTGAAGAATGATGAGTTCATATTCAATATCTTATATATTCTATCAAACTAAATTAGCATCTCCACATTTAAGTTGCTTTTTTGACAGGGACAGTGGTGTTTGGATTTGTGATTGTCACTAAATTTTAATAATGCTGTGATTAATAGTGGGTGGGTGAAATAATACATCAATCTTTTTGGAGCAATGTTTACCAACAGTGATGCCATCGCAGCAAAGACTTTGTGTACATATATTGGAAGAACCCACTGTTTAGGCAATTCATGGTCATTAGTTAGTAAAAACAGAGGCAGCGCTGCATTCCCCCTGTTTAAAATGGTCAAATATGATGATATCAGCCTGAAAATCACAGGACTTATCTGTGGTGGTGAAAGAAGTCAGCAGTATGAATTTGAAAGATGTGTGAGCATCCCTTCATGATAAACAGAGGGGGAACGCATTCTGACAGCAGTATTTCACGCTGTCAGAATGCGTTCCCCCTGTTTAAAATGGGTTAATATATCATTGTAGATATCTGAAATGTTCTTTTTGACTAGGAAGAATTGAATTACAGATATCTGCAACACATATCCAGTCTAGCTATTAAATGTTAAAACGGCTTGGCATACAAGTTTGCTGGTCTACTCAGAAACAGTACTAAGTACATCTATAACGGGACTGGGGGGATGGTGTAGGTTTAGGTTTATTAGACAAGAACATACACACCAACAAGACAGTGTACAAGCGGTGTCACAAGAACGTTTGTTTTCATTCATAGGCTTCATTTTCTTTCCATTAATACCTGGTGGGCCGGTCTAGGCTCAAAATGCCCGGGCCGATTTTTTGTCCCAGTCCAGCCCTGGTCGTGGGTGGTGTCATCGGACACGGTATTGAGTACTTGACCTTCATTGGCATGAATTAGCCCCGCCCCTGCTTCTGATTGGTCGATATGTGATAGTTCCTATTTTCTGCCATAACTTTTGAATGGTTTGACAGAGAGTCATGGGTGGTTTCATCCACTAAATGTCCAGGCCTGAAGAATCTAAATCAAGTCATACAAGCTTCCACTGCAGCACGCCTGAACATGCACAAGGGTGCGAGGGCCCGTTCATCGCTGCTTGCGGCTTTAATTATGATTATTATTACTGAATGTTACATTTTAATTTTCTTACCAAATACGGTAAATGTTGGTCGTAGTCAAATCAAATGAAGTATATTTGTTAAAAGTAAAATGGCACAACAGTCTTAATGGAGCGTTGTAACAGTATTATATGTCTGTACAGCTACAAGTCAGGAAACAAGCAGCAGCTCCAGAGGTGAGACACAGACGGAAGCGGATGAGTCCTGTGCTTGTATGTTACAGTAGCTGTCATGTTCCTAGTGTCAATATGGCCAAGTCCAGGCACGTTTGCAACTCATCCTGATCTGTTCATCTGGAAGGTTTTTGCTTATTTGTCCAACCATGAGGGCATATAAGTTTATTTTTACTACGCTGATTAATCTACCAAACCTTCAAACATTTCTAAACCTCCACTGTGACAGAAAAATTGTAAGCTGCAGCTTCCACACAGATCCCAAATGTCATTTGAATACAATATTATCACATATTTGACCTTTTTTTTTAAAAAAAGGAATCAATTTTGAGAATATAAAAAGTATTATAAAAGCTGTGCTACATAGTTATGTTATTATAGAAAAAGTAAAACAATGAAAGTAGAGAATAGCACCTTTTTATTTTATATATATATATATATATATATATATATATATATATATATATATATATATATATATATATATATATACACAGTATGTAGCAAGGCTAGTGCTACGGGGCCCGACCGACAGGACAGAGAGGACACGGAGTTTCAGTGCAGAACTGTTTTATTCTCAGATCCAAACCTCAGGCGTGGCGCTGGGGTGGGCCGCTCCGGGGGTCCCGCCGCCTCGGGAGCCGTCGCTTGGCGGCCCGCAGCTTCTGCCTCCCGGCCTCTCAGCTGCGGCGCCGCCAGCTCCTCCCGCGCTGCTGCGGCGAACCTTGAGCGTGGCGCAGGGGTGGGTCGCTCCTCGGCCACCAGCGCTTCTAGCGCCGCGAGCTGCCGCTCCCCCTGGCTCTGAAGCACGGCTGCCAGGTCTGCCATTGCATTGGCGAGCGCCTCCAGGGCCCGCTCCGTGCCTCCCTTCTCCATCCCGTCGGGCCCCACGTTGGGTGCCAGTGTAGCAAGGCTAGTGCTACGGGGCCCGACCGACAGGACAGAAAGGACACGGAGTTTCAGTGCAGAACTGTTTTATTCTCAGATCCAAACACCCAGGACACACGTGCACAAGCTTCAGCTCCTTCACACAGCTCCAGCTTCATATGTATATATATATATATATATATATATATATATACATACTTATATATATATATATATATACTTGTGCTGGCCCCCCCTTCTCCTCCCTTTTCTCTCTTTTGTCCATGTTGCAGCATCCTTTGCCGGACACCGGAACCTGCAGTGTGGGAGTGAGGGGGGCGGGGTAACGGCCCCTTTTGGGCGGGGGAGAATGTTCGTCCCTCAAGACTCCTCTCCCTGGCCCTGCCCCTTCTCAACCTTTCCCCGACCCTGCACCCCAACCTGGGACTTGATGATTGGGCCGGAGCTTCGGGAGCTGCGTGCTGGCCTGCGGTCCCCACCCCTGGTCATCCCGTTGCTGGCCCCCCCTTCTCCTCCCTTTTCTCTCTTTTGTCCTGCAGGTGGCCGTGGGTGGCTTGTAGCTTGCATTACGGAGCACAAGTCTTTTCCTGACCCTGCACCCCAACCTGGGACTTGCTGATTGGGCCGGAGCTTCGGGAGCTGTGTGCTGGCCTGCGGTCCCCACCCCCGGTCATCCCGTTGCTGCTTCCACCTGCCTGCTGTGCTGTTGCCGTCCCTGACCCACCAGTCTGGCCCTCGGCAGGAGGGTCCCCCCTGATGAGCCTGGTCCTGCTCAAGGTTTCTTCCCTCCTAAAGGGGAGTTTTTCCTTGCCACTGTTTGGCTTAAGGTTTTTCTCCCACTAGGGGAGTTTTTACCTGCCATTGTTTATGTAATAACTGCTCGGGGGTCATGTTCTGGGTATGGGTCTCTGTAAAGCGTCTAGAGACAACTCTGTTGTATTAGACGCTATATAAATAAAATTGAATTGAAAATTGAATATATATATATATATATATATATATATATATATATATATATATATATATATGGGCAGTTAGGAGTTTCTATTATTATTATTTATTTTAATTTTTATTAATGACATTTTAGTGTATATTTGTGTGCTGTGGGATTAATCAGCAATTAAACCTTTAAGGTCGGTCATAGGGCTATTGTAATGTCTGGGGTGGTGTGTGTGCACACAGTGGGGTGAGGGGCATCAGACCATAATCTCGTCTAGGGCACTAAAATGGGTCGAGCCGGCTCTGATTTACAGCCCATGTCCTCCACAGAACATCATAGAAGAGTTGGCTTACTCTATTTCAGTAAAATGCCCAAATGCTGCAAGGCCATTTCAAGAAATCACCCGAAATGTATGAGTACATACCCATTTATTCTTTTTTTAAAAGTTGAAAACTTTACAATGATTCTGTGGATCAGAGTTCTCTGAAAATAATGATTATTCCTTTATATTATACTTTATATTATACTACTTTGCTTTATTCTTTCATCTGTAAGAGAACAACCACAAATGACACAAAAGACAAAGGCAGATGAATGTTTATAACTTAAATTACAAATGTAATCCACAGATTGAGTAGCATGTTGTCTAAACAAGTGCAGAGGTTATGAAAATGTTACCTAGTACCAGTGGTCTTATTGTGATAGCTGCAGTGTCATGCAGTGATATATCCCTCTTTACTCTTGTGTGGTAACCCGGGTAACAGTGCTGCAGGAAAAAGCAGGCTTATGGCAGTTGCAACAATTAGAGCGTTTATTTGGAAGAAGTTAAGTCATACACAGCTGAGCAGTTGTCGTGCCTCAAAAGACACAGGTGGATCTGGCAGTGCAAGTAGATGGATGAAACGTTTGTAAAGGTGAACATTCTGAAGGAGAAACGAGCCACAGTGGAATTGCCATTCTGAACCAGTTCCACTGTTCCATCAAGGATTAGGACACCTGCAAGATAGAACAGGTGGTAGGAATCAAAAGGTTTAGCGGGCTGGCCAAAGTTAGTTAAAAGATGTTTAATTAGTCACTTCATGTGACCCCTAACAGGTGCTAAAAATGACCAAACAACAACAACTGCATTACTCCGTGGTGATGAGATCCCAGCGGATAGGGTCGCTGACGTTGTTGAAAGGTGTGGCCCAGCAAGAGTCCAGAATGGTGGAAATCTGACGTTCATCCACTCCTGTCTGCACCTGAATATACAGCCTCTGGTCTATTTCCATTTCCAGGTTGCTTTCTCTGGTCAGAGGGAAGTGGAAGCTCCTCATAAGGTATCATCCTCAAATGAAAGCGCCCCTCGCCACAAGGAAGCTTCTTGCGCACAATGCTGCAGAAAGATTTTACACAATGTGACTTAATTTAAGAGGAAACTAATAACAAAAGATCATCGGGAGCTCAACATCAAAATAAATACGTATACAGTAAATCCTTTGCTGAAATTAACAGTGGAAAAACTGATGCATAACAGCAGGATTGTATAGGTCTTACACAATTCTGTTTATTTTTATGTACAAAAGTAACATATGCTCCTTTTGTGTTTCATTTTTAACACATCCCCACAAATAGTAATAAAAAAAAGCCTTCTTATGAGTAATTTATTAAATTCATACTCTCACAGCAACAGCAGTGCCAGGTTATATACCATGGTATCGTAACAGTTTCAGCAGCCCTCGGCACACTTAAATATGAGGGATGGATATTCAACTGCTATTTGATATTATTATCAAATACAATAAGGTGCCGTTCACTATAAATGTACAGCAGCTGCTTCAGAGATTGATATTAATAAGGGAAACATACAGTACATTCAGAAGGAAATGTACTTTTTAAGCAATGAGTTAAAAAAAGGACAACCAGAGTCCATATCAGTAGTGAGCTAGTATTTGCATATCCCAAAAATTCCAGAACTGTAATGCATGCAGTCTATATAAGAGGTCTGTCACAGTTACGTGGGAGTAGGACCCAGATGCAGGAGAGATGCAGGAGGCAGGAGTTCCAAAATGGGGATTTATTGATTTATTATTTTATTACCAAAAACCAAAGCGCTGCCAAGCAGGATATAAAAACCAGAACTTAAAACAAGAATCTTAAAAAACTACAAAAACTTGACTTGGGAAACACGGAAGGAGGAAACAGTACGGACCAGCAGGGAGCAAGGGAAAAACAAGACTAGATATACACTATAGCTGTGTCCCAATTCAGGGGCTGCGTCCTTCGAAGGCTGGATTTGAAGGCCGATTACGTCACAGCGGCGCGCCGAAGGCTGTCCCATTTCGAAGGCTCCTTCAAATGCAGCCCACAAATGCAGCCTTCTTTTCCCCCCGTTTGAAGGATCCATCAGTTGTATCCTCCGCGGCCCACCATATCCCAAGATTCATTGCGCACAGTCAGAAAAATATTTAACAATGGCGGACGGAGAAGCGAGAAGCGGAGAAAATTATGGAACTTAAAATTATGGAATTATGGAACTTAAAATTAAAATTATGGAAAATTAAGCGGAGAAAACTATGAAAATTATATTATCTTTGGTCCTCCCTCAGCCGCACATACAGCACCCGCCGGCACCGGCGGACACGCCTCTCTTCCTCCTCCAACAAAATGAAAAACAAAAAAAAACAAAAACAAAACTTCTGGCTCCATTTCTTTTTTTTTTTTTTGGTTCTTTCTTTCTTTTCTATCGTGTTTTCTTTCTTTCTGTCTATCTTGCTGTCTGTCTATCTTTCTTTATTTCTACTTTGTTTAGTGATGTAGGACAAGGGCGGGAACAGCTGGTGACGCAACCAGGAAATCCCCTGCAGGCTAGACCGTCTCATTTCACTAGCGTCCGTCCAGCCTTCGGTACGGCCTTTGCGGTCTTAGAAGGCGTGGCCTACGAAGACCGCGTCCTCAGAAGGACGCAGCCCCTGAATTGGGACACAGGGTTAACAAGGCACAGGTGCAGACGATCAGGACCGATGGGAAATAGGAAGGTCAAACAAGCGGTATGTCCGAAATGCCATACTAAATAGTATATACTATGCACACTTTTGAGTAAATATCAGTAGTGTGCATTAATTCGGACGTACTATTAAGTGCGCACACGTCACTTCCTGCCGTTGGGAGGGGGAAGAAGTTACCATAGTAACCTGTCACAGCAACGGTAGCAGCGCACCACTACGCTGTTTCTCGTTTATCCTGGCCCAAACAAGATGGCATTTCCCCTGCGCAGTGTGGTTTTATTCTCACCTCGTCAAATTCCAACGAGAAACAGAAGAAGAAGGCTTAACAGACGTCGGGACTCAGACAGGGAACTGCATCACCAGATACTCCTCTATTTAGAGGAAAAGGCAAGCATAAAACTTTTTTTTTACTTCTCAGGGAATATCAGTTACGAAGTTCTATTTAATATGCTATACATAAAAACAAAAAATAAAATACAAAATTGATTTATTTTAAATATATAAATATAAAATAAATGTAAAAAAAATAATAATAATAAATAAATATAAATAAATATAAATAAATATAAATAAATATAAATAAATATAAAAATATAATAAATATAAATAAATATAACATTTATTTTAAAGATATAAATATAAAATAGAATATCTTGAGAATCATTCATTTAGTCACTGTACCAAGAAATAGAAATAGAAAGCCTTTATTATCATTATACTGGTACAATGAGATTAGGCAGCAGCTCCGTAAGAGTGCACACATGCAAGGACTATGTAAACAAAGACTGTAAACAACAAATGAGAAACAGGAAACATAAATATATATACACTATAAAAATGAGTGAATGCACATGAATGGGTGGAAGAATATTGCACTTGAATGGATGGAGGAATATTGCACATAGATGCGTAAGGAATATTGCACATAATGGATAGAGAATATTGCACAGTATGAGGAGCTTATTGGTTTAGAAAGTTCACAGCTTTGGGAAAGAACCTGTCCCTGAGTCTGTTTGTTCGGGTCCGTATGGACCTGAAGCGTCTGCCAGAGGGCAACAGGTCAAAGAAGTGGAAACCAGGGTGGGTGTTGTCCTTTAAAATGTTCCTTGTCCTGCTGAGGCAGCGGGAGCTGTAGATGTCAGACAGGGAGGGCAGAGGGCAGAGGGCAGCCCATGATCTTCTGTGCTGGCTGGAATAACGTGATCCTTCCACGCGCTACGTCCAGCCAGAGAAGCCCCACCCTGTCTGGTGAAAAGAAGCTGCTGCTCACTCCTCAGGTTAAGGAGGAGACCTGGGCTCAGTGTGGGGCCTTCCAGGGTTGGTAGAGGATGGCAATGCCCAGGACTGTTACTTAGGTAGGAGCAATGGGTGATATAATGGGGAAAAAATTGGGATAAAAATATATATAAAAAAAAAAAAAAAAACTTTATTGAAGAGCCTGTTTACATTCAAGGCCATCCACAACCTCACCCCCCCCCCCCCCCCCCCCCCCCCCAATTCTGTCTGATCTCCTCCACGTCCCCACTCCCTCCCGAGCCCTAAGATCCTCCTCCATACAGCTATCTGTCCCTTCCGCCCGTCTCACCACCATGGGGAGCAGAGCATTCAGCCGCTCTGCTCCTCGTGTCTGGAACTCATTACCACCTCAACTCAGGAACATTGACTCAAAACGCATCTGTTCAAAACTGCCTACCTCATTTAATGTTCATTTCTCTGCCTCTTTCTGTGTTTTTTTTTCTTTATTTTTAAATGTTTTCTGATGTTTTTAAATGTGTTCTGCTGGTTTTATTTTTTTTTATGTGTTGTGTATGGCGACCTTGAGTGCGCCTTTAAATAAAATGTATTATTATATTATTATTTTTATAAATGGTAAAACATTTACTAGCGAAAGCAACAAGAATATAGTTTCATGTAAGTTTCAAATCTTGGGATTTTATATTGATGTCTGTGTTAGTTATCTGCAACAGTGATTTACATGAGAATGAAGTCAATTTGCACTTTGCCACACTCATTATGTGATAACCACTCATGTGACATACATTTTATGATTAAAAATCACTATATAACAACCAAATATAGATATCTGTACAGTGAATACAGGTTTGTGTAAAAAAAAACAAAAACACGCCTGTTACGGCCTCATAAAAGTAAACAATTAGGCTCAATGAGACCACAACATATTAAGGACGTGTTAGGTCTAAATCAACATTACATAAATTCATAACAAGGAAAGACACAGAGACTACCTTGGAATGGGTTTTTAACGCACTTCTGCAGAAGGGGGAGAGCAGAGGAGTGCAGGGCAACGTGGCCCTCATTGAGAACTCCTGAGCTTCCCCAAGATCCTCCTCCTGCATGATGCTTTTATTAAGAAACTTGACAGGAAATGACCATATAAGGACAGTGAACCGTGAACAATAGACAGTAGACAATGGGTAGTGGACAATGGGTGGAAGTGATAACGTGTGATTAAGTCAATCACACTACAGTAGACATGTCACCAGACAGTCCAAAACCCTGAGTAGATCAGGAAGTGGCTGCTGTGACTTCTGTTAGCCAAGCATGTGACAGTTTCATAAGGACAAAACAAGTTTAAAGGTTGATTAACCTCACAGACGCCGCACAAAGATTTCAAGGGTTGAAAACAAATTTTATTTATTTTTTTGTTTTTAAATTGCTGGGGAGAAAATAAACAAGGAAAAAGGTGAACCCAAAAGTAATGAACCAAAAGGAGATGGAGATCCCGGCCAAAACCCAACCTCCTGATTGCTAACTGACTGCCAGCCTGTGGACGAGGGAACCAAGAGGAAGGAGAGGGGGAGAAGACAGCAGCATTAACACACACCTAGGTGTGGAGCAACCCATACCTGGCCACACATAACGCCCAAAGTGAAAGCCCTCAAAACATCAAAAACTAGATAAATGTTGAAAGAATCTGAACTTCAATTCCTCTTCCGTCTTACTGGACGAGAATTTTGGCAGTAAGAAAGATCACAGTCAGGACGATGATGGAAGTCAGCTGGCGTGAAGCGCCGCTACTCTGGACTCCGGCATCTGTAGAAGGAGAAACATGGATGGAGTGAGTCACCCAAGCTGTATTTCATCTACAATACTACAGAGTCATGAAAACAGGGGAGAGATTCACCAGAGGGATCGGTCTGTGAGATAAGTGGCCCAACTGAGATGCCTGAAGAGTCATGATGTGATACATCCCTCTTGTGTCTGTGGTGACCCGGCTTGCAGTGCTGCAGGAAAACAACATTAGGCTTCTGCTGGTCCATCACTTCATTATACTGTACACATAGCAGCTAGTACTTACAGCTGTGCAGTCGTCAGTTTCTCTCGTAAGAGTCAAATGGACGTCACAATGAATGTAAATGGATGAATAGTTCTTAAAGTTGAACATATTGAAGGAGAAATGGGCCTCGGTGGAGTTGCCATTCTGTAACAGCTGTACTGTACGATCTTCTGGATTAGGACACCTGTTACATGGTGACAGTGACAAAAGTTAGAATGTGAGCAGGCAAACAGTAGAGAGGTAACAAGGGTGAACTTGGGATGAAGGTTGGATGGAGCTAATGAGTAGAGAAGAGATTTTTTTTTCTTACTCTGCAATAATGAGATCCCAGCGGACATGGAAGTTTGGATCGTTGACTGGCGTGGCCCAGCATGAGTCGAGAAGGGTGGAGAGTTGCCGTCCATCCACTCCATCTGTTCGCACTGCCACGTAAATCCTATCATCCACTTTTACTGCTATGTTGCTGTTACTTTGGTAAGGTGTAAGGAAGCTTGAGTCCGTGAAGGGGATCATTCTCATATGATATACACCATTGCCAACTGGAAGCTTCTTCTTCAATAGACTGTGAAACAAAAACAAATAAAAAAATTGAAATTATATGTTAACCCCTCCTCTCATTTTTGTGTGGCAGATACATTGACTTTCTCAGACCAAGTCTTGTTGAGAATATTACACATTCATCTTTGATCTGCAAGTTCCGGGCTGTTACAACGGTATACTTTGTAGTGAAGAGTCAGAATAAGGACTGAGGTAAGTTGCAAAAGAATTTAAGCATGCAGAGATCATATTTTCACCTCTCCACAGGGCTGATTGCCACATCCATAGACAAGGCCTGGCTCAGAATGTATTCACAGCGGAAAAGGAGTTGGATGCTTCTCTGACGACTGATTACGCCTCCATAATGGTCCACGTCACCCTTGATGGTGTTCTCATAGATGAAATGGGTTCCATTGCTCTAAAGTTTTGTACAAAATGGTATAAGTTTATGATGGTAGCATCGGGTCTCCAATAACATTATGCAAGTCTATAAAATGTACCGTGAGAACCGTCCCACACAGGTTTTCATCGTTGTCAAAGTGGAACACCACTCGTCCGTCCTGAATGGTCCCTTTGCAGGAGTCGTCTCGGAGATGAAGGACATCGGATTGAAAGCCTGCTTCAAACAGCTGGCAGCGAGAGAGGGACATGTTGCCTGCACTGCTCTCACAAGAGATGGATGAGTCTGTTTAACAGTGAAAAACATATTTTTGAAGGTTAGAGATACTTAGTGAAGTCTGCAGGTTTATAAAACAGCGGTGGTGCTGACAATGTATGGAGTATCAATACGCCACAAAGATACTTCATGCAGTTGACAATGGCCGGGGCTTCTTTCAAACCTTCTTAAGGAGCCTGTGAAAGAAAAACGCGTTTCCCAGAGTCACTCTTAGCTTAAGAAGCTCTTTCATTAAGAAGGAAATGAAAGATGCTGCTGACCCAGTCTTTACAACCGTCTTAGTGAACAAAGACTCACAGATCCAGGCGGGTCAGGCAAATCAATATCACACCAAGCAATGAGATATCAAAACAATGCACACCGCACTAATTTTGATCTATTTTATACTTTATATTTATATTGTTTAGCATTCATTGGTGACAGCAAAGGGGAAAAAAAAAGAAAAATAAGGAATAACAAGTGTGTTCCTGTATATGCTTTATGCATTACGCACAAATAAAACGATCATCATGACTATCCTATCATTTATCACACGTGTGAGATGGCTGCTATACAGCATATTCTCGCTGCAAATCAACCGCGTCGCCGTGCGCGAAGCAGAACTGTTTATATCAGTGTTTCTCAATTCTGGTCCTCGTGGGCCCCTGTCCTGCATGTTTTAGATGTTTCCCTGCACCAACACACCTGATTCTAATTAATGGTCCTCATTAGCTTGTCACCAAGGTCTGCACAACTCTGTTTATGACACAGGTACTTGTATCACGGTGTGTTGAAGCTGGGTAGCATCTAAAACATGCAGGACAGTGGCCCACGAGGACCAGGATTGAGAAACACTGGTTTATATGAAAGCATTCGTGCGTCAGCACTTCAATCCCCTGGACGTGCTGTCGGACTGGGCTATCCAGATGAGGTACCGGCTTCCATCACGTCAGTGTCTCCACATATCCGGAGGGCAACCCGGTGCAATTTCGCCCTGAGCCCGGAGGTCCAGTTACTGGCTGCACTGCGTTTGTATGCAGTGGGGAGCTTCCTGGAGGTGGTGGGGGAACGCACCGGACTGAGCAAGGCATCGGTGTCACGGAGTGTGGCAGCCGTGACACCGATCCTCCTGCGCCATGCCCGAGCGCACATCAAGATGCCACGACAAGGGAGGAGATCCGCCAGGTCCACCAAGGATTCCACGCCATGGCTGGGATCCCCCGGGTGATTGGTGTAGTGGATGGCACCTTGATCCCCATCCTCAATCCGTCCTTGGTGGACCCGTGCTGGATTGGGAGGAAGCACTTTTCTGCCATCAACACGCAGGTGGTGGTGGACCACGAGGGCCTGATAACGGACATCGTTGCCAGGTGGCCGGGGGGCACCCATGACAGCTACGTGTTTGGGAATTACTGCATTGAGGAGCAGCACTGCGGTCTCCACACACCCGCTGTGTGTCTCCAAACATCCGCAAATACAACGTTGATGAATGCAAGATTCTGCTTAATAGTGAAAAAGGTCAAGCAGCTAAATAAACTTCAGAATATTTTTTTGAGGTGAAGGATACTGTTTTACTAGTCAGGAGGATACAACGTGGTCCAATATGCTGAATGATCGTTAAGTTAATTTGTCCTTTCGTCCATCTTTCACATTTAAAAAAAAACGATACATTTCCTCATTATTCTCTTACCAAGACTACTTCTTATTTAGTTGCAGTCTTGTTTTCATCATGAAAAAGGGTCATTAAAGTATATTTATCATCTTAGTTTTTCCATTATAACACACATAACGGACATGCAGCAGGGAATGAGTGCGTTAGGTAGCAGTGCTGTGTCTGAAAATGCGCTGATAGAGATCGGTGATCGATTTGCCTGGCATCGATTGATTTGGTTTCAGAACCGCGGTTGTGGACAGCTCCTCTAAAGAGCGATCTTAAGAGCGGTCCTAGGAACGGTCCTAAGAACGGTGTTAAGAAGTCATCTGGGAAACACCCGTATCTTAGGGCCCCTTCTTAGTTGAACCCTTCTTAAGAGCCTTCTTAAATCCTTAAGAAGGGTCGGATCTGGGAAACCTGGCCAATGTCATAATTCTCTAACAGTGTCTACAACCAGCAACATCATGTCAGCTCACCAATGACACGGTAGGGTGTTAGGAGGCTGTCTCTCACCATAGCTTTCACTGTTGTGCTGATTCTGGTGTCCATCACAGAAGCAGCCGTACACACCATCTTTCTGCCCACACCACTCATCCTCTGTGCAGTCCAGCTGTTCACAGGGGTCTGACTCCGCTAGAGAAAAAAAATTACACGATGATAGACGCAGTGACATAAAACGAAGGCATGAAGTCCCAAGAAAAGATAAAAATGGCAAGTAACAACCTCTGAAAAATCTTATTTAACCGGTGGAAACATACCACACTGTAAAGCAGGGCGCCACTCGGGGATGTTGAACCCCAAAGCAGAGCAGGTGCTCTCGTAGGCCGAGACAGCAGAGCAAAGCATCCCATTAGCTTGAGTGTAGAGACAGAGATCATAGACACAGGAAGTGAAAAATGGCTGAGGGTCAGAGTCTGGGTGACAATCACTGAATGGACCACTGGTGTTGGTGATGACGCTGCAGAGTTCAGAGTATTCTTCTAAACAGGGACAGTCATTCAGTCCATCGATATCTTCATCTGTGGATCCACACCTGGAAAAGACAGAGCACGCTGCTATTAGTGTGGCAGAGTTACAGTTAAACTGCTGAGCTCATCATAACAGCTCACCCTGTTTGGCTTGTGGAGGACTTCCAGCCGTGACCAAATTCATTGTCATTTAGTGCTAGTGTGCCATTTGGTAACACTTTGTCATCTGTGGCATCACTGTTGAAGTTCCCACACATCCCGGTGACTCTGTTCTGATGGTGTTGGTCCATTCTGACCAGTAAAGTACTTTGGCCATCAAACTGGACACTGAAGTCACCTGCATCAAGCACTATGTTGCTGCCCCGCCTGAGCACCTGAGCTAAAGTCCCTGCGGCGGTGGGAAGAGACACCTCAGCTCCATTTACCTGGGAGGAGGAGATCTCAGATGGTTAAACAAGAAGTCAGAACACATGGAAAGCTGTTCATCTTGAAAGGAGCGTTTACCTTCACTCTTTTGTTGGGTCCAAGCTGGACATGTACACTCTCTGGCTGGTTTGAGAGGTAAATATCCACCGCAGACACAAACGACACACGGTTGTTGCCACGGTGATTATTGGTGGCCACTACCGTAAACTGGGGTTCATTGCTGCTGTGGCTTACGCTCTCAGTAATGACGTAAGAGCATGTGCCCTGGAAATGTGCCAGGGCTCCATCGAAGGTGATGTAGTGAGGGTCTCCCCACACGGTGCAAGTGGACATGGCATTGTTCAGGTGACATCCCAGCTGGCCATCTCTGATGGTGCATTGCTGTGCAGGACCGCACGATGCAGCTGAGCAGCGCAGGTCATTGGGAGCATGACATTCACATTTCTGCGAGCAACCCTCTGTCCAGAAGGACTCACCATGCTGCAGCACAGAAGATGAAGAGTTACTCTGAGGCTCGGTTACTGTAAAGGATTAGTTCATTTCCTCTCTGGATTTGAGTTAGACCCAGAGGCATAGAAGGTTGGGTGAAACTTAGTTTTCATTATGCATTCAAATAATAGTCTTCCTGTTTTCACATGCCAAATTTAACATCAGAATGTGCAGAAGTAGTAACTGCAGGGCAGCAGCAGAGGGACTATAGAGCTGTTGAGCTACAGAAAGAAGCAGAATGCTCCCTCCGTTCATTAACCAGACCCACATCTAGAAAGATGTACGTACAAAAAAAAATGTAGCTGCAAAACACATTTAAATTTCCTAATGGTACATCTAGATTTCTAAGCTATCCATTCATACCTGAAAAGAAGAAAGCAGCTTCTGTACATGTTTCATTCATTAATTCCCCCTTTCTGAGCATTTTTTTTATGTAAAACAAATAGATGCTGCTGAGGGGAAAAAAGGAATTAAAAAAGTTAATATTTGCTGTTATTGTATTCTACTTTCTTTTTTAAACAAATGTTCCACTTATTGCCGGTTATACAGTAGCCGCACTGCTTAGAACAAGATTTGTTTATTCCCTGTTACCAAGTAGTCACATATTTATCCTCTTTTCCGATAAAAAAGGGATTGCTACAACTTTGTTCAATAATTTCATAAATTAATCCCAGGGGGGAAAAAATTACTTAAAAGTGGCTTACATTATAGTAGAAGCCATCATGTTGGCAGCCACAGCTCTCCACTGGGACACACGTCTTCCCGCTCCTGACCAAGCCCTTATCACAGAAACATCCCTCTGAGCAAACATGCACACAGGTGGCATCAGTGCTGCTGGCACAGGTGTGGTCGCAGGCCGTTCCGCACAGCTCATAATGACTGTTTTCTGGACAGTCAATTGCTTCATACAGAAAAATACACAATGTCAGTTGTCAATAGTTGCAATATTTAATAAAAACTTTGAGAAAACACTTTTTATCCCTATAACGCCTGATGTATCATATTTGATAACTTAATTTCTGAGACCTTTGTATCATCCTCGTAATCTAAAAAGGAAATAAAGATTCATACAAACCAAAAAATTATAAAAATAAAACAACTTAATAAATTATACATAAAATGTACCTAATGTATTCACACTGATAAGGAAAATAACTATTTAGAAATTGTTTTAATACAAAATTTTAAGTGTTTCTGGTTCCAATATATAATTTACATTTCAAATAAGAATATGTGGGAATTTTTTTCGTGTTATGTAATATATCAGGCTTTAAAAGGTTAAACTGATTATATAACATCACAGTGACTGTTTACTCACTGCAGGTGGTTTTCTGTCTCCAAGGGTAGACTCGGACATTTGCAGACTGACAGGCACTGACGTATGCTTCAATGGCCCTACAAAGAAGATCGTGGCCCCCATTTCCCGACACGCAAACATCAAACACGCAGTCATTGAAATATGGTGCTGGATCCACTTCCTCATGGCAGAAGCTCAAAGGCCCGTCGGATGCCTGAATCACCTCACACTGAGCTCTGGCAGGGCCATCATTGTTGCACTGTGGGCAGGAGGATCCACAACCATCACTGCAGGAGGAGTTACCTGGAACCTTCCAGGCTGCCCCAAAATCATCTGGATCAGTGACTATTGATCCATTTGGGATGAGGAATTCATCACTTTGGTTCTCATTGAAGTTCCCGCAGAGTCCACACAGTTTTCCTCTGTTGGTAATATCATAATTGAAATTATTCATAAGCAACTAATAGGAAACTCATTTCTGAAGTGCTAACATTTTCGTGAAACACTTGATCATCAAAATACTTCAATATGAGGTGTAGCGAACAGCAGATACCTGTAATTTGTAGGTACAGAGATAGACACTGTGCTTCGTCCGTTATACGTAACACTCAAACCAAAATCTGCTGTGACAAATGTTTGGGTTCCACTGGCGAAAATAGATAGATTTCCATTCAACAGAATAGGGAGATTTCTTGTTATTCCATTTACCTGTGGAATAACAAAAATAAAAGAATGTATTATTTTTTACATGTATTCGTTTTGCGTCTATATTCTTTTATCACAAGAATATGTGAGAAATGGACGTGGAAGTATGATGACATATTCCTGTAGAAACATAATTTTAGAAACTTAAGAAATGTACAGTGTGACATTTAACTCAGCAGCTAAAACACTTTTTACTGATATATTCAGAAATTCTTCCTTAAATGGCTTGACTCACCTTTACCATACCCGGGAGGTTTCTAGACATATGCACTTGGTAGCCCAACACATCAACAAAGACTTCAGCTGTGACAGAAACTTGCAACCCATTCCACGGTTCATTCTTAGCTTCCACAGAAAAATTTTGGACTTCATCAAGGGCATTACAAACCGCTGCCAAAACATAGCGACAGGTTCCCTGGAAGTTGTAGGCCTGGCCATCAAAAGTAACGTAGTGAGGATCTCCGGAGGCCGAGCAGGTGCCATGAGGGTTGGGATGGCATCCAAACTTACCCTCCACCACACGGCACGACTCCTGAGGACCACAGGAGTCCGGGACACAATGGACTGCAGCAGTCATACCATTACAGGTGCACAAGCTCTGACACTCTTCATCATCCCAGAACTGTTCCCCACTTTGCCGATAGCGTCCTTGGTGGTAGCATCCACAAGATGTTGGTGGTACACACTGGTCTCCATTGAGGACAAAGCCGTCATCACACTGGCACCCATCCTGACACGGAGTGTCACAGGTGAAGGGGGAGGAGAGGCTCGGGCAGGCAGAAGGACAAGTGGTCCCACAGAGTTCATAATGACTGTTTGAAGGACAGGCTAGCTCTACAATGAAACACATTGATAAATAAAACATAACAGGTTAATTCAAGCAGAAATTGTCACATGATTGGAATCTATATCTAAAATGTATCCAATATGGAGATAAGCTGCTTACCACAGCCAGTTGAATCCCTCCACGGTCCCAAGGAAACACCCTTCTCTTGACACATTAGCGCATAATCGCGAAGAACCTCACACAGTGTTGATGCAGGATCTTTAGAGCCCCTGAGGATATCCGAACACACATCCACCTGCTCCTGTGGGTCCACCACACCGAAACAAGATGTAAATGGTCCATCTTGTGAGCTGAGAATGCCACAGAACTCATTAGAATTGAAATTGACTGATGGGTTATCGTTCACACTTTCCGCACAGTGAGCAACGAGGGAACCATCTCGCCAACTGTCCCCAAACTCCTGAGAACTGTTGACCAGAGCGCCATTGGGTGTAAGGAAGTCATCTTTCGGGTAACCATTGTAGTTTCCACAGAGTCCACCAAGTGAGCTGTCGTAGACAGCAGGTGCAGTGACACGCACAAAGTGAGGCCAGACTGTCTGCACAGTTACACCAAAGGCTGTGTGAAGGATGACACTGAAAACACTGCTTTGGTAAATGCTGATACGGGTGGACCCAGAGCTGTAGGGTAGGCTGACCAGCTCACCATCAACCTGCGGGGCATTTAAACAGGTGATGTTAATTTTCCCGGGTAATAGGAATTTCCGTGTTGAAAACCAAAATGATAAAATGTTATTTAAAAAGGAAAGACCCCGATATGGACATTGTTTTCTCCAAAACTGGGTCAATCTCAGTCGACCTCCATGTTTGTCTTTTTTTCGTACCAGATCAGGTATAAGACTATCAAGGAACAATTTAAGGGGATGGTCTGAGGGCAGGATCCTCTGATTGGTGACTAGTAAAGCCAATGGCCGGTTGTCATCACCTTTGCTACCCAGCACCTAGTGCTGTGTTGACTTCTGAGCGATAAATAACATAGCATAGTCATTTGACATGTTTTTTTGTGCTCGTAACTGTACAGACCACTGCGACTGGCCGAGGGTTGGCCTATAGGGGTTCAAGGACAAACCTTAGTGAAGCAGGGGGCAGGTTGTGCTCAGAGAGAATAGAGAGTAATATTAAAAAGCATTATAGGTTAAAATCAACTAAGGCAGCCAAACTAAAAAAGCTAATGGAAATAATCAGGTTGTGGTCCAGACGGTTTCCAGTCTGTTCATTTACAGCATGGCCCAATACAGCACAAAGAAAAAGAGGTTTCAAAGGCACTTTTTAGAAAACCAATGGATTATCACCATAGACTGAAAAATTACTGGACAGACATTCTATGATGTCACAAGTACGTTTTCTCAAGAGTGTCTTTGAAGCCTCTTTTTGTTCACAATAAGCAACACAACATTGAAAATAAGTGGAACAAACAGGCCCGGGCAGCCAAACAGAACATGTCCACCTAATATCAATCAAAATTAGCCATGGCTACCAGCTGCTTCAGGAGATTTCGAGCAGAATATCCAGTTTCAGATGTTGTTGCGATGGCAAACCTAGAAATGACTGCTGCTGCTGTCAGCCGACATTGGTTTAGCACAAACTGCTAATTGCTTCACTAGGCTTAGTAGTATGACAATGCTAATGAGGATGTGATAGTGGGCCAACTGAGCCAACTGTCAATCAAAAGGCTACAATTCACATTTTAAATAAATGTATTAGTTCAAATAGATGCATATATTTATATAAATCACACAAAAATAAATTATGCTATCTAACTTTTGAGGCCAAAACCCTTTTTTGAACTAGGCTGTAAATATGTTTATATGTGACAGAAAATACTGCCACTGCGCTTAAAGACATTTATCTTATTTACTTAATACAGACTTCAACAATTTACCTTAATTATGCTGCTTTTTGCCATCTCAATGGAGACTTGTGTCCCCTCTGCCTCAAACTTCAGGACGCGTGCAAAACCCTCTTGCCCTCTGGGGACTTTCTCTGCAGTCACCATAAAGTGCGGGTGATCTGCCAATTCCATCACTTTGGTAAGGGTCAGTCGACAAGCCCCAGGATATTGGTATTTCACTCCATCAAATGTTTGATATGACCCAGGGCCTCTAATCAAGCATGTAGCATAGTTGTTGGGTCTGCATCCTCTTTCTCCATCCACTACTAGGCATGATTCATGTGGGCCGCAACCATGTGAATTGCATGTCATGGAGCCATAACTGCAGCTACATTGCCTCCCACAGTCCTCATCTAGTATGACTGTCTCCCCAGAGCTACAGTAGCGACCCTCAAAGCTGCAGCCACACTCATCATTAGGGACACAGACACCACCACTGAGGATGTAGCCTTCATTACAGACACAGCTCTCCAGATCAGGGAGCGGACAGTTGTAGGCAGAATTCGGGTTGACACAGGTGGGTGGACATCCTGAGGCTTGGGACTCAAAGTGGCTGTTAGCTGGGCAGGGGATTTCTGCAAAAAAGAAAACATTATTCTGTAAATTTCAGCAAATTGAAAAGTGTTTTATTTCAGATATATTTTGAGCCACTGACAGACGTACCACAGAAGCCAGGTCTCCTCCAGCTTGGTAGTTGGACACCATTTTGCTGACACTCAGTTGTGTACACATTTAAGGCTTGGCAGAGAATGGGCTGGTACCCTCCACCAGCACACAGATCAAAAATACAACTTTCCATAAATTTTTGAGGGGGAAGCTGTTGGTGACCTGCAGCAAAGGGTCCAGAACTGTTCCGCAGGATACCACAGTGGGCATCATCGCTGTATAATGCTGTTTCATCTGCAGAACAGGCAGCACAGTCCAGACCTGCACACTGGGCCTCACAACCAGGTTCATCATCACCAGCTGCTTTCCAGCTGTTGGTAAAATCCAGATCAGAGCTCACAACCTCTCCCTCACGGGTTCTGAGATCATCATCAGGGTTATCGTCGAAGTCTCCACAGAGGCCGCATGTTGCATTCTGGTAAGAGTAGGGCAGGCTGATCCGGACATAATGGTTTGCGTCGTATGATACCATCAGGCCAAAGTCAGTGCTGACAGTCACAGTAAAACCTGACTCATAAACATGGACTGTGTTGTTATTGAGGAAGAATGGAGTGGATGAAAAGATTCCATTAACCTGGAATCACACCAGCAGGTTAGTTAACTAAGCAAAAAACATACTTGATAAACTTTAAAATATTTACCCATATTCAAATTCACTGACCTTAGCTTTACCAGGATGTCCTTTGACAAGCTCAATGGTTTCATCATAGACATACACCTTCACCTGTCGCGTCCAAGAAAAATCTGTGCTGCCTCGGTGTTCGTTCTTACCCTCTACTCTAAAATAGGGCAGGTCATTCTTACACTGTTCTGAAAGAACGTAAGTGCAGGTGCCCTGAAAGCGAAACACTGCATTATCGAAGGTGTAGTAATGTGGATCACCACTGATGGTGCAGATGCGTCTCGACACTGTGTTGCAGGAGAAATAAAAGGAAGTTTCCTGGCATATTTGGGAAAAGGAGCAGGGCTCGTTGGAACACTGCAGGCCTGATGAGGTGCAGGTGCACTTCTCTGCACACTTGTTGTCACTCCAGAAGGAATACCCCAGCTGCACAGGTTGCCCTTAAACAAAATCAAAACATAAGCTTAGTCTAAGGCACAGATTTAATGCGCTAACTAGTCATTGTGCACAGTAACATGGCTTTAAACTTTTCATGGTTGTCCTGGGAGATTTAACATGACTCTTTGTGTGGGGGAAGTAGCATGTAATTTATCAAAATTAAACATTTCGATTAAATGTCCTCTGCATTAGCCAGCTATGAGGTTATAATAGCTATGTTCAAATGCTGAAATATGCAGGGTAAAAACATGTCAAATTAAGTTTCGGTTGAGCCTATTGGACCGATGAAGGAATTTGCAAGGACAACTGCAAGGAATTTTAATGCCATATTGGCCTCAGCCCAGAAGTTGGATGGTTGGCGACTTTTTAATTTGAGCCAGAAAAGTGGATGTTGCCCTTTGGATGGCTTGGTTTTTAGGTGGGCCCCAACATGACTTTATATGCAACCAAAGGTACACAAAATTATTGTGGACATGGGATTCACTTGAATTGCTGAATTTACTTGTGTAAATAATAAAATGCTATATTGATTTTGATGTTTAAGGTGTTCTCTGAGCATTTTTTCCCCAAAGATTATTCAAAGGAATAATGATGTCATTCAACACGATTTATTGTTAGTGTAATGACAATTTGAAGCAGTCTACTCCAGTGTTTCCAAGGGTGAATTCTGCTATCTTTGCTGTGAACAACTTTAAACTTGGGTTGGATATAATTTCTCAGGTTGTTTATCTTCTTCTTATCTTTTTTCCAGCTGTAAGCCAGACATAATTTTTGATATTGAATGCATACTTACCAACAAAACTCGTTAAAGACAAGCCTGAGACTTACCATTGAAAGTGCAGCCTTTTGGACCATGGTCAGTCTGAAAGGCCCAACGACCAGGTACGTTGACGTTGCTGGTGCGGGGGAAAACAGAGTCATCGCCTGTTGCAGCATTAGAGAATGATCCGGGAATAGAGAAATGGTGCGCGGAGTCTGTTGTATCATAGCCAGCCTGCAAATTCAAACATTTCCAGATGTAGTCATTCACAGTCACAACAAATAGTTGCCCATAAATCAACTGTAAAGGTTCTGACCTGTACATCATGAGAACTCTTGGCAATTATGTCGTAGTTCATAAGCACAAATGAGGCCTGGCCTCCAGAGATTAACACCGCCTGGAAAGTTGTCCTCTGAAAAAGATCAGATCATTATCATGTGCACTGTTCGAATTTTTTTCTTTTTATCCAAACAATAATTTACATCTATTCAGATTGAATTCACATTTTCAATTCTGTCTTTTGAATGAGCATTTTCATGTCTTTCAATCACAGACTGTCATATTTCAAGAAGTACTTTTTGTGGGCAAGACAAGCTCATGTTGACTTACTGTTCCTGTAGTTGGGTAGTAGGCCACCTCATACCATGTTGCCACAAAGACCCAAGTGGCACTGAACTTGATGTCTGGGAAGTAGGAATTAATGTCCTGTGTAGCCTGCTGGAGAACGCTGCCACTGGTGTATTGGTTGTAGAATATATGACCACTTTCACTGTTGTCCAAATCTGTCCACAATGGAGCAATAATGTCTGCCGCTGCATATCGTGGGAACGGTTCAGGTAAGTATATTGAGTTTGAGCGGTCAAATGTTAGGAGTCCATTGTGATTAACCTGGAAATAAACAAGCAGGTGGAAACATTACTGTCACTTATGGCAATTTCTATGTACGCTCACCAGACACTTTTTAAGAGCAGTCCTAATAAAGTAGCTGGTGAGTGAGCTGGTGACTCACATATGTATGTATGTGAGTGTATACGTATTAGACAATGCTACAAAAAATGTGGCCAAACAGCTGCTATTTAAATTTAGCATAGAACAAGCAATACCATACAGCTATTTGTTAAAGTATCAAAACATATTTGCATAAATGCATCAATAAAACGACAATCCTTCTTTATGTTGGGGCAAGATTTTACATATTAGTCTTCTCATATCACCCACGCAGGTATACAACACACACAGGCCCTCTGAGAATCACCATCCCTTTTCAATCTTTCCCCTGTCAGCGAGGTAATCATTTATTAACATTTACTCTTCAATTCACTTTATTGCGATTCTGCCTGCGTTAATGTTACATACATAAGTGTCATTGTACGTCCGTCCAAAATAGACGAAAGGTCTTTCCAGGGAAATCTTTGGTGAACTTCCATCATCTGTTCGGTGGCTTGTGGTCCCATGTATCGGATAAAGAGGTCCTGAGGAAACAACATTAACACACATATTGGTCTCAAATAGGACTTTGCAATAGTTAGTGCTCAGCAAACCTGTACCATACAGTCAGGTCCAATAGTATTGTATTTGGGCAAAATACAGAGTTTTTATGGTATTGACTTTATAACCTCAATGGATTTGAACTTGCTATATTGATCTTGATGTTTACGGTGTTGTCTGAGCAATCTCTTTCCAAGATTGTTCAAAGGAATATGATGTAATTCAACACGATTTATTGTTAGTGTAATGAAAATTTGAAGTATTTCTTTTTTATTTTATTTATTTATTAATTTCTTTCTTCCCTTGTCTGCATATATACAGTATTAATGGTTAATACCAAGTTTGGCAAAACTTAAAGCATATACAGTATATGCATTTTAATCTCCTTTTTTTTTTTCTTAAACACTATGTAAGAGGGATGGGGGGTGGGGGTGGGGTGGGGTGGGGGTTGCAAATCTGAAATGGGGACACCGGCCTTTAGAATCTGCAAGAGAGAAAACAAACGAACAGAAACAGGAACAAGCAGAGACACAAACAGCAACCATTTCAGGTCTCTATAACGGAATCAAGACTACGCTACTGTGATTGTCTGTCCCCCAAAACTGTGGGGTGAGTATGTAAGTGAGTGAGCAGGTGTGTATGTCTGTGTAACTGTGTGTGTGCAAAGTGAAAACAAGCACCTGGGAGACCAGAAGCCGACAAGGAATAAACCCAGACCACCAGCTGCCCACGGAGGGCCAGAAGAGGGCGGGAGGAAATCCCCGGCCAGCAAGCCCCGTCCCCTCCCAGCAGGCGACAGAGGGAAGGCGTGACCCCATGACCACGGGAGGAGGCAGCCAGGAAACCTACGGTGATGGACCAGGACCCAGCCGAGCACCAACCACCTGACATAGGCCGATCACGTGGCCAAGAGGTCCACACCCTCCAGGCCCACAAGCCCCACCTGGCGAGAGGCCAGCCTGCCTGGAGAGACAGGGCCAGCTCGACAGTCGACGCAGGCGGACCAGCACCCGCCCGAAAGCGGGTCAATCGATCGATCGATCAATCAATCAATCAATCAATCGATCGATCGATCGATCGATCGATCAATCAATCAATCAATCAATCAATCAATCAATCAATCAATCAATCAATCAATCAATCAATCAATCAATCAATCAATCAATCAATCAATCAATCAATCAATCAATCAATCAATCAATCAATCAATCAATCAATCAATCAATCAATCAATCAATCAATCAATCAATCAATCAATCAATCAATCCATCCATCCATCCATCCATCCATCCATCCATCCATCCATCCATCCATCCATCCATCCATCCATCCATCCATCCATCCATCCATCCATCCATTTTCTATACCCGCCTTATCCGTGCAGGGTTACGGGGGTCCGCCAGAGCCCGTCCCAGCCAACTACAGCAAAAGGCAGGGGCGCACCCCGGACAGGTCGCCAGTCCCCTGCAGGACCCACACAGATACCAACATACACTCACTAACAAAGACATGGACAATCATTCTCTCACCACTCCCATCTCCCCCTGGAGGCCTGGCACAGCCCAGCAGCCCCCCTCCAGGCAGCACGGCGGGCCCATACCCGGGTCCGGCCATCAGTCCCTCCCATGGTCCCCCTGCCCCAGGCCGAATGCGGAAAACATGGGTGGAGGAAGACCTCCTCCTGTCCCTGGTGATGAGTGTGTGTTGGTGTGACTAATGCAGTTAAAACAGGGAGGGGGAGGTCAGGCCACCATGTGGCTGTGCCAGTAGTGCCCCCCCCCCCTCCAAATACCCTACTGTATGTGCAAGAATATATCTGACTAATGAAACACCAAAATGGGAGGTTTAGTTTATTTAATCAATTTATTCATTATCCTGAAATGAAGATTCAACTCTCATCAACTATAAAATCAGCATTAATTCACAAAGATTTGAATGCACAGATATTCAGACTGTGTCACTTTAGCCTCACCAGCTGCTTTTGTGCCCTTTGTGTTTAGTTGTTTTACCCTTGTGTTTATATTAAAGCAGAACAAAAGTTTACCTTCATTAACATTAAAATATCAAATTCATTTTGGAGGAATATTCCTCCAAGGAGGTCAGGAATATGACTTCCTTGTTGAGTGTACATCTGTTGAGTGTAGAGGTGTCTAAGATGTTATTAAAAACTGAGGAGCAGGCAGTCCCGGGTTATGCCACCCCCCGGACCCCTAACCCCTCAGACCTAAGTGAATGTGTGTGTGAGTCATGTAGAGGAGCAGGAAGCCAGGAGGCAGGGCCAGTGGTACTGACCCTGATAGGCACCCACGTTCTCCATAGGCCACCCCAGGCCGGGGGGCCCCGGTCCACCGGACCCGGCCAGTACCCTGCCGCACCCCCAGGACTAGGCCCCCGCCGCTGTCAGAGCCCCCAGTGTGGAGCGGGAGATGGTACAACAGTCCTCCATTCACACCCACGACAAATAACATATAAACCTGAGAATGAGTCCCCCAGCTGCTGCGCCCATCCGAGTGCCCCCCCGCCGGGGGAGACCCCCTCCTCCCCCAACGATGACAGCGATGCCTCTCCAGCGCAGGCAGCCACCCCCCAACCAGGCAGAGGCCAGCCCCCCGATGCGGATGCTCCAGGCCCACACCGGAATGGTCCAGAGAACAGCTCAATGCAAGTGGCTGCCACCCAGGCCCTTCCCAACCACCCCACCCGCCGCCACGAGGTAACACCCCCCTAAAGACCACCAAATTCCCCACCAGGTCAGGAACAGAGCTCCACCGTGACGACCCCCACACCCCCCACTCCCCGCCCCCAAGAAGCCCATATCCCAGCACCCCAAGTCAACCCCAAATTCCAAGAGTTACAGGATCTCCACCCACCCGACCCCACTAGGTGATGAAGCCCATAAACCGGGACCAGAGAGAATGCAGTTCTGCCCAATGATGTCTAGTGGAAGCAGACATTATCTCGTTACCGATATGATCTACCAAAAGATTCCTAAATTGATTAATACATAGATTAGACTTTTATTTCCAGTTCGTTAGAATGGTTTTCTAAGGCAGTGAGAACCAAGTGAGCCAAGAAATTTGAAGTAGTTTAATCCAGTGATTCCACGGGTGAATTCTGCTCTTTGCTGTGAAAAACTTTCAACTTGGGTTGGATATCATTTCCTCAGGTTGTTTTATCTCCATTTATGTGCTTTTTATGCAGCTATAAGCCCCGGTGACATCACTTTTCATTATGAATGCATACTTACCAACAGAACTCATTAAAGAACAGCCTGAGACTTACCATTGAAAGTGTAGCTTGTTGAATCATAATCGACCCGAAAGGCCCAACGACCAGGTACGTCGACATTGCTGCTGTTGCGGATAACAGAGTCATCGCCTGTTGTAGCATTAGTGAATGATCCGGGGATAGAGAAATAGTACTTGGAGTTTATTGTATCATAGCCAGCCTGCAAATTCAAACATTACCAGATGCAGTCATTCACAGCCACAACAAATAGTTGTCCATAAATCAACTGTAAAGGTTCTGACCTGTACATCATGAGAACTCTTGGCAATTATGTCGTAGTTCATAAGCACAAATGAGGATTGGCCACCAGAGATTAACACCGCCTGGAAAGTTGTCCTCTGGAAAAGATCAGTTTATTATCATGTGCACTGTTTCAAAAAAAAATGTTTTTATCCTACCAATAATTTATATCTATTCAGATTAAATGCACATGTTCAATTCTGTCTTTTGAATGAGCATTTTCATGTCTTTCAATCACAGACTGTCATATTTCAAGAAGTACTTTTTGTGGGCAAGACAAGCTCATGTTGACTTACTGTTCCTGTAGTTGGGTAGTAGGCCACCTCATACCATGTTGCCACAAAGACCCAAGTGGCACTGAACTTGATGTCTGGGAAGTAGGAATTAATGTCCTGTGTAGCCTGCTGGAGAACACTGCCACTGGTGTATTGGTTGTAATATATATGACCAGTTTCACTGTTGTCCAAATCTGTCCACAATGGAGCAATAATGTCTGATTTTGGATTGTGTGGGAAACTTTCAGGTAAGTATTCTGACATTGAGTCGTCAAATGTTAGGAATCCATTGTGATTAACCTGGAAATAAATAAGCAGGTGGAAACATTACTTTCACTTATGGCAATTTCTATGTACGCTCACCAGACACTTTTTAAGAGCAGTCCTAATAAAGTAGCTGGTGAGTGAGCTGGTGACTCACATATGTATGTATGTGAGTGTATACGTATTAGACAATGCTACAAAAAATGTGGCCAAACAGCTGCTATTTAAATTTAGCATAGAACAAGCAATACCATACAGCTATTTGTTAAAGTATCAAAACATATTTGCATAAATGCATCAATAATACGACAATCCTTCTTTATGTTGTGGCAAGATTTTACATATTAGTCTTCTCATATCACCCACGCAGGTATACAACACACACAGGCCCTCTGAGAATCACCATCCCTTTTCAATCTTTCCCCTGTCAGCGAGGTAATCATTTATTAACATTTACTCTTTAGTTCACTTTATTGTGAACTGACTACATCTAACGGATGTCATTATCAAGAACAGTGAAATTCAATTTAATTATTGTTGAGAAAGGCTAATGACTATGGGAGGGAAATTGTACTATTACAGCATCACTTACACGAAACACAATTTCAATTTTATATTTTGCAATGACCTTGGTGGAGGTTTTTTTAATCAGTGGAGGAAACTTAAATTTTATTCCAATGTTTTTATGGCCTTCCATTAAACATGTATGCGATTCTTTCTGCGTTAATGTTACATACATAAGTGTCATTGTACGTCCGTCCAAAATAGATGAAAGGTCTTTCCAGGGAAATCCTTGAACTTCCATCATCTGTTCGAGGGCCTGTGGTCCCATGTATCGGATAAAGAGGTCCTGAAGAAACAACATTAACACACATATTGGTCTCAAATAGGACTTTGCAATAGTTTACGGACGGTGTTGTCTAAGCAATCTCTTTCCAAGATTGTTCAAAGGAATATGATGTAATTCAACACAATTTATTGTTAGTGCAATGAAAATTTGAAGCAGTTTTTATAATGTATTTATTTTTTTATTTTTTTCTTCCCTTGTCTGCATATATATTAATATTTAATACCAAGTTTGGTAAAACTTAAAGCATATACAGTGGGGCAAAACAGTATTTAGTAAGACACCAGTTGTGCAAGTTCTCCCACTTAAAAAGATGAGAGAGGCCTGTAATTTTCATCACCATTTATCACCATCATCCATCCATTTTCTATACCCGCCTTATCCGTGCAGGGTCACGGGGCTCCGCCGGAGCCCGTCCCAGCCAACTACAGCTAAAGGCAGGGGCGCACCCCGGACAGGTCGCCAGTCCACCGCAGGACAACCACCCACACAGACACCAAAATACACTAACTAACAAAGACATGGACAAGCATTCTCTCACCACTCCCATCTCCCCCTGGAGGCCTGGCACAGCCCAGCAGCCCCCCTCCAGACCCTGGAGGGGGGCTGCTGGATGGAGTCCAGGCAGCACGGCGAGCCCATACCTGGGTCCGGCCATCAGTCCCTCCCATGGTCCCCCCGCCCCAGGCCGAATGCGGAAAACATGGGTGGAGGAAGACCTCCTCCTGTCCCTGGTGATGAGTGTGTGTTGGTGTGACTAATGTTATGGTTTTGATAGTTCCTGTTTTATTTTGAAGCCCGTGTCTGCACCTGTGTCTCGTTAACCCTTGTGTATATTGGTCTTGTTTTTCAAATCAAATCAAATCAAACTTTATTTATATAGCACTTTTCCTACAAATAATGAAACACAAAGTGCTTAACAGAAAAAAAAACAAGAAAAAACAAATAAACATAAAACTTATTAATTAATTTAGTTTATTTAATCAATTTATTCATTATCCTGAAATGAAGATTCAACTCATCAACTGTAAAATCAGCATTAATTCATAAAGATTTGAATGCACAGATATTCAGACTGTGTCACTTTAGCCTCACCAGCTGCTTTTGTTCCCTTTGTGTTTAGTTCAACCTGATCTCACAAAAATCCGTGAAATGCCCACGACCTCTCACCACTATTTTCCGTGGCACCAACACGGAAATGGTATAATTCCGTGTGAGCACCACGGATATTGTACTATGCAAAGTCAATGGGCTCCGTTGTCGTGATATATACACGGATTATTACATTATTATTATTATGTATATATTTTTCTTTATTATAGTGGCTAAGTTATGAGTTTTTGACGCGCAAGTTACTGTTTGTTACTGTCAGTTTGTAAAAGCATGTTTTTAACGCTGTTTTAACGGTGTTTTAATGGTGTTTTGATGATTTTTAACAGTATTTTGATGGCGAGTATTTAACCGTGTTTTCTAGTATTTAACGTAAATTCGAGTATTTAACCATGTTGTTTGCTGTCGCCATGACGACGGAGGTGGCGTAAGTGATGTGAAATTATTATTTTTAGCAAAAACCACAAGCGTTTCCTACTTCTAACCAATCATAAGTGGTGCATTAACCTAACCAGACCTTAACCAGAGCGTCGTCCAGCCACAAAATATAATTTTTAATTGCTTTTGAAACAGGAAGTGGAGACAGGCGATATGTAAATTCTTTGTTTTAACCATTCTCCCATTTCGTCACCACAGGGAATTCCCTGGGAATCCCCTCTACGTCATAGAGTGACGAGCGGAGATCCTGATCGCGTGACGAGGCCCCGACGTGGACGTGTTTTTTTTTTTTTTTTTTTTTATTTATAAACTTTATTTAACATTTCAATTTATGGATCGTGGATGTGTGGTGATTGATTACTGTTACGTGGAAGTAAACCGTTAAATATATTGTGCTTTTGAATGGTAAATATTAAAATAAACCGTACACAGGTACATTTACAACTTATATTGAATCACTGTGAATACATCAGTCAGTTACATGACGTTAAATAAACAATCCTAAATAAACAAACATATTTACAATTTCTTAACATACATCATCTCTATAAAATGTAGTTACTATTTCAGATGCACTACATAATAGATATATTCAATTGATACCGTATTTTCACGACCATTCGGCGCACTGTGTGAAAAGGTGCACCCTCATTTTTGTGTGTAATTTTTGGATTTAAAACACACATACGGCGCACCGACCCAAAAGGCGCAGTCTACAGACACGGAGCTGCACACACGCGTGCCACAAAACACACACGCGCGCCGCAAAACACACACAAGCACACAAGTATGCTTATTTAGAAATAGAGCGGGAGCAAAACTTAGTTTGATTGTATTTTATTTCAGTTTTTACATTAATCAAACCCTTCAAAGTCCTCATCCTCTGTTTCTGCATTAAAGAGCTCCGCTAATTCAGCTGCGCCAGTCCCAATTTCCTCGCTGTCAGAGTCACTTTCTGTGCCGTGCGGCCCCTCGGCAAAAGCCCGAACAACAGTCCCAGCAGACACGTTAGCCTACGCATGATGTGTGAAAAAAAACACCGGGTCGCCACACATAGACCTGCCTCAGCCACTCGATCATCATCCCTTCATCCAGCCAGCCCTTTTCACTCGCCTTTATAATGACTCCGGCTGGAAAAGTCTCTTCAGGCAAAGTCTTTCTTTTAAAAATCACCATTGGTGGCAGTTTCTGTCCATCAGCATGGCAGGCAAGCACAACGATAAATGACGACGCGTGGGTCCCGTCTATCCAACGCGCGGGTCCCGTCTCTCCCCGGCGCGGGTCCCGTCTCTCCCCGGCGCGGGTCCTGTCTCTCCCCGGCGCGGGTCCCGTCTATCCACCGCGCGGGTCCCGTCTCTCCCCGGCGTGGGTCCCGTCTATCCACCGCGCGGGTCCCGTCTCTCCCCGGCGCGGGTCCCGTCTCTCCACCGCACTGGTCCCGTCTCTCCACCGCGCTGGTCCCGTCTCTCCACCGCGCTGGTCCCGTCTCTCCACCGCGCTGGTTGGGGATGTGTCTGGGCTGGATGTGTTTGTCAGTGATTTCTTCCGCCAGCGCTACTGCTTTCAGTCTGAGGATGGTCTCATTCACGTCCGCAACTCACTGGGGCTTCACACGCCCCCTTCTCCCTTTACCGTTCTCATGGTGGCCGTCCGCCTTACATTACCGTAATACAGGTAATAGATACGGCGCACCGTTTCATTGGGCGCGCATCACATTTTTAAAAAGAAAAAAGAATTTTATGTGCGCCTTATGGTCGCGAAAATACGGTATATGTTTTTTAAAACGTTTTTATACGTTAGGGTTTACCAAAGCAATGTGACTACAAATATGGCACTGATTAGCATAAGGCTGTATAGCATGACTCTAGGGAAATGTAGTTCTTAGCAAATTTTTTTTTTTCACAGAAATGGAGGTTGTTAATACTAAAATAAGAGTGCACATAGCAGTTTAAGGGCATGATACACACATTTGTGTAAATATATATTAAATATATAATTGTTAAATGTGTGAAAATTATTTTAATTCTACATGGTCAGGATTATAGAATATTATAGGGTATTACATGGTTAAGGGGTAAAACATGGTTAAAATTAATTTAAATATCGCCTGTCTCCACTTCCTGGTTCAAAAGCAATTAAAAATGATATTTTGTGGCTGGACGACGCTCTGGTTAAGGTCTGGTTAGGTTATTGCACCACTTTTGATTGGTTAGAAGTAGGAAACGCTTGTGGTTTTTGCTAAAAATAATAATTTCACATCACTTACGCCACCTCCGTCGTCATGGCGACAGCAAACAACATGGTTAAATACTCGAATTTACGTTAAATACTAGAAAACACGGTTAGATACTCGTCGTCAAAATACTGTTAAAAATCATCAAAACACCATTAAAACACTGTTAAACAGCGTTAAAAACGTGCTTTTACAAACTGACAGTAACAAACAGTAACTTGCGTGTCAAAAACTCATAACTTAGCCACTATAATAAAGAATAATGTATACATAATAATAATAATGTAATAATCCGTGTATATATCACGACAACGGAGCCCATTGACTTCGCATAGTACAATATCCGTGGTACTCACACGGAATTATACCATTTCCCTGCTGGTGCCACGGAAAATAGTGGTGAGAGGTCGTGGGAATTTCACAGATTTTTGTGAGATCAGGTTGGTTTAGTTGTTTTACCCTTGTGTTTATATTAAAGCAGAACAAAAGTTTACCTTCATTAACATTAAAATATCAAATTCATTTTGGAGGAATATTCCTCCAAGGAGGTCAGGAATATGACTTCCTTGTTGAGTGTACATCTGTTGAGTGTAGAGGTGTCTAAGATGTTATTAAAAACTGAGGAGCAGGCAGTCCTGGGTTATGCCACGCCCCGGACCCCCAACCCCTCAGACCTAAGTGAATGTGTGTGTGAGTCATGTAGAGGAGCAGGAAGCCAGGAGGCAGGGCCAGTGGTACTGACCCTGATAGGCACCCATGTTCCCCATAGGCCACCCCAGGCCGGGGGGCCCCGGTCCGCCACCCAGGCCCTTGCCAACCACCCCACCCACCGCCACAAGGTAACACCCCCCTAAAGACCACCAAATTCCCCACCAGGTCAGGAACAGAGCTCCACCGTGACGACCCCCACACCCCCCACCTGCCCCCAAGGGCCACTAGAAGCCCGGATCCCAGCACCCCAAGTCAACCCCGAATTCCAAGAGTTACAGGATCTCCACCCACCCGACCCCACTAGGTGATGAAGCCCATAAACGGGGACCAGAGAGAATGCAGTTCTGCCCAATGATGTCTAGTGGAAGCAGACATTATCTCGTTACCGATATGATCTACCGAAAGATTCCTAAATTGATTAATACATAGATTAGACTTTTGTTTCCAGTTTGTTAGAATGGTTTTCTCTGCGATACATAAGGCAGTGAGAACCAAGTGAGCCAAGAAATTTGAAGTAGTTTAATCCAGTGATTCCACGGGTGAATTCTGCTCTTTGCTGTGAAAAACTTTCAACTTGGGTTGGATATCATTTCCTCAGGTTGTTTTATCTCCATTTATGTGCTTTTTATGCAGCTATAAGCCCCGGTGACATCACTTTTCATTATGAATGCATACTTACCAACAGAACTCATTAAAGAACAGCCTGAGACTTACCATTGAAAGTGTAGCTTTCTGAATCATAATTGACCCGAAAGGCCCAACGACCAGGTACGTCGACATTGCTGCTGTTGCGGATAACAGAGTCATCGCCTGTTGCATTATTAGTGAATGATCCGGGGATAGAGAAATAGTACTTGGAGTTTATTGTATCATAGCCAGCCTGCAAATTCAAACATTACCAGATGCAGTCATTCACAGCCACAACAAATAGTTGTCCATAAATCAACTGTAAAGGTTCTGACCTGTACATCATGAGAACTCTCGGCAATTATGTCGTAGTTCATAAGCACAAATGAGGACTGGCCTCCAGAGATTAACACCGCCTGGAAAGTTGTCCTCTGGAAAAGATCAGTTTATTATCATGTGCACTGTTTCAAAAAAAATGTTTTTATCCTAGCAATAATTTATCTATTCAGATTAAACGCACATTTTCAATTCTGTCTTTTGAATGAGCATTTTCATGTCTTTCAATCACAGACTGTCATATTTCATTTTTGTGGGCAAGACAAGCTCTTTGTTGACTTACTGTTCCTGTAGTTGGGTAGTAGGCCACCTCATGCCATGTTGCCACAAAGACCCAAGTGGCAGTGAACTTGATGTCTGGGAAGTAGGAATTAATGTCCTGTGTAGCCTGCTGGAGAACACTGCCACTGGTGTATTGGTTGTAATATATATGACCAGTTTTACTGTTGTCCAAATCTGTCCACAATGGAGCAATAATGTCTGATTTCGGATTGTGTGGGAACCTTTTAGGTAAGTATTCTGACATTGAGTCGTCAAATGTTAGGAATCCATTGTGATTAATCTGGAAATAAATAAGCAGGTGGAAACATTACTTTCACTTATGGCAATTTCTATGTACGCTCACCAGACACTTTTTAAGAGCAGTCCTAATAAAGTAGCTGGTGAGTGAGCTGGTGACTCACATATGTATGTATGTGAGTGTATACGTAGAGTTTCTGCCTGCGTTAATGTTACATACATAAGTGTCATTGTACATCCGTCCAAAATAGACGAAAGGTCTTTCCAGGGAAATCCTTGGTGAATTTCCTTCATTTGATCGAGAGTCTTCAGTCCCATCTATCGGATAAAGAGTTCCTGAAGAAACAACATTAACACACATATTAGTCTCAAATAGGACTTTGCAATAGTTAGTGCTCAGCAAACCTGTACCATACAGTCAGGTCCAATAGTATTGTATTTGGGCAAAATACTGAGTTTTTCTGGTATTGACTTTATAACCTCAATGAATTTGATAGAAAACAGTCAAGGTGTGATGAAAGTGTATAATTCCAGTCTTAATTTATCTAAAAGGTTTCACAAAAGTACGTCATATACTGTACCATTTAAGCATTAAATGTTTTCTAAGCAATGTATCTAAATTTTCAAAGAAAGAGAAACTTTTAAAAAAGGATTTGCTTTTCATTCAAAGCAAAATGAAAAGCTGTTTTTTAAAACATAATTTGTCAAACAAGGTGGAGGCATTCTTAGGTATACTATGTACGGCTTCCAGTGGAACAGGTTTAAAGGTGTTAATTTATAATACGACTGCTGACAGAAGTAGAAATATGAAATCGGAGGTGTTTACGGTTGTAATCACTGGTCGAATTCAGCTAAAAGTTACAAAACTCATATTGCGGCACCTCAGTACGGATGGCAAATGGCCCTAAAAATACTTCTAATACGGTTTTAGACATTTTGAATGAAAATGGAATATTCTTCAATGGCCAAGTCAATATCAGTATATAAATGATTACAAATAAAGATTATATATATTAGTCATATTATCATAAATGATAACACCAGTTTATAAAACATGTCACTATAAACTTGGAAAAAATGAAATCTAAATACTCATTTCAATGACATTAGCCACAGAAAACGGCTCCAAATTTTAATCCAGTCAAAGTACAAAATACATATTCACAAATGTTTAATTATTTTCATGACTAACAACGGAAAAGATTAAATCTCAACTGACCTAGATCGTTGTCAGCCGCTCCACCTATGAAGATAAACACATTACTGTATACAAATCTGAGAAAGTCAATAAAACGCTCACAAGCAAGTTAGTGAATTTGAAATGCGCCCGAGCAAATGGAAGAGAATAAAAAGGATAAAATACTTACTCATCACTGACAAAAGCAGCACAAGCAGTTGGATTTTACCTTCCATTTCTGAAATATCAGAAAATCTATCAGCCTAACACAATCGAAACAAAATGAAAAGCCCTTTCAGAGATTCATTTACACCTGGATGAATGAAATGAAAATGTTTTAAAAATAAACATATTACCTGCTTATGTGCCTCTGTTCACCTCTCATGGGGAAATGCAGAGCTGCACAGACACTTTATATAGTCATTATCGTGACACTGTATCGTGACACTTCCAGAACTTGTTTTTCCAGTTAGGTGGATTTTGTTGCGACCCCATTCCAATCATTCCACTCAGAGCCACCTGTTGTCATGTAATGATGCTGGCTGATATGACCTTGAATCAATATCACAATTGATTAATCACAATTATTACTAAATGTTTTAGTTTTGTTTGACTTTTTTGCCATGCTAATCTCTTTTACACATTTTTGTTGTAAATATGTTAAACTATTAATACTAATTTTGTTAGTATTAACGGTGTTAACAGTCTTTTTTAAAAGTCCATGAACAACAATGATACTTAGGCAGCATTAAAAATTGTTTTTTTTTCCATTCGGTATGGGAAAAAAAACTAAAATGAAAAAAAGTGGAGAAATTTTCCTTTTTTTTTTACTGCATCGTTAGTGCATTTCTTTTATTTCTTTTTTGGGTCTTTTTTTGTTTTTATGGAAAACACTTTATCGTGTAGTAATCATTTGTGATTCATGGTCATTGCATTATTTTCCTAAAAATATATATTTGTGTTTTTATTTTGTCTTGGTAAATTGAGAGTTGTCTTTACAGGTGGAGTTCAGAATTACCTTGTAGCAGCACTCCAAGATTTCCCATGAACCTCTTGCTCAGCCTGCATAAGTTAATTCTTACAACTAGCTTAAGGTCATTCAGCTGACCCAATTAACTGGACACGGTAATGAAATAACCAGATGACGATCTGACGGTGTTACTTATTAAGGCAATTAAGTGATATTAATCTTTAAAAGACAGCTTTAAAATGTTTCAAAAGGAGCCTGACCACATAGTCTTATGAGTTTAGATCTATCCTGTTTCAGATTGATGAGTGCATCAGTGCAGGAAGAGGGGCAGAGTAAGTGATGGACCCATCATGCCGAGTGTCTACCATGTAAGCCTGAAAACAGCGGTATTATGATTGTTGTTTCTGTTGGTCAGATCTAGGTTCAGCATCATATGCCCCAAACTGAGCTCGGCTAGTCTGATTAGTCTGTTATCACATTTTCTCACCTGAAAGATAAAAGTTCTGGTCGATGCATATTTTTTTGAGCTTAACCTAATTAATTTAACTGGGTAAGTACTTTATTGTGGTAAAGCATCCAGACACAATAAGTAGTTTTTTCCACATTAACCATTATTTATGTAAATGTTTACACCTGTAATTGTGTGTATCTCATCATGGCCAGTTCTGCTTCTGTTGAAATCTGTTCAATTCAATTCAATTCAATTTTATTTATATAGCGTCTAATACAACAGATGTTGTCTCTAGACGTCTCTGTTGTGGCAGAACTAAGGGATGTTTTTCATTTACCTTTTGTCTTTGGACAGATTTTTTTCCGAAAAATAGATAACATACAGTATTCTCTCCTGGAAAGTCGTGAAACTTTAGAGAAGGGTCAGTGGGTCAAAAGCTTAATTGAAGCATGGGTGCAGTCTAATCCTTGTCAGTCATGATGTAGGATTAACTCATGTGGGATTAACTCATGTCTTCAAAGTAAGTTGAATTGGGAATGCTGGCTGATGTTACAGGTGTGGCGTAATGCTGGTGCTGCTAAAATGTCATTTATTTTAATTACCTGGAGAGTTATTATCATAACTCAGATTCCTATCTTTACTCTAAGAAAGTGGTTCTACCACAAGTTCATTATGAAAAACACTTTTTTTAATTTAATTTATTTAAGTTATTATTTCCTGAAATTTAGCTGAATAAAAAGATGGTTACTCTACTAAGAACAACTAAATTACTAAAAATTATATTTAGAAAATAAGAAATAAATTCCTGCAATTTTTTATTGGAAAGTTTAAGGGCTGAATGTTTAATGAATAACATTGGTCAAGTTCATGCATTGGGTTCCTGTTCAAAAGAAAATAGTTTCTCTTGAAATGTTTATATGGTTAATGACCAAACAAAGTTCTTATCATAAATATCTATGATAGTGATGTAATCACTATATCACTGTATCACTATTATGTAACCATTATATATCATATAACTAATCACTGTGGTGTAATGCTGGTGCTGTTCAAATGTCATGTCAATCTTTGTTATTATCATAACAAAGACTGCTATCATAGCTCTAAGAAAGTGGTTCTTCCACAAGTTACAGATTTTTCCCCCTCATATTTTTGTAATGGTGCAGTGTACCTTGAGAGTGTGCAGCGTTCAGTTAGTCACCGAACACTGTCACCAACCAAAGTACTAAACAAGGCTCAGCAGGTTTATTCATATAGCACTATTCAAAAAGTATACACTTTCAAATGCAGTTTATTTCCACTAAAACTTAATATGAAAAATATCCATATCGTTAAATGTTTAATGTACAGTCTTCAAACCCTAATTAGTTCAACCCTACCTAATTTCTTATCTGTTTTTGTCTGGACCTTTAATTATCCCCTTCAAAAAAACGTTTGCCCCTCTGGGGGAATTTACCAAAATGTCCAAATTTTAAGAAAAAGAAAATTCATAAACGATGAATCTTGGTGTATAGGTCTTTTTGGTTTATATGTCTATTGGTACATCTGACTGTATAATGTAGCCTACTGCTTCCCTGTCATCGGTATAGTTTTGCTTGCTATGCAGCCTTCACCTTGTGGTTATGGCTACTGTAGCCTAGTTTAATTATATGTCGTCCTTTGTCGGCTTGTCATGTTCTTTCCTTTTGATTTTGGTTTCATATTGTGTAGTGTTTTTTTCTTTTTCAGACCTGTCTTTACACAGGTTGTAGACATGTTTTGCTCATTTTTACGGCGTTTTCTTTGTGTACTATATGGATGTTCTTATTCCAATGATTATTGGTTGTGATGAGTTTAACTCCCCATACCACCTTAAAATGTTGCTACCTGTGTTCACCTGTGTTTTCGCCTTGATGACTGATTGTTTTCACCTGTGCTCATTACCACACCTGTGGTTATTTATATGGGTTATTTTCCTCTGTATTGCTTTTGCCCTGATGAAGGCCAGATAGGCCGAAACATGTTGGCAGCCCTCTTTTAATAAAGGTTTTTTTTTATATTTTTATCCACCTCGTCTCGAGTGCCTGGATCTTAGCTTCTATTTTTCCATTCATTCATTCATTATCTTACCCGCTTTATCCCTTGCGGGGTCACGGGGGTCTGCTGGAGCCTATCCCAGCTCATTTTAGGTGAGAGGCAGGAGTTACACCCTGGACAGGTTACCAGTCCATCACAGGGCCACATATAGACACACAAACCATGCTCACAATCACACTCACGCTCACACCTACGGGCAATTTAGAATCATCAATTAACCTAATAAACCTAATATGCATGTTTTTGGACTGTGGGAGGAAGCCGGAGTACCCGGAGAGAACCCACGCAAGCACGGGGAGAACATGCAAACTCCACACAGAAAGACCCTGCTGGGCCTGGGAGTCGAACCGGGGACCTTCTTGCTGTGAGGCAACAGTGCTAACCACTAAGCCACCATGCTGCCACCACTAAGCCACCGTGCTGCCCTATTTTCCACCTCTTATCTATTTTTCCACATTGTCCAAATTTTAAATCAGTTTTAGAAAAAATGAGATTGATTCATTCATTCATTCATAAAAATGAGATTATACTAGTGAAAACTGTAGCCAATTCACTCCCTCTCATCTTATTCTCCCTCAGTACTAATTCTTTTCACAGCCAACTTCACTCCACTGAGTGCCATCTAAAACGGGATTGGGAACGCTGGAATGTAGGAGCTAATGTGATCCATCAGACCACATGTATCTGTGCTGTTTCACTGGCGTTACAACTACCAATGAAACAGATTTTTCTTACTTCTGTAACTTTTGCTTTTACCTAATTATTATTTCCTGAAATTTAGCTGAATAAGGAGATGGTTATTTGAAAGAACTAAATTTCAAAAATGTATATTTAGAAAATAAAAAATGAATACTTGCGATCTTTATTGGAACATTTAAGGGCTGAACTTTTAATCAATAACATTGGTCAAATTCATGCATTGGGTTCCTGCTCAGCGGAAGATAGTTTTGACATTTTTATAGGTTTAATGACCAAACAAAGTTCTTATCATAAATATCTATTATCGTGATAAAGCAAAAAAACTGCAATTTTGCTTGCACCTCTGAAAGTGAATTACTGTATGCCACTAGCATTTGCAACATGAGGTAATTTGCTCGCCCATTACCTCATGTTGAACAAAATCATTGCTACAACATATCTAATATATTAATATTTCTTTATTTTTACTATCTACAACTCATTATCCACAAATATGTCGACATACACTCAATTTTATCAACAAGTAACCAGATTATTTTGTACAAAAGCAATATCCATGGAACAAAGTCTCTGAAGAGCAGACAAAACATTTGAAATACTTAATCATTTAGGCAAATTTAGACATAAAATATGAAATATGAAAATTGTGTGGAAATATTTTCCACACAATATTTATAACCTGCACAATAACATTCAGGCGCTACAACACACCAATATGACAAAAACACACTCTTTACAGATATCTAGCTGTGCCCAGAGTAAATATATTTAAATCACAATTTGCCAAATGTTAATTTAGATTTGCAAAAATTATTTTCATGCAAGATCAAAAAAAAGCAAAAACTGGAGAACACCCTTTTCCCAGAACACAGACGGAACATAACGTACTGTACAATATGTTTCATAAATGTGGACAGACTCCAAACATGAAATCCATCATGTCGCCCCACAGAAGTTTAAGTGAAGATGTTTCTGATTGATAAATTCCTAATTTAGGAATTTAACCACTGTTCTTCACTGATCCGTCCCACAGAAAATAAATTGTCGACGTGTAAGTTACTTTTATTAATACTTATATATGTATACATTCCTACTTATTTATAAGAAAAAAATAACTATTAAATTAAACATAAGATTCTGTCAGAAAGTAGGCGTGGCTGAAATCTCCAGAAAACAAAATGAATGTTGTCTTGTCTGGCAACGGTTGTATTATCGCTGTCATATTAATAGTCCTGACCTGGACTCATAGGCTGAGTCCAAACCAGCCACTCTCACTGTATAGTCCACATGTCCAAGGTTACTATGAAGGGGATTTCATCAGCTGAATGAACTTTTAGACACTACTGCAGTCATTTTGTTGGCAGTGTTCACTCTGCTGTCGCACAGATGAAACATAACAGATCATTGCTAGCATGTGCATCATTACTGTATTGGGTATTTTGATATCTCAAATGAAATAAAAAAGGACACCGATGTTGGCCCGGTTTCCCAGATCAGTTAAGTAGCTCTTAACAGCGAAAGACTTCTTTCAAACCTTCTTAAGGAGCCTGTGAAAGAAAATCGCATTTCCCTCATTAAGAAGGAAATGAAAGATGCTGCTGACCCAGTCTTTACAACCGTCTCCGTGAACAAAGACTCACAGATCCAGGCGTGTCAGGCAAATCCATATCACACCAAGCAATGAGATATTAAAACAATACACCCCGCACAAATTTTGATTTATTTTATACTTTAGATTTATATTGTTTAGCATTCATTGGTGACAGCAAAGGGGAAAAAAAAGAAAAATAAGGAATAACAAGTGTGTTCCTGTATATGTTTTATGCATTATGCACAAATAAAAGGATCATCATTTATCATAATTTGTCTTCACACATCCCACCTGCGTGCACATATGAGATAATGTACCACACTCAAAAATGCTTCAGGGCACATCAAAAACACATCCACCCTCCAAACCTGCCACATTTAACACATCAGGCAACTGAGTTCAGCTGGAACCTCATTACGGGAGACTTCATCCACTGCTCTATATAAAGGCGTTGCAAAATCACATGTGTGAGATACCATGGCTGCTATACAGTATATTCTCGCCGCAAATCAACTGCGTCGCCGTGCGCGAAGCAGAACGGTTTATATGAACGCATTCGTGCGTCAGCACTTCAATCCCCTGGACGTGCTGTCGGACCGGGCTGTCCAGATGAGGTACCGGCTTCCACGGGCTGAGATACAACGTCTCATCATGTTGGTGTCTCCACATATCCGGAGGGCAACACGGGCAATTTCGCCCTGAGCCCGGAGGTCCAGTTACTGGCTGCACTGCATTTTTCCGCAGTGGGGAGCTTCCTGGAGGTGGTGGGGGACGGCACCGGACTGAGCAAGGCATCTGTGTCACAGAGTGTTGCAGCCGTGACACCGATCCTCCTGCCCACCACAAGGGAGGAGATCCACCAAGGATTCCACGCCATGGCTGGGATCCCCCGGGTGATTGGTGTAGTGGATGGCACCTTGATCCCCATCCTCAATCCCTCCTTGGTGTACCCATGCTGGATTGGGAGGAAGCACTTTTCTGCCATCAACACGCAGGTGGTGGTGGACCACAAGGGCCTGATAACGGACATCGTTGCCAGGTGGCCGGGGGGCACCCATGGCAGCTACGTGTTTGTCAACTCGGCTTTGGGGCAGAAGGCTGCTAGGGGAGAGTTTGGCTGGAGCTTCCTCCTCGGGGACAGCGGCTACCCTCTCCGCAGCTACCTGGTGACCCCTGTGACCAACCCGGCAACACCAGCGGAGGAGAGGTTTAATGAGGCGCACACAGACACCAGGACCCACATCGAACGGATGTTTGGCAGGTGGAAGTCACGGTTCCGTTGTATCCATCGTTCATCGGGGGGGCTGCGCCTGTCACCTGCCAAGAGTTGTGGTGTCATCGTAGTCACCGCCATGCTCCACAACATGGCTGTGCACGCCGGAGCAGATGAGCCGCCTCCCTTGGATGAGGACGAGGATTCTGAAGACGACGATGCCCCACCTCTGGTCCCTGGACCTCCGAACGATGCCCGAGCAGCACTCCACCAAGCCGGTGTCCAGAAAAGACAGGAGCTCATCGACCTGTTTTTCTGATTTCACTTCCCTTTCACCAGTCACCAGCCCCTCCCCAACTCCCCTAATCCCCAAACATTAAGAAAAAAACAGCAATAAACCCACTATCACCATGAGGCAGAGTGGAGGAGCTGCAGCCTTGCCACCCTGCCAGCCTTGATAAGGAGGACTGGGAGACTGCAGCGGGGTCGGACTGAGAAGCTGCTGCAGAGAAGCAGAAACTGCTGGTCGTGGTGCTTGTGCACGTGTGGTGGTGTCGTGTGTGACAATAAAAGGGTTCTGCACAAAACTCTGTGTCCTCCTCTATCCTGTCGGTCGGGCCCCCGTAGCACTCGCACTGCTACACTGGCTCCCAACGTGGGGTCCGACGGGATGGAGAAGGGAGGCACGGAGCGGGCCCTGGACGCACTAGCCCATGTCATGGCGGACCTGGCCGCCCTGCTCCGGGACCAGGGCGAGCAGCAGCTCGCTGCACTGGCAGCGCTGATGCTCGCGGAGCGACCCACCCCTGCGCCACGCTTGAGGTACGCCGCAGCAGCGCGGGAGGGGCTGGCGCGCCGCAGATGCGGGACGCACCGTCTGGCCCGAGGCCACCATGGGCCCGGCCCCGAGAGCGGCTTTCTCAGCGGTCGGCCCGCCGCCGGGGGCGACCCCCCCGACCGTTCCTGCTGGTCAGCCGGACGCCGAGGGCAGCCTCCCGACGGCTCCCGGAAGCCGTCCGGGCCAGGAAGGCCCGGGGCGCTGTTGGCGGTTCCGGGCTTCCTCTCCCGTTTAATTCAACCATGAACATAAACACAACATGTCAGGAAATGAATCAATCATAATTCACAGGGAGAATCGACCTCTGGAGCGTCGCCCTCTGGAGGGTCGGCTGTACGGCGCCTCGAGTGGCATCTGTCTCCGCTGCAGCTCTAATTTCTCCCGCTTGATGTCCACCATCTGCTGCTGGAGGGCAGTGGACCTCTCTAGGTGGACCTCCATATGCCGCAGCACTCCAAGCTTCTCCCTCTCCAGGTCCACCAGCGTCTCACTGCAGGTGCAGGTGCTGATAGCAGGCCGCTGTGTGCGGCCGCCCCGCATGCGGACGCCGGTTCTTGCTGGTGCAGGTTGGAGCTCGGGGACAGGCGGGAGTGGGTGTAGGGCGAGGTATTCCTCGGACTCGGTACTTGGAGGGGAGGTTGGTGGTGCTGGTCTGACCCCGCTCCCAGATGGCTCATCCACCGGTTCCGACAGCCCCTCGTTCCCCAGGACATCTACCCCGCCCTCAATGCCCTCAGATGCCGTCTTGCCAATTATGGCCATCACCTTCTCTTCATCTGGCGTGAGCTCCGTGTTGGCAGGTGAGCCACCTCCCATGGCCTGGCTCTCTCGCCTGAGCCTCCCTGCCTTCTTCTTAGTTTGGCTCTGAAACTCCTGCAACTTCTTCCTCACTGCATCCCACTCACGTAGGCCACAGGGGCTGGAGGGAGCCATGCGCTCAGCGATGGCTTGCCATATGCGTCTTTTGGCCAATATGTTCCTTTTTCCTTTCGTCCCCCCGAAGAGGATGTCCCGCTGTTGCCACACTTCATCCACCAGGATGCCCATCTCCTCAGCAGTGAATGCTGGTGACCGCTTGGCCCGCTGCTTCATGACTTCTGCCATTCTGCCTTAATGTGTGCACCTACCCACACGTCATTTTATATCCTCAGTAACTGATTGATGTGCGTAAATGGATGTGATTGCTACTTGGATACGCCTGTTGAACACACCTGTCACCTATATTGGTGATGACAGGGAATTAGTGCATTGAGGAGCAGCGCTGCGTGTCTCCACACACCCGCCATGTGTCTCCAAACATCTGCAAATACAACGTTGATGAATGCAAGATTCTGCTTAATAGTGAAAAAGGTCAAGCAGCTAAATAAACTTCAGAATATTTTTTTGAGGTGAAGGATTGTTTTACTAGTCACGAGAATACAATGTGGTCCTATATGCTGATCGTTAAGATAATTTGTCCTAATTCGTCCATCTTTCACATTTAATAAAAACAATACATTTCCTCATTATTCTCTTACCAAGACTACTTCTTATTTAGTTACAGTCTTGTTTTCCTCATGAAAAAGGGTCATTGAAGTATATTTATCATCTTAGTTTTTCATTATAACACATATAACGCACAGGCACAAAAATAACACAAAATAAAACCCGACCCCCTACGCAACCCAGTTTTTTTCATTCAGAAATAAAATGAGTAAAAGTAAGCTCTTGGTTTGTCATTGCCTTAAGATTATATGAACAGCAAATACAAGTGTTGATATGTTAATGCATGCCATTAGTCCAGATGTCCGTCTAAGATTTTACGGCATGAACAAGATGCAGGGCTATAAACAAAACGTCTTGCGTCAGCATTATCACAGGGCTACAGCCTATGACCCAGGCTTAAAAAGGTCTTTGTGTGACCAATTCTTGGATATATCTGAAATATATTGTCACTGTTACTGGGATTTCATTTAAAAGAAAAGAAAGAAGTTTTCCTGAGCTAGGAATATTCATGGTCTGTCTTAACCTAAATGTTCAAAAGTTGATGATCCATCAGACCAACAAATATGATCTGGATTAACTCTTTCCTCAAAATATTGCCAAACTTTGACTATGTCACTTTTTGTTTTCAATCCCCACGTCTTCAACTTTTCCCCGAGTGTCTCCATCAGCTGCCTCGTGTTACGCACGCCTGCACCTGTGTGTGAAGCTCGTGCTGCCTTTTCGTGTCAATGCACTGTATGTTTTCCATTTTTGATTTGGTTGAATTCACTATCGTGTAGCACTGATCCATCACTCAGCACTGAGTGATGGCATGACACCTTTCATAAAAATTACATTTTGCTTTAAAATTCGTTCTGTAACTTTAGAGGTTCAGACTGTGGCAACTGAAAGTTCAATTCATATCACATGAAACCCTCCAAAGGGACATTTTCAAGTATTCTGCTGTAATTAAATTACTTTATGCTACTTATAGCAAAGCCTGAAAGTAAAGAAAGTTTTTACAATGCATATGAGGTTATGAAACCTGCTGGTGGGACATTATGTAACAACTTGCTGAACTTGTTATGATACACCTGTACAATAGTCACATTGCTTTAGGCAAGGCAAATTTGACTATAAACACAAAGGCTCCTTAAGCTGCTTTTCAAAAGTAATAAAGACGAACAACCCTAGGTCTGTTATTAGACCGTAAGGAGTGTACGCTTGTTTTAGCGACCAAAACAACATAAATCATAGCAGCTTCAAGTTAGAATGGCAAAATGGTAATTAATATTAGTTCTTGGGGCAACTGACAAGCTTTAAAATAAATGATCATGTTAGGCCTATGACAAGATTGAAAAATGTCTTTCAAATTAAGTGAACTTTTATGGTTTACTTAGCCGCTTTTCATCTTTGTTGCATTGTTCCCCGTCATGCATGAAAGGTAATACAGTGCAAGTGAAAATGTGGATGTTATCTTGTGCTTTCCTTTACTGTTAGAATAGTGGACATGCACTCACGCGTTAAGCTGCAAAGATCAAATATCAGATAATGTAGAAATCAACACAGTTCTTGTTGGGTCACTGCATTGTGACAGTTTCATACCTGCAGAGGAGGTCAGATTATTACGGGATGGTAGAGTGTTGGGCTGCTTTTAGACTACTTGTGTAACAAATACATCTGGTTTCTGCACATACACAAAGCATATGACACTCCTTTTTACATTTTTCATGATAACAAACTGTTTTAGGGGTAGGACCTGATAAGTATATACTTCAATCCTACTCCCTTTCGAATATGCTGGTGGATCTGCGAGGTCTGCCTTGTCTTTTGTTTACAGACACGTATGTTTACAGACACGTATGTATGTATATATATATATATATATATATATATATATATATATATATATATATATATATATATATATATATATATATATATACATATACATACATATATATATATATGTGTGTGTATATATATATGTGTGTATATGTATGTATGTATATGTATGTATGTGTATTATGTACATATGTGTGTATGTGTGTATATGTATGTGTATGTATATGTCTATATATATATATATATATATATATATATATATATATATATATATATATTTGTACTTTATTTTTTTTACTTTTTTGTATTGTTCTTTTTTAATATGCATATTCGAAATAAAGCTCAATAATAATAATATTTTACATTTTTCATGAATCTCAACCTCCTCTCGCTTGTGAATACCTTTGGGGATAAATAAACGATTTTGAATTGAATTTGAATTTCAAATAAACCATCCAAAACTAAACATTAACTAAACATTAACCCTCACAGACAGAAAAAAAAAGCCAGTCAAATAGTACTGTAGAGAAGCAATAAAAATATGTAATTTAACTATCTTGCCCTCATGTACATAATACACCCTCAACAGGGCATGTACGCTAAAACTTCTTCAAACTCCCATCATCTAAAAGTAAGCCTATTACTGCTTTAGCCGGCCCTTCAAAAGGTAATGTAACTGACGCATCTCATGCTGGTGTGCCCTAATTTCTCTTCAGCTTAAATCATGGCAGCATGCTTGTTGATGTCTCTGGGTGACAGCAGAATGTGCCAGTGTAAGGGGGAAGGAACATCAGATTAAAGCATCACCACCTTTCTAAGTATTCTCAACAGTTACTTGACAATTAACTATGAAACTAGTTACCACCATCTGTCAGGTGGCAGAAAAGTACCACTGTAGTGCTGATCATTCTCCACTAAAGCATGTTTTTACTTACCGGCATGATAATTTAGCTGAACAACAATTCATCCTTCTTTATTTCTTCGGTTACCAACAGCAACACATCATCACATTTTGTCATGTCAACTTAATTAACAATTTTGACAAAAAAAAGAAACATTTTCTACATTGATCACTTCAGTCAAGCACTACAATGTCTTTTCATTCACCCAAACAGCACTTAAAGAACAGAACAGCTTTGTTTATACAATCACATTCATATAAGCCAAAGTGTTGGGGAAATATAAGGTTGGGTGTCCTACCCAAGGACATTTCCATATGTGACGGGGCTGAGGAAAAGACCTGTCAACCTTCTGCTCAGAGAACAATCAGTGAGTCCAAGCTGCCTCAATATTTCATGATAAAATAAAAAATATTCACATCCAGACCCGAATTGAGTTCATTCATTAGAAAAAGAATGCATTGCTCAGTTTCATCCCCCTCAAAACTGACTGAAACTGTTTAAGCTGGTTTAAACAAAAGCAGTAAAATAATCTAGTATTATGCGGCTGGGCTCATGGTATTGGGTCTGAGCAGCTGTGGAGCCTAAAAACAACCTTTTATTAGTGAGATTTTTTGGGGGGAAAACAATTTTAACTTCCATGACAATAAGATTGGACTGTGGTCATGTGATGTGAACTGATGAATTTGAGTTCACCTGTTCCAGAGTGATGAATGGCAGCAGATGAGGTGATGGACCATCATACCTAGATCCTACCACGTGAGCCTGTGGACGTGACGCTGCAATATGAGGATGTTGATCACAACTCAGCTCAGAACATTTTATGTGCCTAAAATTCAAGGTCAGCTGGCTATCTGAATATAGAGTGATCAGGTTTTTTCATACCAATAGTTTTGTTTTTTTATTTATTTTGTTTCCTGGTGCCACATCCATAATCCATTTCCAGCTCAGATCTTCAATCTCTGGAGAATCTGATGTACAGAGAAGACTCGAGGCAGCAAAAAATGAACTCAGATCTGAATAGAACTCAATGTTCTGTGTGTAAAATTAGAGAGAAAATGCCACCACTAATGTGTGACACTAAAATCCTTCAACAAAACAGTGACCAGTCTATACATTTGTACTGCTCAAGATGCACAGATATGGCAGAGGATCATGCATAGCTTTGGTTTGAGCTTAGTCAAATTAGATAAATTGTGGAACATTAGTGTAATATATCCACGTTGCCCACTGGATTTTCTGATTTACACATCGGGCCTGTCAGTTTTAGAGTCTTTAAAGTGAATTACTGTATGCCACAAGCATTTGTCATTTGCTCGCCCATTGCCTCATGTTTATCTTGAACAAAATCATTACTACAACATATCCAATTTATTTCTTTATTTTTACCATCTACAACTCATTATCCACAAATATGTCGACATACACTCATTTTCAATTTTATCAACAAGTAACCAGATTATTTTGTACAAAAGCAATATCCATGGAACAAAGTCTCTGAAGAGGAGACAAATCATTTGAAATACTTAATGATTTAGGCAAATTTAGACATAAAATATGAAATGTTGTAATTAATAACAATTTTTCCACATGATATTTGTGACCTGCACAATAACATTCAGGCGCTACAACACACCAATATGACAAAAACACACTCTTTACAGATATTTAGCTGTGCCCAGAGTAAATATATTTAAATCAAAATTTATTAAATGTTAATTTAGATTTGCAAAAATTATTTTCATGCAAGATCAAAAAAAAAAAGCAAAAACTAGAGAACACCCTTTTCCCAGAACACAGACAGAACATAACGTACTGTACGGTATGTTTCAAAAATGTGGACAGACTGCGTTAACTTTGCCTCCAAACATGAAATCCATCATGTCGCCCCACAGAAGTTTAAGTGAAGATGTTTCTGATTGATTTATTGTTTTGTTTTTTTCTTACTGCGTTTTTCAGAAGTTCTAACAATTCCAACAAACAGTGTTTCACTCTTCTGTCGCACGGATGAAACATAACAGATCATTGCTAGCATGTGCATCATTACTGTATTGGGTATTTTGATATCTCAAATGAAATAAAAAAGGACACAGATGTTGGTTGGATCATAGGATGCCTGACACACCTTTAACATCCGGGCCACTAAAAGGCGCTGCCACAAAACTGTAACACTAAAATGACTGTTCCCTTGATTAGACCAACCCATAATTGCAAACACCCATGAGTCATTGGCTGGTCCCCATACACATACAGTACTATCTGTATTTGTGTTTTTGTGTACTTGTGAATCGTCATCAGTCACAGCCAAAGTACTGTTCCAGTTCAAAGTCTGTATCTTGACAAGTGCAGTTGAAGTCCCCAGAAATGTTCTTTCTTGCCCATTTTATTAAAGATGCCTTTGGTTGTCTGGACGTTAGAGGACAAAGTATCCCTGTGGCAGGGTGGAGAGGTGGATAGGACACGCGCACCTGTGTCCCATCCGCCTGAGTGGATCTCTCCATCCTGCCTGCCTTATAAGGCGGAGCTGGACAGCAGAAAAGGGGTCGGAGGAGCTGCTGTCAGGCTGTGTGCTCCTGCACTGTGTGTGGTGTTTGTGAGTTGATAAAAGGGTCTGCACGAAGCTCTGTGTCTCTCCGTCCTTCGGTCGGGCCCCCGTGGCACTCGCCCTGCCACAATCCCATAATGCATTGCGCATAAACAAGCAGAAGTAATAGCCAAAGAGAAAGGAATAAAAAGAAAGTTTTCAGATTCGTGTTATAGAATGTACTTATTTTCATGTGAGAATGTAGTTCTTTTTATTTCGTGTTTGTCATCAAGGTTACAGCCTATTTAAAAAAAAAAAAAAAAAAAAAAAAAAAAAAAAAGTTTTTTTTTTGCTTCCATCGAATTGTATAACAATGCTAAGTGTATAACCCATAAAAAAGACAAGGTTACAATAACTTTAGCCAGAGATGTCCACTGTCCATTCTGAGTTGTATTTATGTTTGGAGTGTTTCTGATTCATAAACGTGGAGGACATTGGGTGTTGGGTGACATTGGCTTGGCCAACTGTGATTAGTCTGACTCCTGTCCAGGTTAGAATAAACTAAGCCAGAATTGTAACTACAGTGAGGTGGATGTGTTGCAGCTGGGCTCCATGCCTGCTCATTCCACTCATTTGCAGCAACGCCCCATGCAGTCGAAAGGAAAAAGATTTCAAAATGTCTTTGAGAAAATCTATGACTGACACCATGGGGAGTTTATCCAGTTCTCCTTGTTCAGTCTATGGCTGTCTATGGCACTAATGTATTTACTTATAAGCGCTACTTGATTAGAGTCCTATAACCAAATAAACGAACATATGAACACACCCGTGATACCCAGGTAGGTTAACTAACGACCTGCGATTGCCCGACATTTTCAGCCAACCCGACTGTACATAGAACCGTACATTTTGATAAACACAAAATAAAACCCGACCCCCTACGCAACCCAGTTTTTTTCCAACAGAAATAAAACGAGTAAAGGTAAGCTCTTGGTTTGTCATTGCCTTAAGATTATATGAACAGCAAATACAAGTGTTGATATGTTAATGCATGCCATTAGTCCAGATGTCCGTCTAAGATTTTACGGCATGAACAAGATGCAGGGCTATAAACAAAACGTCTTGCGTCAGCATTATCACAGGGCTACAGCCTATGACCCAGGCTTAAAAAGGTCTTTGTGTGACCAATTCTTGGATATATCTGAAACATATTGTCACTGTTACTGGGATTTCATTCAAAAGAGAAGAAAGAAGTGTTCCTGAGCTAGGAATATTCATGGTCTGTCTTAACCTAAATGTTCAAAAGTTGATGATCCATCAGACCAACAAATATGATCTGCATTAACTCTTTCCTCAAAATGTTGCCAAACTTTGATTATGTAACTTTTTGTTTTCAATCCCCACGTCTTCAACTTTTCCCCGAGTGTCTCCATCAGCTGCCTCGTGTTACGCACGCCTGCACCTGTGTGTGAAGCTCCTGCTGCCTTTTCATGTCAATCGTATCGTAATCGACTTATATGGTGTTTGAATTTTTATACACATAAAAATTATGTTTAAATATTCATTTACAAAGTGCAATTATTCTAACCATTCTGACCCAAATAACTTTATGCATATTATTTTCTGACTTGCGACCGCTCAGTTCAGATCAGCCCATCACTGTAACACATAAAGCAGTTTTACTGGTTAGGTCTCCCTTCACACCCATGCACCAACATTACTTGAAGAGTTTAGTGTGACAGAAAATGCACTGTATGTTGAGTGATGGCATGACACGTTTCACAAAAATTACATTTTGCTTTAAAATTTTTTTCATTCATCTACATTTTGCTTTAAAATCTTATTTACCCATCGGGCCTGTCAGTTTTAGTCTTTAAAGTTTCAAATGCCCTATGGCGTGATTGTACTAAAATGTGGTCCTGATTAGATCTTCTTCTAGGTAGAATGACCCTGGGGAAGTTCTTGTTCGTGTCATTATGTATATGTCTGTATGGAAACATTCAGCACTACAAAAGAGTCCGTCAGTAAGTCAAGAAACATCACAAGAATGCCACTGTAATCAAATAGAAGGATGGGTTTGAAAGGCGTAGCGGCAATTATTGTAACTATCCATCCATCATTCTTTCTCCACTTATCCGGAACCGATGTAAATTGATGTAAAGCAAGAATTGCAAAGGCCATCGTTTATCTCTTTCCCCCTTAGCATTGCATCAACACTTCTGATTGCTTCAGGCCATGAAACTGCTTTTATTGAAGTCTGCACATCTGCTGATGATCAATTCATTAGGGACTAATCAATAGCATCACCTGACTACGATATAATTTCTTGAAACTAATGAAAGCAGCTAGGGTTTTGTGGACATAATATAGACAACGTTTATGGTGTGATTGATATCTATTTTTATTTCTCTATAGATAAAAAATTTTACTTTTTGACAACAGATTAATCAAAATAATCAATTTTCACTGTCATTTTAAAATCAAAATAATCAACGATTCAAACAATGACATAATACATGATGAAACGTCTCTACAAAAAACAAATGTAGATGTAAAATGATAGAAATGCAACAAGAAAGTCTGGTGTGTGTTGATACTATGTCAACAATGTTAAGACCGAATGTATTGACCATTAAATCTTTAATCCATAAACTACGACCCGTGTCAGCTGCGAAAAATCCCAATGTAGTGTCTGCATTTTCACAACAATGGCCTAAACTCTCAGCGCCAGTGACATTCTGAAACCACGCTGCTCGCCAGATGCAGATCATCTCCCTGCAGCTCCGGGGGAAAGTGCTTCACCCGAGCCGGAACAAAGAGGAACCAAGGCTCCACGTCCTGCCTTCAGGCTTTCTCCAGCAGAACCCAGAGCAAGAGGAGAGCTGGACGGACCTCAAAGATCCCCCGCAGAGACAACCCCCCCTGGCATCCAGATGTATGTGTTTTTGGGGTGGGGGGTATTTTCTGCTGAAGGTCATAGTAGATTACAACTGCCCAGTTTCATTCTCTTTTGTCATCCATATATTGTTGGGTTGTTGGTTTTTTTTTACATCATTTTTTTCTTTAGCTCTCATGTTTACAGTTTTTAGATCTACAGAGTTTTTACTGCAAGCCGTTGTGTTTTATTTCTTTTGAAACGCAGCTTTTCTACTCCCCATTTTTCCAATATACAGGACTGTCTCAGAAAATTTGAATATTGTGATTTTCTGTAATGCAATTACAAAAACAAAAATGTCATACATTCTGGATCATTACAAATCAACTGAAATATTGCAAGCCTTTTATTATTTTAATATTGCTGATCATGGCTTAAGAAAACTCAAATATCCTATCTCAAAAAATTAGAATATTCTGGGAATCTTAATCTTAAACTGTAAGACATAATCAGCAATATTAAAATAATAAAAGGCTTGCAATATTTCAGTTGATTTGTAATGAATCCAGAATGTATGACATTTTAGTTTTTTTAATTGTATTACAGAAAATAAAGAACATCGTGGGCAGTATTCCATCAAGTGCAGGTCTGAACACGTGGGGGGGGATGAGGGGGTATTAAATGGATATACCCAAAGGGAAGCAAACAAAGCTCAGTCAAGACATTCTGAGGAGCAAGTAGAAGATGAAACACTTTCCGGGGCAAACACAGGGAGGTCATAATCCCTAAACTTGCCTCCACTGCTGAGAATCTGGACAACTTCCTGGGAGGAACCGCTGCTGTCCTCCATCTCCCCACCTTTGATATGCTGCCCAGGCAATCTGAAGCAGAGGATGCAGATGACAATTCACACATTTCCTGGGCTGGCACATACTGTATAGCGGGAGTGATTTGATTGTCTTTTCAAAGACGGAGCGCCGGTTGAGCTGTTCCACCTGGAGCATCCTCTTTCCTTCCCTCCACGGTACCTAAAAGCAATGATGCATGCAATCCCGTTCCACGCCTGATGCAAACATTGCCCCGTCATGGCTTTTCGTCGTAGGTAGACCCATGTTAAACCTCATCACTGAGCTCCAGCATCTCCCAAAGGTGATGTCACCAAGGGGGAGGATGATTTTCAGGAAGAAACCAGTCCTTTCACATACTGCATACATCAGGGGATTTGTTGACTACAGACTACAACAAAGACGCTGTCTGCTGGCCCAAAGACAGGTCATCATGAGATAAAAGGTTTTTCAATAATTGGCTTTTTGGTACCAAATTTTAGGTTACCCTGTAGGATGTTCACCCAAAAAAAGATCTGAATTTGAAGCTAAGCACCCAAAAACCCTAACTTTACCTGGAGGTTGTAAAAAATGTAATTGTAGCCTATACTGTAAATGTAAGGGCTTACAGTGACTCTAACAGCAATTCTCACAATATCTGAATATAATGACTTTTTTTTAAATTTAATATAATGAAACTCATTTTGTTGCCATAACTTGAAACATAAAGGCACATAGCATCAGTAGAAGGCTTCAGCATAAGCAGGTGGTACCTTGACAACAACTAATTTGATTTCAGTGCAGCCAGACAGACATGGCTGAATGTCTTTGGGTTATGGATCACTTACAAACACAATTACTCTTTATCCCAGCAGCTTTTGGCTGATGAAGCTGAGCAGTGACCAACATTTGGGGCTATAAGCCAACAAACCTACCTTAATATCTGCAGTTTCCAGACTGCAGAATTCTGCTCTGTTATCTCTGGATAACAAAACAATGAACTGTACATCTAAAAAAAAGGCATCTTCAGGCTTTTGTGATCGTCTGCATGCCTTTGCTTCATAGAAGTTAAAGTGGGCCGAATTTACACAGAGCTTACCAAATCTTTCTAAGGCACACTGTGCACTCAGTTCGCTTCTGCAGTAAATTACCAGATGAGTTTCCACATGACAGTTTTTCACACTAGGGTCTGTCACCGTTCTGGTGCTTCCATAGCCGCCCTGCTGCTGCCACGCTGCTGTCTCAGCACCGGTCTCATCATTTACTTACTTAAAGTAGTACAGGACTGTCTCAGAAAATTTGAATATTGTGATAAAGTCCTTTATTTTCTGTAATGCAAAAATGTCATACATTCTGGATTCATTACAAATCAACTGAAATATTGCAAGCCTTTTATTATTTTAATATTGCTGATCATGGCTTACAGCTTAAGAAAACTCAAATATCCTATCTCAAAAAATTAGAATATTACATGGGAATCTTAATCTTAAACTGTAAGCCATAATCATCAATATTAAAATAATAAAAGGCTTGCAATATTTCAGTTGATTTGTAATGAACCCAGAATGTATGACATTTTTGTTTTTTTAATTGCATTACAGAAAATCACAATATTCTAATTTTCTGAGACAGTCCTGTAGATCAAGACCAAATTCCAGTCAGGTCAGCAAACGGATAAATTAATCCTCCGTGAAGATAGTGGATTACAGTGGGATTGTGTATTTAGGAGCGGCATACTACATCCTCCTTTACAGGGTCATGTCTGAGTTGTATCCAGAGATGAAAAACACTGGACACAAATGTTTGTGAGAGAAAAAAAATCTATGTACAAAACTAGTGGTCTGCCCACAGCACCCCCGTACAGACTGACAGTAATCAGAGGACCAGTTTACGACCTTTGTATTTCACATACAGTATGTGTTGCACACTGCAGATACAAGACTCAGACACCAGATCACCTTAAGATGCTTTTGTTGAGTCATTTATTTATTACGTTTTGTTAGACATTTCTGTTTACACAAGTACACATGGCGTCTGTAACTAAAGAGCAGAGTCAAAGAAAGAAGCGGAGAAAGGAGGAGTTGCACATTTGATCCTCAACTCAAAACAATGTTTTTACATTTTTACATTTACATTTACATTACAAACTTAAACTTACCTGCTGTATTCTACTGCCCTTATTTTTAACAGCTTGTGCTTTTTATTATTTTACTTCTTTTCTTATCATCTTATTCAATCTTATTTGTTATTTATAGTCTAATTATTTACTGTCTAATTATGTCTTGCCGCTTTTAATGTCAATGTAAAGCACTTTGAATTACCTTGTGTTGAATTGTGCTATATAAATACATTTGCCTTGCCTACATGTTGATTATGGAAAACATAAAACATGACTACCACAAAAAAATGGTTTTGTTTTGAGGTTTGATTAATGTGGCACAGGTAACAGTTCATCAAGATGTAGTTGTCCAGTGTTAATGTATAAACCTCGACTGAAATGTGCAGGAAATTTGAATGAATAAATTAATGAATAAAGTTTGAATGAATAAAGTTTATTCAGTCATAACAACACAACACAAAAACAACACAACACCAAAAAACATTGTGCACAGCATTAACGTTTCACACAAAACCAATAATCATGTGTTTAACAAAGACTGAAAAGGCATAGGCTGAAGCAAACTGATAATTATTAATAAATGCATAAATGTTGTGCTGTAGTTTCTCTGTGTACCATTAATATTAACATTACCTTTGGAACACAGTATGTACCGAATGGTACACTGTTCAGTTCTGGTGCATGGTGCAGAAAAACTGAGATCTGTGTTCAGAAGATAAGTGATCAAAATTCAAGTGTTTTCTGCAGGAGAACTTTCACCAACAATGTGCACTAATGTGACATGAGCAAAATCACTGATGCTCTTCCTTGAGATTCCTGTCATGTGACTCAGTTCACCGATTACCTGCAGTGGAATAAAAGAAAGAACGTCAAATGGTCTGTATTGTTCATGTAGAACAACGAGAAAAACACTCATTTAAATTAAGAAAAGATAAGATAAGATGTATTTTCCAAAAGGAAATTTGAAGCCATGTTCATAAAAACCACAAATGTTTCACCTGTTCCCATTTTGTGACGTACTGGATGAAGCTCGCCACGGCAATGACTGCCACACCAAGAAGCATGCAGTCTTCCGTCACGGTCACAAACTTCTCTCTGGTTTTCAGTGATCGCAAATTAAGCATTACAACGGGCAAAAGCAACGTCTTCATGACAATAACTGATAAAGTGACTATGTTGTAGATCAGTGTCTCCCAACCTGGGGTCCGGGCCCCCCTGAGATTTCTGGGGGGGGCGCGTAACTTTGTCTGCTTTGAGGATATGCAGTTGTAAAAATTATATTTGCGCATGTTAAATAAATAAAAAATCATAATAACACACCTAATGGAATACTGTAATCCAAGTCTGTATAAATCCACGTAGTATTTTAAAATGACCAAAGTATATTTCTAAGTGATTTAGCAGGATAAAAACGTAATAAATTATTATTATATAATTATTCAACATTTAATCATGCTACTACTCCGACAGGTTGTTAAAGGAAAAATGTTGCTCTCACATTAAAAGGAGCTTGAGGCTCCTTTTAAGAAATGAGACTCTCTAGCGCCACCCTTCACCACGACGGCCGTTGGGGGTACTGCAGCCAACAGTGAAGCCGGCACGGGAGAACGGGGAGAACGTGCATGCAGCGTCATGTGACGTAACATCCGCAGCCCAGCGCGGGAAATTCCGCCCCAGAATTGCAGCACATTTTGCAGCACACAGCCTGTTCAAGGCAACGGAGAGATACACTAGAGCAGCCTTTCTCAACAGGGGTGTCGCGGCACCCTGGGGTGTCCTCTGACTGCTTTAGGGGTGTCATCAAAAAATTACCTATTCTGACATTTCATATATAAATATATGAATGCATACATAAATACATTATTTTTGCCTATGAATGAATGAATGAATAAATAAATAAATAAGATACTGTATTTTGACAACCATTAGGCGCATATACGTCGCAGAGCAGACGCAGAGCCTACGCCGTAGGGTACGCGGCGACGCGCACCATACGTGCGCGTCATATGCATTTACAGCGATGCAGTGTGGTTTTTAATTATATTTTACTCTGGGGTCTTGTGAGATTTTATTCACTTTTGAAAGGTGTCATGACTGAAAAAAGGTTGAGAAAGGCTGCACTAGAGGATCATTCTTTTTGGTTTGGAACTCTTCATCTGACATTATTACTAGAAAACTTAAAACGTATACGAATTTTTTTCATAAATCCTGCCTCAATCCTGCCTCAAGCTCCTTTAAAAGAGACATTTTTCAGTAATTATTTTATGTCCTTGCAATTATTTTCTGTGCGTATTTTATACATTGGTGACACAAAATGAAGGTGAGAAAAACAAAGTCATATGTATACAGAGTAAACCAAAGAGAAATGTATCACAAAAACATAATTAATGTAAATTTTTTCAATTAAAGACTATTTTGGTGCTAGTACGTACGGGTCGGGGGGCCCGGCTGGTCTTAGACACAAGTAGGGGGAACAGGGAAAAAAGGTTGGGAACCACTGTTGTAGAAGGACGTTCATGTTAAACACTCCCATAACCCCTCATTGTAATGAATGCCATGTAAGGTTCAGGTGAAAGCAGCAACATTCCTACACTTGTTACAGGTTTTCTGTAGTAATGAGACAACAGCCCCATGTAAATTCCTGCAGGATGCTTTGTGTGTGAGTGAGAGAGGAGATGCAAAGATGAGGACAGGCTGTCTCCCAGCTCCATGACGATAAAGGTCACAGCTAGGAATGGGCGATATTTTACGGTTCACGATAAACCGTCAAAAGAATTCCCCACGGTAAGAATTTGTCATCTCGCGGTAAAAACGATAAATTCCCTGTTGATGATGTTTTTGTGTAACAAACAGGGCGGGAGGCGGATCTGAGAGCGAAGAGCTCGTTGTTAAACGAGGCTCCAGCTCCGTTATCTGGAACTGGTTTGGATTTAAAAAGAGAGAGACGAGGAGCAAACATCATCTATTATATGCAGAGTCTGCAAAAACAGAAGGAAATGGTTGTTACATTTTGATATAACGTTTGACTATTACGAAAAAAAATTGCAATAGTATCTAACTTGTGGCATGTTCCAACCACAGGTTAATTTGCAAATTTTATTTATATTAGAAGAGGTCATCACTGATAGGATTTTATTTTCAGTGAACTTTTATTTATTTGTCCTGTTTCTTTATTTATCAGGTTGTATTTTTTTCTACTTTGTGATTTTATAAGCTAAGAAAACTTGAAGGACAAGGTACTTTTGCTGTTTGCACTGTTATCCCACTGTTTAAGCCATACAGTTTGAATAAATGTTGAATCTGTTCTTACATTTCAAACTTGTTTCATCTGAGTCATTACAGTTTTGCAGTACAGGTGTACTCATTTAATTGGTTTTTATTAATTCAATTTAATTGGTGTAGTTTAGTAGCATTTAGTATCTTTTAGAGCAGTGTTTTGGGGGCTCCAAAGACTGAATGTGGTGATAGATTTATAGTTACAAAGGTGGAGTTGAATTGGTATTTTTTTTATCGTCATTTTTATCGTTATCAGGATAAATGCCAGAAATTATTATCGTGATACATTTTTTAGTCCATACCGCCCATCCCTAGTCACAGCACACCATTTATCTAACCACATAATCAATGTAAGATCTAGTGGCAATATAGTCATTTCTGTGCTTGCACCTTTTCCTCTATGCCTTTCAATCAAGAGTAAATATCAGGATTAATTGTGAAGTAATATTTCTGAAATTTAAATGTATAAAATGACTTATTAAATCTATTAAGAAGCGACGTGAGTGTTCGTGTGAACTGTCCAATGAGAAGCACACTGGGCTGTGAAATTTAGATTAACTTTGATAAAGGGCTGAAAATAAATAGTGCAAGTTATATATTATTATTAGTTAGATGTCATCTATTAAACCAACATTTATCTTCCTAAATGATTTATTTCAGCCAGCGGTAATTCTCCACAGAGAGACTTAATAAAGTGGCATATTAACAGCGCTACAGCTGAAATTAAAACAGCTTTTGGCTCTCAGATTCCTGATTTTAGGGGTGGTGCTGAAAGTAGGAGTAGTGGGAGTATTGGGACAGACCTGGGAAGATTTCAAGTGCCCTAAAATCTGTCCCTTCTTTTTTAGGGGTAGTGGTAGTGAGGGAGGGCTAGTGGTAGAAAGTAGGGGGTGTATTGGGATTGGGCCTTACTGTGCCAGTCAGCTGCAGAGCATGTGTCCTACCTCTGCTCCCTGGACGGACTCGCACACCGAGTGGTAACTCTTAACAAGGTGTCGTAGACGACGTCCTTCTGCAGGGTGACGAACCGGAGAACATGGTGGCACAAGGGATGAAGACGCTCTGCACGGATGGATGGCTCGTTGTGTCCTACAGAAGGTTGGTTAACATATTAAAAGTCACTACTTTTGGTAAATAAATACAATCACATACAGGACTGTCTCAGAAAATTTGAATATTGTGATTTTCTGTAATGCAATTACAAAAACAAAAATGTCATACATTCTGGATTCATTACAAATCAACTGAAATATTGCAAGCCTTTTATTATTTTAATATTGCTGATCATGGCTTACAGTTTAAGAAAACTCAAATATCCTATCTCAAAAAATTAGAATATTCTGGGAATCTTAATCTTAAACTGTAAGCCATAATCAGCAATATTAAAATAATAAAAGGCTTGCAATATTTCAGTTGATTTGTAATGAATCCAGAATGTGTGACATTTTTGTTTTTTTAAATTGCATTACAGAAAATAAAGAACTTGATCACAATATTCTAATTTTCTGAGACAGTTCTGTATACAAAGCTGTTTTGATTTGTAGCTCCAATTTGAAATAAGTTATTGTGTTTATGAAACATCTCACCCAGGACCTCCAGAAGCGTTTCCACGTAGGTCTGTGGGTTAGGGACACTCAGCCTGAACTCAAGGCCTTTCAACACCATCAGTTCTGACTCCAGGATGGCCTTTTTGGAAACACCCAGGCCGACTGAATGCAGGAAGTTTACTGCAATATCGAGGCGAATCATCTAGAATAAAAAAGTAATTAAAGGATGTTATCACTTTAAAATCCCACGGTAGCGGCAGCTATCGACTACTGACATGGCAGAACTTACATGATGGTGCAAAGACAGCTTGTTTGCAAGCTGCACACAGGAGAAGAGGATGAGAGGGAACTGATCTTTGAGTTGGTCTATAATAGCATCCTCGTAACTCCTGGGCTCTGCAGCAGTCGCCCCCGGAGGTGTGGGTGTGGTGAGCATATCCGAAAGGTGTTTGACCATGAATCTAGGAGAGATAGAAAAGCTTTGGTTACACCCATAACATGTAGGATGAGACTGGGAAAGCAGAATGTGCTGCTGCTTTAGACCTTTGTAGCAATTCGATGGCGTGATAACCAACCAGTGGGTCGAGTTCCAGCTCCTGAGAGATATGGAGGATGCATTCTAAGAAACAAAATAAACACAGGATGACAGCTGAAGAGCACATCACAAAACTCCAGTTAAAACTGAGGTTATTCATGTGCTTCACAGGACATACAGGACTGTCTCAGAAAATTTGAATATTGTGATAAAGTTCTTTAATTTCTGTAATGCAATTAAAAAAACTAAAATGTCATACATTCTGGATTCATTACAAATCAACTGAAATATTGCAAGCCTTTTATTATTTTAATATTGCTGATTATTGCTGGTAGATTCCCAGAATATTCTAATTTATTGAGATAGGATATTTGAGTTTTCTTAAGCTGTAAGCCATGATCAGCAATAGTAAAATAATAAAAGGCTTGCAATATTTCAGTTGATTTGTAATGAATCCAGAATGTATGACATTTTAGTTTTTTTTTTTTTTTTTTTAAATTGCATTACAGAAAATAAAGAACTTTATCACAATATTCTAGTTTCTGAGACAGTCCTGTAGTTAAAGGGCAGATCCAGGGGAAATGAGCTCTGGCCTAAATGGCTCATTATTACACCTGCAGGTGATAAAGAAACTCCTGCTCAGCAGCAAACACGTTGACAAATATTAATCCCATTTTATTTTTCTTAATTCGTAACTACTATAACGGTCATTTCAAGTTTGACACATATTTTATGTGTAAAAGGAAAAAAAAAAGAAGAGAAGCAGATTTTAGCATAAGTATTTTTTTAATGCAATTTTGAGAGACGTACAGTCTACAGGGGTCTGTTAAAACAAAGTGATTAAACTTTCTGATCTCACTTACCGACGAGTCTTTTCTGTTTGAAGACTCCGGGGCAGTTCGGTAAACTGTTAAGGTTTTCTTTGTTCTTTTTGTTTAAATTGACAAGAAAATCATTGAGGAGGTCAGCAGAAACGTGTTGAAACCTCAAATCATCTGGTTGTCGTGTAGAACGAATTAATCTTTTTGCCATCTCGTTCCGGCAAATAATATTAACGTTAACTTTCCCTGGACAAAAGGGAAGAGACAACTCAATTTGATTAATAATAAATAAATAAAATGAACGTGTAATATAGTCGGTTTGTCAAAAATTGACGGAGAATTGAAGATTGATAGATCGATGGACCTCCGATATTTATATCTCCCAAAAGAGGGCGCTGTGAATGCGGTTTCAATCAACCAACCCCGGACAATTCCAGCGGAACCTAAAGATTCAACTGGGATTTATTTGACTGCTGCACAGGGCTTTGAACCGGCGCAGATCTGACAACATGTGGATGGGCTCCCCATAGACATAAATACGTATCCTCCCATGAAGCTGCTGGGATACGTCAACGTCGCCGCCATATTGGATGTGGCAAGACTGCGCTGTAAACTAATGGACTTATTTTCATAAAGCGCCTTTCTACAAAGAAATGTACGTTTTACGTCTCATTTATTCATTCACACACGCACTAATATACTTGGGAAACAGTTAGGCACCAAATATAATATATTTAATTTTCTCAGATGGCAAAAATAAGAACTTACAAGGTAGTGCCGAAAAACAATATATATCCCCCCTCACAAAAATAAGAAAAATAGAGCAACATATTTTCTCATCAACAAAACATTTTTAATTTTTCAAGTAACAAAATAACATTGATTTCTTTCAATTATTTTATTGTCTGAAAAATGGTTAAAATTGTATTTTATTGTCTGAAAAATGGTTCAAATATGTTATTTTGTTATTTGAAAATTTTTAAATTTGTTTTGTTGATCTATTTTTCGCTATTTTTCATATTTTTGTGACGGGGGATATATATTGTTTTTCGACACTACCTTGTTCTCATGAATTACTCCTATGTGGGATCAATAAAGTTCTTATTTTTGCCATCTGAGAAAATTTTATATATTATATTTGGTGCCTAACTGTTTCCCAAGTATATTAGTGCGCGTGTGAATGAATAAATGAGACGTAAAACGTAAATTTCTTTCTAGAAAGGCGCTTTATGAAAATAAGTCTTGCCACATCCAATATGGCGGCGTCTACGTATGTCTATGGTATCAGCCTCATCCGGATGGGGTGGAGATTAGCACTAAGTGCAGCAGCGCGACACCGGCTGTCATGCTACTCGAGTTCAGACATGGCCGACGACAAGACTCCTCCGAAGACTGATGCTCCCTTCGCCACCAGGATAGACCCCGCGAAGGAAGAGCTGTCCCGGGAACAGGCGTACTTCATCAGACAGGTGGAGCTCGCACAGTGGAAGAAGAAGACGGCGAAGCTGCGGACTCGTAACGTGGTGACGGGGCTGGCCATCGGCGCGCTGGTGCTGGGCATCTGTATCCTTGTTGGGCAAGGTGAACCACGTAACATAGCCTAGCTGCTGCTGCTGGGCTGATAATCACCAAATATTCATCTTTACACTCCGTGTTTGCGTATGTTCAGAATTAATATTTATGTATGTCAATGTTATTGACGTGTTAAACACAAATCCACCCGTTTATGAGCTGTTGCAGCTGCGGAGGTTAGTTTGAAGGAGCTGGAGAGTTAGCATGCAGGTTATTTAACTAGTGAGCTTTATGTAAAACCTTGCATGTGATGCTTAATGTTGAGAATATAAAGTTGCAAATTCGTAGAAAAAGTATTTTATACAAACTAAAAGATGTATATAAATACAAGTTTGTGAATCATTGCTTTTATTTTGAAATTACCAAAAAGAAAAGAACAAGCAGAATACAATGAAAAACAATGGTAAGTATCGGATTTTAATGTTTTGCAATTGGTCTATCTATCTCTATCTATCTATTTATCTCCACGTTATTGCAAAGCAGTATACACACACACACACACACACACACACACACACATGTGAGTGCGTGCGTGTATGTGTATATATATATATATATATATATATATATATATATATAGACACACACACACACACACACACACATATATATATATATATATATATATATATATATATATATATATATATATATATATATATATATATATATATATTAGACACACACGTGTGTGTGTATGTATGTATGTATATATATATATATATATATATATATATATATATATATATATACACGCGTGTGTGTAAATTGACCAGCGTCCTGTCATCTAGAGGCCGGAGAACCAATTTGCAATAATAATAATAACCACAATCATATTCTGTAACAATGCACCTTTCAATGACCATGTCTACCTCATACTGCTGCACCTTTCACTTATAAAAAAATTGTATATATGTTAAGAGCTGTCTATTGCCTATTTACTGTACAGTGAGCGAAAATAACCGAGTCAAATTCCCTGTCTTGTCTGACCTGACTTGACCAAATAAACATGATTCTGATTTGGTAAAAATAAGACTTCAATGTATCTTTTCCAGGTTACATTTAAAAGGCTCCACTTCATAGTTCAAGATTCAGCTTCTCTTAGATAATCAACAATTAATAAGTAAATCAAAAACAAAGTACTTTAATGCTGTAGAGAAGGTTTCAAATAGGGACAATATTCGTCTCATCAATACAGGTTTGTAGTAGGAGGTTTATCACTTATTCACAAGATGAGAATATATTTTTTAGCACAGTGCAATAAAGTGTATAAACAGGTCTCTGTAATAAACCAGCGGCTCATTCTTTTAGTATGAAACGGCACTTCTCTTACTCGAAAGATGCTCAGGCTGAGCACCCAGTAAAACATAAATAAATGAAAATAAATGAATAAGATGATGTGCCTCACTGCACACATGCAAGTGATGACCCAAGATTGTAATTATTGCAACCAATGTATTTCTGTAGGTGTTGGTGTGTGCTCAAAGCCATAAGGACATGAGTCAGAATTAATCTAAAGTTTATTTGTCTATACACATGGCTAAACTACCATCTTCTTTATTGTTCACAGTTCTAAAATATGCACTTTATGGACTTGTTGGTGAAATACAAATGTCCCTCATAATGTTAGGAGGCATTTTTGACTTGTGATTTTGATCCTATAATTTTTTTATATGATCAACATACACACTATTTGGGCTTTTTTATATTGTTATCATTATACTTCCCTACTGTCTGAAACAAGCTTCTACAAAACTATTTATGTTTGTAAAAGAGGACAAAATGCTCGACATTTCACTGTAATGCAATACACTTTTCTAAATGGCAGTAAATGTCCAAAAAACATATCTTTGCAAAAAACTGAGGATCATAAACTTAATGTAGAAGATTTTTCTTTGCATAGAGTCTCGTCTTACATCCACAGTTATTTCCTAAAGTAATGATGGTATCGACATGCGTCTGACACTGTTTGCACCGTTTCTTTGCCGTGTGAACCATAGACATTTATACGTAGACGCCGAATCAAGTGTTCTTGCTGCTGCTGTGATACGTCAACGTCGCCGCCATATTGGATGTTCAAGACTGCGCTGTAAACTAATACAAGTAAATTGACTTATTTTCATAAAGCGCCTTTCTACAAAGAAATGTACGTTTTACGTCTCATTTATTCATTCACACACGCACTGATATACTTGGAAACAGTTAGGCACCAAATATAATATATTACATTTTCTCAGATGGCAAAAATAAGAAGTTTATTGATCCCACATAGGAGTAATTCATGTTATATCAGCTATAGAGAACAAGGTAGTGCAGAAAAACAATATATATCCCCCCTCACAAAAATAAGAAAAATAGAGAAACATATTTTCTCATCAACAAAACATATTTAACATTTTTCAAGTAACAAAATAACGTAAAAAAGAAGGTCCAGAGTGCTCAGAAGGTTAATCTAAATCATGTGACGAAGGTGCTCTTTGGTGGGAAAAAGGATCAAAAAATAAGAAAAATCCAAGGCACTCTTCTTCAATTATAAAAAGCCTTTATTTCAAATGGCTATTTCATGTAGAAGATTTTAAAAAGTCATCTTCTACATGAGATAGCCATTTCAAATAAAGGCTTTTTATATTTGAAGAAGAGTGCCTTGGATTCTTCTTATTTTTTAACAAAATAACATATTTGAACCATTTTTCAGACAATAAAATAATATTGGAACCATTTTTCAGACAATAAAATAATATTGGAACCATTTTTCAGACAACAAATAACATTCTTATTTTTGTGAGGGGGGATATATATTGTTTTTCGGCACTACCTTGTTCTCTATAGCTGATATAACATGAATTACTCCTATGTGGGATCAATAAAGTTCTTATTTTTGCCATCTGAGAAAATTAAATATATTATATTTGGTGTCTAACTGTTTCCAAGTATATTAGTGCGTGTGTGAATGAATAAATGAGACGTAAAATGTACATTTCTTTGTAGAAAGGCGCTTTATGAAAATAAGTCCATGTACTTGTATTAGTTTACAGTCTTGAACATCCAATATGGCGGCGACGTTGACGTATCACAGCAGCTCCATGGGGCGGATACGTATTTATGTCTATGGTGTAAAGCACATCGTTCCTTTTATTTCCACCTTAACCACTTGCTTCCACATCAGATGGCTACACATTTTATTCAGTGTCTCAGGAGCGGATCATGGATGAGATTGACGAGGAGGCCAAGCGGGCGAGACTGCGGGGACCGAAGACGGGAGCCAACTGAAGCTTGATGTATCAGCCGTTTACGGACCGTGTGCTGCTGCTCTTTACCAGCAGGGGACTGATGATGACACTGATTCATACTCCTGGGCTGGCTGCTGTCACAACTGGACTTTCTTCTTGATTGTTGGCGACTGGTTGTGGAGTTCTTTTGTCAGCTTAAAAACTGACAGGTTTGGATGTTTATGAAGCTTCCTGTCAGTGGTGCAGTTTGATCAGCTGACCTCAACATGGCCTTTTTTAATGCTAAACAAAAGGCCCAGACCTCGCCCAAGTTTCCAGCCCTGATTCCATAATTTACACAGAATAAGAGGGTATATACAACAAAAAAAGCAGTCTGATCATGAGTTCAACTACAGTGGCCTTCCACAACAGAGAATGGCATTGGTGTATGAATCAATTCTGGTGAAATCTGCTATTTATGCTGATTTGTATAATAAAATTATATGTACTGGATGCTCATTAATGTATATTTTCAAAGGTTGTGTTTCTGTGTTACCGTTTATGGAAGTTAAAGATAAAGAGTGAAGAAACAAACGTGACAAAGGAGCCGTCATACTTACAATTGCATTTATTTTTGTCAAAATTTAATATATAGAATCTGCTCTACTGACAAAAATCAAATAAAAATATAAAGTAAGACATTGTAAGGGAAAGGCACAGATTCAGCTTGGCAGGACAGCAGCTTCAGAAAGCAATATAATTATATTTATACATTCAATATTCTGAATTCTAACTTTTATTTGAATATATTACAGGAGGGAGACGAGCAGGCCATTAATTCAGTGTGTGGTGGATAGTTTGTAAGGCATCGGCTAAAGGTTCACAGCTTGGACTGATTTCTCTGCGCCCTTAAATATAGTCAGCACTGTGGGGAAACAATCACCACTGTGATCAAATGTGAAATCCTGCGTTCAAAAATGTGCAACAATATTTGACCTCCATTGTGGGCAAATGACAGGCTCAATCATAAATATGTTAAATGATTGATAACTAAAATAGGACTTTGCTAAAGTGCACAAGGTGCTTGATCTATGGAACAAGAAACACATTTTCTTTTTCTTTTTGCTCCATCAAGAGTTAAGGTAGCAAAAAAAAAAAGGTAGTTTACATGGAACTTGTAAACGTCTATAAATGCACTGAGTTATATACAGATGTACAGTCAACGGGGAGGCCAGTAGTCAGAAACCTACGTGGGTTTTTACAACTAATGATTATGACCACGTGACGTTTTCCCCACATTTTAAGTCACCTACAGAATATTAAAAATATTTTCTCCGTGAGATCATGATTTATGCACTTCAGAACCCCAAACAAACTTTGAATAGTTTAGAAAACAGGTCTTTTTTTTCCCTCTCTGAACTGTTGAACTGAGCTGAATGATGGTCATATCATCAATTCACCACAGAAACCAAGGACAGACGCCAACATACTGTTTTCATAATGCATATATGAATAAATCAAACTGTACAGTGCATCTAGAGCGTCATGGACAGCCCAGGGAATTACACAGCCCTACTCCGGGTATAATGGATCTCTGCATTCAGCAGCACAACACAAAGATATTCACAATATTCAAATTTAGCCGTTAAAGGGAGAGCTATAGCAGTGAAATATGTATATTAGCGGTCAATAAAAGCGATGGAGCCTCGGTGTGGTTCACATTTCTGTACTAAAATTGATTAACTCTGTTAAGTTGGACAAGCAGGAAAACATCAGCTACTTTCATTCTGGGTCAATTTAATGGTCAAGTGCCGCAAGTCTGCAGCACTTTGTACCATCGCTCGACTGCGTCAGGCAGGGCTGAAAAAAAAAACATTTCATAAAAGTTCTGCAGAGTATTGTGGCGTGTTTGTGACGTCTGAACCGTTGGGTCTGACAGTTTATTTACAGTAGAGCCAAAAGAAAGAAAAAAAGTCACTTTTTAACATGAACCAGACTCGTTGGTGCTCTGCGCTCCAGCTGCAATAACGTCACCAGATATGACGGAGGACCCAAAACCCAATGTTCCTGTGTTGATTCAGCTCCGCCGAAGACAGTTTTTCTACATTTGAGGTACCGCCAGTGGCTGACGAAGAGGAGCCGGGGGTGTGCCAGGGGGACGGGGAAGAGCATCCTCCTCGGGGACAGTTCTGACCGCTTGCAGTCGCTCTTGAGATGAGGTAGTCCAGATATACAGCGTGATTGGCTGAGAGTTTGTTTTTTTTTACTGGAAAAGTAAGATAGGAAGGAGGGGGAAAAAAGGTAATGAAGAGCAGTGCACTTTCGTTGTGTTTCATAAGAAGGCTTAAAGTGTCTTAATGAAAAATCCACTCACCATTCTGCTCACGTCAGTGGCAAAGGTCACCCCTTTGCTGGGTTTCTCTTGTGAGTCGCTGCTGCTGCCGCCCAGGGAATTCCTCCTGATGACACCTGGGACACAGTGCAGGGCGTTTAGACTACATACACCCTCTGTAGTCAAAGCAAACGCTGCCTCTTGACCAGTAATCAGTACCGGAGTTGAGGGGGGATGAGGGGGGATGAGGGGGGATGAGGGGGGATGGCATCCCCCCTGAAATAAAAACGGTCTAAATCATCCCCCCCTGTAAAACTGCCATCCCCCCTTTCCATCCCTTATGTCATTTCATCAATGAATGTGTTTTTACTGCTATTTCAACATTTAGAGTCATCACCAGAAAAATAACTTATTTGACAATTTTCACCTGTTTCAAGTACCGGTAAATTTTCACTTGAAATAAGTAGAAAAATCTGCCAGTGGAACAAGATTTATCTTCTCATTACAAGCAAAAAAATCTTGTTCCACTGGCAGATTTTTCTACTTATTTTAAGTGAAAATCTACTTGAAACAGGTGAAAAATGTTGTTTTTTCCAGTGATGAGTCTTGTTTTAAGTATAATGAGATTTTTTTTACTAAAATGAGACATTTTAACTAGAAATAAGACAAATATTCTTGTTAAGATTGTGAGTTTTTGCAGTGATCCATGTTACTTATCCTGTGAAGGACAGAGTCATATTGATAAGTTCAGAAAAGTGTTTTTTATTGTTGTGTTTTGATGTATTTGATGTAAGCCCAGTGGATATTTAAAGCTTACAGAAGGCTGCATTTAACTGCTGCTATGTCATTCCTGCAGTATTTCTGCAGGTGTTTTGGTCACTGCTATTATTTGTAATATATTATATTATTTGTAATCAGCACAAATTGGCCCGGTTTCCCAGATCAGTTAAGTAGTTCTTAACAGTTAAGTAGTTCTTTCACAGGCTCCTTAAGATGGTTTGAAAGAAGTCTTTCGCTGTTAAGAACTACTTAACTGATTTGGGAAACCGGGCCATTATCTGTCCCCATATGATAAAATCCACCATCCCCCCTGATTTTTTTTTACAACTCGAGTACTGGCTCCACTACCTCTGTAGTCAAAGCAAAAGCTGCCTCTTGACCAGTAATCTATGAAGGACGTGTATTTCCTGCGTTACCTTGGACGGGCAGCATGTCCACACGTTGCAGACTGTTCCTGCGAGACGAGGGGAAGCCGCTCCCCTTGGACAGGCGGCGCTGCCGGCTGGACAGCATGGCAGCGGGAGAGACGATCCCCGGGGGGGGCACCTTGCCCATCCTCTCGTACAGCTCCTCGATCTCTCTCTTCTGAGCCGCCTGCAGGGCCTGCACCTCCGCCAGGTGCCTGTTGAAGAAAACAGAAGGAGCAAATGTGACTACTCTCATACTTCTGGAAAACCTGGAAAAGCTTGGAAAAGCACCCTGGAAATCCCTGGCTTTTACATTTCTACTCAGTTTGTTTGGATTCTCGAAAAATAAAAGACATCATCAGAATTCTCGTGATGAAACAAATAAAAACAAACTGTTCAGCAACAATTTAAATGCTGGATTTTTCCTCCGTCACACAATCATATCCTACAATTCCCCCCCGTTATCTCAAATATGAGGATTTTCCACTTGTCTTTGTTCGGTGATTTGCAGTCAGTCTGTTCTGAGATGGTAATGTGGAAATAACTGATTGCTACAGTTTTAAGACGATTCATTAGGTCGTTTTTTTCCATGGATGGTGATTTGCGTTGATGGTTTAAATCGATCCTTAAATAAGAAGTAACAAAGTATTCAGATGATCTATTTGAGTAAAATAAACCTACACAGCAACGTAAAGCTACTCAGTTATAAGTTCTAAATGTAGAAGCTGGATTCAACTAAAGGCACATCCGTAGTAATAATAAAAGTAAAAATATTGGTCTGGTCCGCAGAGTGATAGATAAGTACAAAGAGCATATTTGGATGATTAATACTGAAGTCTGAATGGTTTGATAGGTTCTGAAGTTTTAATTTCAGTGAGACCAGATACTTTTACAGAAAAAAAATTGTTCTGATATAAAAATCACATTTATTTAAAATTAAAAAAAAGTTTTATTTAGTGTGAAAAATCACTATTACAGGACTGTCTCCGAAAATTAGAATATTGTGATTAAGTTCTTTATTTTCTGTAATGCAATTAAAAAAACTAAAATGTCATACATTCTGGATTCATTACAAATCAACTGAAATATTGCAAGCCTTTTATTATTTTAATATTGCTGATCATGGTTTACAGTTTAAAAAAACTCAAATATCCTATCTCTTAATCTTAAACTCACTGATGATTGACATGTTGCTCCATCAACACACTTTTTGTTTGACTAAAGAAGCCAAAAAATAAATAAAATAGCAAAGCAAGGCTGGCTGAACAATGTGCTGCATTTTTATGTAGAGTCTAAACCCAGAGGTAAGAAAAGTGGTCATATAAGTCAATTAGAAAGTGTAATAGTTCCCTCGAGTACGGGGCTGAAACATGACGTATCAAAGCACTTCAGAATTAGATTTCCACCAAAGACATGTCATACTGTTCTTCCCAGCTTCCTATTTCTTTCCCTTTTTTAAAACCCTCATCACGCTCTTGTTGAGCTGGAACTGCATGTGAGGTGCCACTCACTTCTCTCTGAGCTCCTGCAGCTCCTCCAGCATGTCCTCGTCATCGCTGTCGGAGTCGTCGCTGCTCAGGTAGGGCGTGTTGCGGTTGTACGTCATCATCCACAGGTTGTGCAGGGCGTTGGTGTACTGCGGGCTGCCCGCCGCTCCGTCCCACAGCCTGCCGTCCGTCTCGGCCGCCGTCACCGAGAGCCCGCTGTCGGCCGACGTCCCCATCAGGCTCAGGCTGTAGGCTCTCCTCCGGTTCCTCTTCCTCACCCTGGGCCGCTCGCCCACTCCCACCTCCTCCTCCTCCTCCTCCTCATCCTCGTTCTCATCCTCCTCCCCGTCCGGCTGATGCTGCTGATGCTGCGGCTCCTGGCTCAGGGTCCACCGTTTCTTGCCGTCGGCCTCCTGCAGGATGCCGGCGGGGCCTCTGCTGGGATGTGGGTGAGGAGGAGACATGGTGAGGGAGGTTCCCAGGGAGGTTTCAGACTCCTCCTGGTCCTCCGTGCTGCTCTCCGACTGGGTGGCGTTGGCCGGCGGGGAGGCAGCTTTCACCGCTACGGCAGGCTCGGGGATGTCTGTGCTGGTCGTCACCTGGAATCTCCCGACGGTCACCGGGGCTGACTGGACCTCTTTAATGTAAAAGAATAAAAGAGTTAACTGTTAGTCCTCATTTTTCTTGATTTTGTGGCTTTAATGTCCTTTATTAGTAATAATAAGATAATAAATGTGTTCAGCATCTTCTCACCTGCACCCAGAGGTGTGTCAGTATACACGGTGCTATATTTACTTTTACTGTGCAAAACAATGTCTGAATGTCTGTTACTGAGCTTCACAACATCTTATGAATATCCTGTTTGTTTCCTGGCTATAGAATTAAAATGTGAGTCACTCTATGAAGATGAATTACATTTAAATAAAAAGCTGCTTTAACAGGTTTATATGTGAACTAAATGATTCTAAATATATAATAACTAAGCATAGATTACCCGATGATGAAACAAAGGACAAACCAACTAGGAACAAGCTTGTAATATCAATAAGAAGTTCCAGAAAGTTCAAATCGAGGGCTGTTTTCTAGATGAACCGAATTACCAGTAATGATTATTTTATAAGTATCTACACAGAGCTCTCTTAGAGCTGTTAGTGATTAAATTAGAACCAGCTGTTCTAATCAACTGCATATTAAGTGTTTGTGCACCCTTTTTAATGACACATAATCCTGAGTAGGTGCGAAGTCACTTAATCATCGTCACTTAATCATCATCTAATCATTAGTTTCTGTCAAAGTAAAGGTTGGTAATCATCTGCTTCTAGATCCCAAAACCACAGCAATGAAATTAAAAGACAAGAAAAGCTTTTTTTCCTGACAGATTTGACCACCAAACAATAATGAGGTCATGATTTCATGCACAGAATCCACAAGGTACATGTATGATGTGGCCCTTCACTAAAGAACACAAAGAGCATAACTAATAATGAGATAATGAAGTTATGAAGAGTTGTTTGCTATAGATCCAGTCTTATGCCACAATACTTCGATATCGATAATCGATAAAAAGTTCAACTGATGTATATGCGATTAGAAACGAGCGAGCTGTTTCTAGTCTAGTTATTCTTCAGGTGATTCTTTGAATAACCAGACATGACAATCTGTCTGATTCATGTGTTCATCACGTTATGACTCAATAATATCGCCTTTTCTCATTTTACCTCAAGTAACCTATCATTATCTTCTATTTACGGAAGAGTATTAGGGCCAGGCAGGAGAAAAATAAAAATAATATTTTAGAGGAGGAAGATTTTTTTTTTTCATTATGCAATTGGAGAAAAAAGTCGAAATGTCGAGATTAATGTTGAAATACAATTTCGAGAAAAAAGTCGAAATGTTGAGAAAAAAGTTGAAATGTTGAGAAAAAAGTTGAAATGTTGAGAAAAAAGGCGAAATTTCGACTTTTTTCTCGAAATTGTATTTCAACATTATTCTCGACATTCCGACTTTTTTCTCAAAATTGTATTTCAACATTATTCTCGACATTTCGACTTTTTTATCGACATTTCGACTTTTTTCTCGAAGTGCACAATAAAAAAAATCTTCCCCTCTCAAATATTTCTTCTCCTGCATGGCCCTAATACTCTTCCATAACTATTTAATGCAAATCATAGAATTATTTTCCAATTCTCCTCTTATCAAGTCTTTCCTGAACTAATCTTGACTCATTTCTCAACCAACTGATCATGATAAAAATATTCCCCAATATTTTTTCCCTAACATTTCCTGCCCCTCATTGCCACACATGCAAACGCTCTGAGCTCACATCTGCAGGCAGTTGGGTTTTACGGTTCTGCAGTGCGTCCGTTTGTCCACTGAGCGTCCTTCTTACTGTAAGGACGGAAAGCGTGCAAGCATGTGGCGGCTGGAACAGAAGGACTCTGTTTAAAGTGGCACTCTGAGCCGGGTATAAATACTGACAGGTGTTGATATGGGAGGAGAGGCCCGTAACGAGCGCAGATCCTCGCTGGTTGGCTGTGGCCGGTGGGCTGGGCTGCAATCACACCTACGTTTGTTTTCACGTCGAATGGAACATTACATTCAGAGCCGGTGTTATGCAACCGCTCCTGAGGCACAGCTAATGTGTATTACGTCCACACGGAGACACATGGACATGAAAACAATCCCAAAAGCAAATCGTCCGTAGCAGATGCTTCAAGCTGTATTTTGACCACATGCATTATTTATCATAAAGAAGAAAAAGAAAGGAAAACAGGTAATAAATGGCTAAGGGTGTGTGTTTGTGTGCGTTCATACATGTGTGTGTGGGTTTGTTTGGGGTCCAAACATAAACATCATACAGAACGTCATTTTCCAGGTCTCCCTGCATCTGACAAGCAGCATTCATAGCTGAAGGTGTGAAGGAGGAGATCTGGAGGAGGAAAATGAGAACATGCACAGAAGTCCTCACCGGGTTCAGATGAAGAGGCTCTCAGTTTGGGGCTGCTCGTTTTCACCTGGGGTCCAGACGGGCGTAACGGACTGCTGAAGGCCGATAACTGCACAAGAGTGATACACATTGTTCAGGGTTGGTGTTTTTACTGCAACACAGCTTTTAATCTCGTCACACAAATCACAGACAAAATGCTGAGACTAGTGAGGATTAAACAACGAATCACTAATCAAATTGTCTGATTAACTTTCAATCGACAGGGTGATCAAATCAAAGTATACAGGACTGTCTCAGAAAATTAGAATATTGTGATAAAATCCTTTATTTTCTGTAATGCAAAAATGTCATACATTCTGGATTCATTACAAATCAACTGAAATATTGCAAGCCTTTTATTATTATTTATTATTATTATTTTTATTTTTTTTACACCAGTCCAGGTACAGCGGATGCAAAATAGCCTTTTTGGCTAATTCCGGCACATTTTACATTTGTTTAAATGTGTTATTAATGTGCATTGTCCCTGTTACTAAACCTTTAAATAAATAAATAAATAAATAAAATAAATACATTTTAATATTGCTGATCATGGCTTACAGCTTAAGAAAACTCAAATATCCTATCTCAAAAAAATAGAATATTCTGTGAATCTTAATCTTAAACTGTAAACCATAATCACCTATATTAAAATAATAAAAGGCTTGCAATATTTCAGTTGATTTGTAATGAATCCAGAATGTATGACATTTTTTCCTGTCAAATTTTTTTAATTGCATTACAGAAAACAAAGAACTTTATCACAATATTCTAATTTTCTGAGACAGTCCTGTAGATAGAGAGACAAAGGAATGATTATGAACTCACAGTGGTTTCAGGGCTCACTGGGGGTGACGGGGAGAGATCTGATGAAGAGCTTGATTTGCTGTCTTCCGAACGAGTCCTAGCCTGGGATCGAACTGGGTGCAAGTACGGTGGCACATAACTGCCGTCCTGGGCCGGGCCGGGGAGGCCGGGGAGGCCGCCCTGCTCCAGAGCAGCCCGGGCCGGAGGAGGCAGCGTGGGAGACGGAGTGTGCGGCCATAGTGGCCCGCTGCTGTGGTGATAGTCCACTCCGTTCATGTGAGGCCCTTGCTCCGGGCTGTGGTACAGATTCTCCGCCGAGATGCCCAGCGAAGGATACGGGACTTCCACCTGTGGCGCTTGGTAATGTTGTGGGTAGACAGATGGGTAACCTGCCTGAGGGCTCAGGGGGCTGGTTAGGTGGGGGTGGAAGCCTGGATAAGAGGGCATCCCCTGAGCTGGAAGGCTGGAAGGAGGGATGAAGGACTGAGCCATGCTCATCGCCATGGAGATGACGTTTGCCAGGGAGAATAAGGGCTGAGTGTGCGGGGGCCAGATGCTGGGGTGCTGAGGGCCCGGTGGGGACATGGCCACGCTCTCTTTAGTGGGACTGGAGCTGTCGTTCAGCGGGCTGGGGGAGCTGGGGGCCGGGGAGGGAACAGAAGGGAAGGATGGGTTGCTGGCTACACGCGTGAGCGGAGGGTGCAGCCCCGAGGGCTTGAGGGAGCCGGGAGAGCCCGGGTACGGGAACGGGAAGTGAGTGTGACCCATGTAGGGCAAGTGATAGTGCTGGTGATTGGGCAGGAGGGAAGTGGGGCGGTGGCGCTGCTGGTAAAGGAGAGGAGAACCTGGAGGAGAAATAACAAGAAGCATTGATTATCTTTAGTATGAATCTAATTGAATTATACAGGACTGTCTCAGAAAATTAGAATATTGTGATTTTCTGTAATGCAATTACAAAAACAAAAATGTCATACATTCTGGATTCATTACAAATCAACTGAAATATTGCAAGCCTTTTATTATTTTAATATTGCTGATCATGGTTTACAGCTTAAAGGAGCATGAGGCAGGATTGAGGCGTTCAGATGAAGCGTTCCAAACCAAAAAGAATGTTTCCTCTAGTGTATCTCTCCGTTGCCTTGAACAGGCTGTGTGCTGCAAAATGTGCTGCAAATGTGGGGCCAAATTTCCCGCGCTGTCCTGCAGATGTGACGTCACATGACGCTGCATGCACGTTCTCCCCGTTCTCCCGTGCCGGCTTCGCTGTTGGCTGCAGTACCCCCAACGGCCGTCGTGGCGAAGGGTGGCGCTAGAGAGTCTCATTTCTTAAAAGGAGCCTCATGCTCCTTTAAGAAAACTCAAATATTCTATCTCAAAAAATTTGAATATTCTGGGAATCTTAATCTTAAATTGTAAACCATAATCAGCAATATTAAAATAATAAAAGGCTTGCAATATTTCAGTTGATTTGTAATGAATCCAGAATGTATGACATTTTTGTTTTTGTAATTGCATTACAGAAAATAAAGAACTTTATCACAATATTCTAATTTTCTGAGACAGTCCTATATGCATTTTAATATCACCATTTAACATCTGCTAGGGAATGTTATCTGCACAAACTCGAGCCTTCCGTCTCCTGTCAACATACACATCGTATGGATCATAGATCTTGTGTTTTCTAATAAAGGCTCTGTGTGATAAACAAAGATGTTTTGTTCAAAGCAGCATCTGACTATAATTGCATTTGTAAGCCAAAAGCACCGGGGTTAAATGTCTGCGAGGGATTTAGCATCAATGGAGCAAGGGAGGCTTTCAAGAATAACAGTTCAGAGGAGCAAAAAATGGCAAATGGGACACATGTGTGCGTACACAACGTTTTGGGTCTAAAGGAGTCGAGATTGCGACACGATTCCTCCAGGGAAGCGTTCAGGATGCCTCAACAAAGGCTCCACAGTTAGAGACCACACCTCCTCCTGCTGATGATGCAAACCAGCCTCTACTTTCCCCGCCGATGGAAACATAGGTTAAGCAACACTCTGCAGTGGTGGCAGGTGGCCACGAGGCATTGTGAAACAACCAGTGGACACCCAGCAGAGACAGGGAGAGGGGTCTTCAGTATTCACATTCATTACTCAGGTAGAAGTATAGATACTAGAGTTTAAAAATACTCCTGTAGAAGTTGAAGTATCAACTCAAGTTTTTTACTCAAGTAAAAGTACTGGTTTCAAAACTACTTAAAGTATAAAAGTAAAAGTAATATAAGGGGGAAAAAGCCATTAAGGACAAAAGCCATTGAAAATGAATGTATCTTAGTATAATGCAAATATATTAAAGAACCATATATGTGTACTATTGAGCATTAACATGTGTTTCAGAGAGCAGCAGATATGATGACTAGTTGCCTATAAGTATTGTAATGGTGCAAAAAGTCAAACTTCAGAGGCATGTTATCATTTATCCTAACCTTTATTGGAATGTACATCCAAGTTTAGTTGCAGGAATCTGAGGGAACGGATGTAAGAACAAAACTGGACAAGAACATCTGAAACAACCACAACCAAATTCACTCTATCCGGATGGAGCAATTTAACTGGATAGTTTTTTTTAAAGGCCCAAATGAAATAGAGTAACGAGGCTGTTTTTAAAATGTAAGGAGTAAAAAGTACAGATAATTGCGTGAAAATGTAAGGAGTAAAAGTAAAAAGTCGTCTGACAATAATTACTCCAGTGAAGTATAGATAATCAAAATTTCTACTTAAGTAAAGTAACAAAGTATTTGTACTTCGTTACTTGACATCTCTGGTAGCATGTGGCCACGAGGCATTGTGAAACAACCATAAATATGGACACCCAGCAGAGACAGGACACAGAGGACAAGAGGGGAAGAGGATGCTCCGGCGGCAGATGGCAGAAACCGGGGGGCAAACGAAGGAAGTGTGTTATTAAACTACTATGAAGAGAGACTTTGAGGTGGGGAGGGGATGTTCCTGGAAATTGAGCAGGAGTTTGTGCTGGCAAGCAGATGTTGCTGAGTGTTGCAGCGCTGGAGAAACCTCCTGCTTCACAGCAACAGCATTCAGCAGTCACTAAAGAGGCAGAAAGCGCCCTTCAGGTGAGGTAATTGCCCAGGAGGCCCCGGTGCGAGGCCGACACAGACGAAGCCTTTGAGGTGTGGGGATGGAGGGTGGCGCCATGCGAATGTCTGAACAATACTAAGAACGGGCCCTGAGGAGGGGAGGCGAGGGGAGGCGAGGGGAGGCGAGGGGAGGCGAGGGGCGTTTATGAGCCAGCCGAGCTGAGCTCTGACTTATTCTTTGCCAGAGGACTGTAACTATTTTTCACCGCAGCGAAACAGTAAACAATGCCGGGCCTCTTCACACGGGGACCGGAGGGAGGGCTGCAGGACTATTTACCTGGGGCGGTGTGGAAAGACTGTGATCGCATTAGAGGTCGCTCAGGTGAAGTAACGTCTGCGCCGAAGACTCCTCCATTGGGGCATGGGGGCGAGCCACGTACCCCTGCGCTCGGGTTCAGCCCACTGTAGTCTAACACAACACACACAGGCAGAAGCATAAGCATAAATACACACAATCATCATGCACACACAGAAAAGATGAAGATCCCACATGCTGTGATTAAAACACACTCACAATGTCACTGAATGAATAGAAACTCAATTTATAAAAAAAATGCGAGTGCCAAAGTTGTGTTTAATTTCCTCTTCAAGGGCGGGCTAAGTTAATTATCAGCACAAAGACCTACCAGGGAGAGAGGAGGACGAGTGTGTTCGGGGCATGGTCTGGCTGTGCAGATTAGGCTGTAAAACAAAGCACATGTGATCAAAATTAGCTTCCACTTCTATTCACAATTGGCCAACATGTGGAATTCTGGACCACTGCCTCATATCTGACGCAACAAATGCATTTTACATAATTATGGCAAAATCTAGTAGCTTTTCCAAAGCCAGGGATACTTTTTGTATTAGTACTAGAAATGGGTGATATTTTACCGTTCATGATAAACCGTCAAAAAAATTCCCCACGGTAAGAATTTGTTGATGATGTTTTTGTGTAAAGCTGATTTATGGATGGAAGGGAGGAAGGAAGGAAAGAAGGAAGGAAGGAAGGAAGGAAGGAAGGAAGGAAGGAAGGAAGGAAGGAAGGAAGGAAGGAAGGAAGGAAGGAAGGAAGGAAGGAAGGAAGGAAGGAAGGAAGGAAGGAAGGAAGGAAGGAAGGAAGGAAGGAAGGAAGGAAGGAAAGAAAGAAATGAGCCAGAAAGAAAGATTTTATCAATTCAATTTAATTGGTGTAGTTTAGTAGCATTTAGTATATTTTAGAGCAGTGTTTTGGGGGCTCCAAAGACTGAATGTGGTGATAGATTTATAGTTACAAAGTTGGAGTTGAATTGGTATTTTTTTATCCTTATCGGGATAAATGCCAGAAATTATCGTGATAAATTTTTTAGTCCATACCGCCCATCCCTAATTAGTACCACATCAATCTGCCTAATTCTGTTGGAATCAAAATCTTTAGCTTCTGCCCTTTCCGTGACGCGGCTCACTATCATGCACCTTATTAGCTTTTTATTTCAAAATATGGTAATGCAGTATTTTGAGTTGAAGCTGGCTCGTATTATTTAAGCTAAAAGTGATGTATCTGACCAAAGATGTATTCAAAGCCACATAAATAACAAACATTTCCACATGTTGCGTAGGAATGATGATGGGAAATCCCTGCACTGACCTTTTAAACGACATTCACTGGAAGATATTTTATGAAACATTTTCAATAATCTAGAAAAATGTCCATTCTGCTTCAGCTCCATCTACCAAAGCCGAGTGATGGAAGAACTAGTAGTTTTTATTTGGCTTTAGGGATAGCAGTGCGGGGGATGTGGGGGGCGTCTGTCAGATGGTGGTTCAGTCAACATTTTAAGTCAATAAATACAAGATTCCCAGAGGAAGAATTGTAATTGTTCCCTGGGAAAGTCTATGCTAGGGTGCTGGAGAAAAGAGATTGGCTGTTTATTTATTTACTTTTTTGCTTCTCTTGGTTTTCCCCGTTGTAGAGGTCGCCACAGACGACCTCCATGCTGCACATATTGATAGGCCTTGCATCAGATGTCCAGCCTAACCGCACATTTCTGTGGTCTTGGGACTGGAACTATGAGCAGCTGGAGCAGTGGGGGCTTTGTGGGTATCAGTAACCTGCACAGAGATGCTGTACTACATGATACTGTAGGGCTGGTCATCCATCTGGCAACTGACCCACACACCTCGCCATGGCTGCCACAAACAGATGCAGATGCACTTGTCACCCGTCCCTGGAAACACTGGACCAGATCTTTACACTGTGACTGGACAGTATCAACTGTCCTTGTGTGCTTTTGTAGTTGATCATTTTCTAAAAGATCTGTGTTTTAACTGTTCTGAATGGTAGTCATGATCTCAAATACAATTGTGTGACATAAGCTTCCTCTAAATCAGTGTCTCCCAACCTGGGGTCCGGCCCCCCCTGGGGGGGCGCCAGAGATCTCTGGGGGGGGGGCGAAACTTTGTCTGCTTTGAAATTATGCAGTTGTAAAAATTATATTTGCAAATGAGTCATTCATAAGTCATTGTTAGGAATAATTTATGAATGTCTTGAATATTTTTTGTGTTTTTTATACACTGGTGACAAACACAGGAAATGATTTCATTCCTTATTATTATATCATTACTCAACATTTAATCTACTCCGACAGGTTGTTAAAGGAAAAATGTTAAGAAATGTTGGTCTCATATTAAAAGACATTTTTCAGAAATATTTTTACGTCCTTTTATGTCCTTTTGTGCGTATTTTATACATCTGTGACATTGGAGAAAAAGAAAGTCATATGTATACAGAGTAAACCAAAGAGAAATGTATCAAAAAAACATAATTAATTTTTTCAATTAAAGACTATTTTGGTGCTAGTACAAAGGGGTCGGGGGCCCGGCTGGTCTTAGACACAAGTAGGGGGGGGAACAAGGAAAAAAGGTTGGGAACCACTGCCCTAAAGGATGCTCAGGTTTGGTGGGGGGTGAGGAGTGCAGCCGCCCAGGAAAAGCTCAGAGTAGAAAGAATCACCGACCGTTGAAGTGGTTTATTTAGGGAACAGGTTAAGATGTCTCCCAGAGGAGGTGTTTTGAACATTTCCCACTGGGGGGAGGCCTCAGAACGGACACCGGCCTCTCTGGAAGTGGGTACTGATTTATTGGCTGGCCTGGGAACAAGTGTCCAGGACAAGCTGGAGGAGGGAGGTGTCGGGGTATCTGTTAGGATGTTAACTCCATGACCAAAGCAAATACATGCAGTGACCCACTTACTATTTCCTCTAGATCCTCAAATGAATAGCTTTATTATTTTTTTTTTTATTTACACTTTATTTGGGTCTCAAAATCCGTGCATATTTCTCATAAATATAAAGCGTTTTATCAATTTCCTTTGAACTTAACTCATACATTTATATGACCAGGATGGGGGGTTTTTTTCACCCTCAGCTGTATTTTTTCAGCAAATGTTGGTCTTCTGAAGTTAAAGCATCACAGTGAGCATTGCACACGCGACTGCAGACTTGGCTGCGGTTCTCCATTTGTCTGTAGGGTTCAGCGGCGGCTCCAGGAAACTCAGAGCAGCCAGACACACGTGACTGTTTCAGACATTCAAGCTCCATTTATAGAACTTCATAAATAAAATATCAGAAAAGTGACCGTCCTACGGATTACAGCGCTGCTGCAGACAGCTCTCCGGGTTCATTGCTCTCTATCTCTCTATTGTGGCTGTACAGTACAAGCAGTGCAGCCAGTCAGGTTTGAGGGGAAGTGGTCCTTGCAATAATCAGTTGTTGGACTGAAGCCAGGAGGGATTGTTTTTTTTCTTTTCTTTCCCCAAAGTGCTTCAGAGTTATTATGCAGCCGGGGGGGGGGGTTGGAAAATGGCAATAATTGCAGATAGTTCGGACTAAAGCTTTCATGATCTTTCTTGACTTCTACTCTACACGAAAACATAAACTATTCTGTTCCCCATAATCTTTCTCATATGTCTAGTCATCTTCACTGGAGGGCACAAGAATATTTTGTTCTTTGTGAACGGGATCTGGCAGAACAGCCTCTTCTTTTCATCAAACGGACACTTAGTATCTGATAAGGCACCAGGTCGTATATTAGATGGGCAGCTCCCCTAATGAGACATCTTTACGGGGTCTCTTTATTTCACAGTTTTCACAGGAGCTGGATTCATACATGAATTATTTTACCCAGTCACTGCTGGCAGACGTGATGGAAAGTTTACGCTTTATTATGAGAAGGGGAAAGGATATGTGGTTGTGGGTACAATTAAATATGAAAAAAGGAGGCATGGGCTACGTTTCCTTAAATCACAGGATTTCATGGCATTAGCTCGTTTAGTAACGTCAAGATCTAAGTGAAAGCTCTTCCTCTGGTGGCTTTGAAAACACTTAACCTTCTATCTTTAAGGACTAAGCTCAGGGGAAGTGTGAACAGTGAAGTTTACTCTTTATTACCAGTGTCGGAAGCAACACTCTAAAGCTTTCCATTTACGTAATATTTATAGTTCTGTCTCAGCTAAACACAATAGCCGGTGTTATTTATGACAGTGAGACGGCAGAGGAGAGAACACGCTCGGTTAGAGCTGCTTCCTGCGTTGGTCTGCCAACACTGCCGGGATACGGAGAGCTGCTGACCTGCGAGGAAGACAAGCCGCCGTAGAGCGCGGGCTGGACCAGGCGGTGCACGCTGGCGTGGACCGGCTGCTCCTGGGCCATGAGGGCCTCGGCCCGCTTAATGATGTCCCCCATGCGGTGGATGAAGCCCTCCTTCTCAGATGGCAGGATGAATTCATTGTGCACCTAGAAGACAAAAGATGGAGAAAGCATTCAGACACATAGAGGTGTCAAGTAACAAAGTACAAATACTTTGTTACCTTACTTAAGTAGAAATTTGGGTTATCTATACTTCACTGGAGTAATTATTTTTCAGACGACTTTTTACTTTTACTCCTTACATTTTCACGCAATTATCTGTACTTTTTACTCCTTCCATTTTAAAAACAGCCTCGTTACTCTATTTCATTTGGGCCTTTAAATAAAAACTATCCAGTTAAATTGCTCCATCCGGATAGAGTGAATTTGGTTGTGGTTGTTTCAGATGTTCTTGTCCAGTTTTGTTCTTACATCCGTTCCCTCAGATTCCTGCAACTAAACTTGGATGTACATTCCAATAAAGGTTAGGATAAATGATAACATGAACATGAAGTTTGACTTTTTGCACCATTACAATACTTATAGGCAACTAGTCATCATATCTGCTGCTCTCTGAAACACATGTTAATGCTCAATAGTACACATATATGCTTCTTTAATATATTTACATTATACTAAGATACATTCATTTTCAATGGATTTGGTCCTTAATGGCTTTTTTCCCCCTTACATTACTTTTACTTTTATACTTTAAATAGTTTTGAAACCAGTACTTTTATACTTTTACTTGAGTAAAAAACTTGAGTTGATACTTCAACTTCTACAGGAGTATTTTTAAACTCTAGTATCTATACTTCTACCTGAGTAATGAATGTGAATACTGAAGACACGTCTGCAGACACATCACTCGATTGCATTGATCCGTTTGAGGCTGCACATTATAGGCAGAAGTACTGAAATGTGCTTTATGCATGAAGATAAGGAGTTGTTTCTTTGCAGAGAATAAATCAGTAATACTGGTGCATTATAGCTTAGCAGCATTAGGTGGAAAAAAAACAAGTTTTGTTCATAACACTTCAACGTTGATGATATGATAGTGATTTAAATCTGTGATTTAACACAGTTAACTTACCCTCTCCCATGACAAAAGGTGAAAACAAGTTTATAAATTATACTTGTTTTCTTTCTACTCTCATGCACAATCCACAACAAGGCACCAATGTGTTTTGTTTGCATATTCATGTAATTTAACTGTAAATTGTGGTTTGGGGGTGGCGATCCTTTTCCTGACAGCATGGCACATTTCAGCTCATTTAAAGCTCAGCGCTGAGAACCGCAGACCCGTAGCGATGCCAGGTGCCCCTGCTGCGCCAAGACACGGTAAACAAAAGCCCACTGTGTTTAAGAGTCGGGGAAACGGCAGATTCAGTGAACAAAAAGTGCTGCTGCATGTACGGCCTCATCACACCGTGTTGGGACACACACCCGTGTAGGTACACAACCCCTCCAATAAAACGTGTAGGCATTAACCCAGAGAGGACGGATGGAGCTGCTGGTTTACGTCACAAAATACTTCAAAAGTATGATAAGGTATCAGTCGGAGTGAAGATTTACAAGCAAAAGGCTGCTAACTGGATCAGGGCATATGTCCACTGAGCTATGGTAGAGGACTCTGCCAAAGGGTTCCAGCAAGTGCTCTGTGTAAAGACAGAAGGTTATTACTATTGTTAGCCCCCTTTTGTTACACCCTTAAAATATTAACACTTAACATTCTCTTTAAAAAGAGAATCTGACTGCTAAGCATCTTTTCAAACCATTTCCTGCGCCCTGAGGGTTTTCTGAAAAACAGAATCGTGTGCTTCCACTTACATATTGATTTACTTGCTTTTAAAGCAGATATGACACAAATGGAATATGAAATAAAAAAATAAATAAAAGAAAAGAAAGTGAAAGCCTAAACCTTAGGCTTTGAAAGTAAATCACTTTTATGTTGATTGATTTTTTTAAAGAAATGCTGGTCCCATGTCTTGATAGTTATGTAATTATACAAAAAAATAAAAATAATCCCATTCGGTCCAGATTTAGTCCACTGTTCACTCGGGATGGGAATTGATAAGAAATGCAATCCAATCCAATCCAATCCGATCCAATTGCATTTTCGATTCTGCTGAATGATTCGGTTCTTTTTCGATTCACTTATCAATTCTTATTTGGAAAAAAAGGACAACAATGAGGCAAATGGCGCTAATATGATAGGTAGTGTTTGTTAGTTAATTAGTTACCTGCAGTTTTATTAGCCACGGACATGCTAACTTTGCTGCTGGTTTGAGAATTACTGACGTCAGTCTGGAGCCAAAACGCGACATTTATTGATTGTTATTGCATGCTGTGTTGCTATGTTGCTAGTATTTCCTCCCTTTGACGAAATATCCACTTGGCAAGTATTGTTGTTGTCATATTTTTTTACTGAAATGTAATCTTACTTTCGAGCGTTTGTACCGTTTGGGCGCCATGTTTATCATTGACTGCAGGCTTATGCATGTTGCTGAATGGAGAACCGGTTCTCGATTCCCATCCCTATCTATTTATGGGTTTGGTGCCGATAACTGGTTTAATTAATATTTTTTTTACAAAAACAAGAACTGCAGATTTATTTATTTACAACATTTTGAATGTAACTAAAATTAAGATTAATGAACATTTGGGAGACCAAACAACATATTTATGGTCCTACAAATGAAAAGTGAACCAAAAAATCTGTCAATTCTATATTCTCTGGCCTTTTGATGGCATGGTTTTCCCCAACCATTAGATTTGGTTGTTAATAAATAATGAGCTGATGCTAGGAAACATTAGTTTACTGTCATCTTTCTGCTGAACTGTTCATCTTACACAAGTCCACCTTTTTCTAAGAGGCACTCGCACCTCAAACTGCTAGCACTTAACTATGGAGCTAGAACAGTCTCATAATTCGCAAAGGCCTTTCAACAAGAGCCGCCGGGAGACTGGAGAAATTCAGAAATATCTCCGCTGTTTCTCATCATCAGCTGCTGCATGGGCAGGACTAAGAGCGCTCCAGTCTCCCGACGGCTCTGGTTGAACGGCCCGACAAACCATCTCCGATCGCGCTGTTTTCTTTACGAGATCACAAGAAAAGCAGAGCAGTGATCTCCTCTCCATCGGTGTTGCTGTCTTGTTTATTTATCTTTACTCCACCAACTCAAAATATTAATCACTTTTCCAAGCAAACAGCGCTAACGCAGCTCAAACAGCAGGTGTATCCGCCCCTTTAATCTGATTGGTTTAGAGTAAATCGTGTTTTATCCACTGCTCTGCGTCCCCCACGTGGGGTGCGCTCTTATGATTGGTTGAAACAAAGGAAGACATCTGATTGGTTGCAGATCCTTCCGTGTTAAAAAAAACCTATTTGTGGATCGAGTCACGTCAGGGGAGTCTCAAAACTCACACGCAAATCCAGCGCAGCTCACAGACAAAAAAACGTTTGTAAATCAGGTTATATTTGTGTGTGCATCAAAAATACATTTGTATATCTTGTCCTACGCACGTGTGAATTGTTCTGTGCATTTGTGAAACGGTGTGTGTATTTGCGAATTATGAGACTGTTCTAGCTCCATATTTAACTCTTTTGAACTGAAATTGATCTCAAACAACTGATTCAATAGCACTTAAACACCTAAAGTAAATTACTGCATGGAGAAGACAAGAAATGGGATCAACTGTGAATAACCACCACCACTGGCTCACCATCACAGCAGCGATGTCGTCCGGGTTATCTCCATCCAGATCAAACTTGAAGGTCACCATCTTGTCATTGTGCGTCTGCAGCTGACACTCCACCACTCTGTCCACTTTATCAGAGAGCTGGGGAGACAGATGGATCAATGGTGATGACATTCCTCTCTTTGTTCTCATAAACATTGTGCAACAAGAGGGGACGATAGATCTCTGGCTGTTCATGAGAAGACACGTGTAAACAGGTAAACATGGATGCAATTCTACTGTAACACGAGCGTAGTGGCAGGTATGTTATACTACCCACTCTTACACCACTGTGTGCACAAGGGGTTAAATGTGAAGTTTGTCTCAGTCAGAAAACGCTGGCTAAACGACCACAGAGAGCTTAGTGCCGTCGTCAGGGGAAAACAACGGGAAGGCTACCGACGATGTTGTGTAACCAGGGTGGAGCCTGACTACAAACTCATTAAATAAATACCTTCACTAATGTATTAATCCAATTTATTCAGACGTATTTCTTAATCAGGAATTGAAAAAAAATGCCTTTGTGGGGCTATAAAGAAAACACTTGTTTCTTTGTACCCCGGTGATGCGTAGCCTGGAGCGAGCCCGCCTCCTGAACAGCTTCCCAGCCGTTCGTCTGGCTGCCGTTTTCTCGCTCTTCTCCGACGGGCCTTCGTTGCCGTCGCTCAAGCCGGACGTCACGTCAGAGGCATAGCTGCAAGGAAAAATATCTCACATGAGGTCAGGGCTAAAACTGAAGCGTATAATTGAACATCCATTATGTCAGAGGAACTTGGCAATACGTGCAAAAATAAACAACGGCCTGATGTATCACAGTGTTGCGATGACTGGGTGTTAATAGTCAAGTTAGACAATGCACTTAACAACTGTTCAGAGTCTATAAGAAACCGGTGTTCGGTCGAGGAAGCAGCATGTGAACTGTCGCATTTATGTAATCAACAAGTCTGAGATTTCAGAGAACTGGAGAACATTCAGCCCGTTTTATAAAAAGCTTGGGTTCAGCTAATTGCCCCTCTCGGGTCTTTTTAGATGACTGCGGTTACAGACGCCCCTCCATCCACCTCCCCAGCAGAGGCTGCAAACATTTACAGGCCTGCTGGTTGGCAGCCTCGCTTCGTCTCTATTTAAAAACCTCCATCTCACGGGTTACTTTAGTTCAAGGTAAAGCCTGTTCTCACCTCCAAAAAACACCAAGTAAATGGAAATTAGACTAAATAAAAGCGAACACTTATCGTGTCATTCCGAAAACATTGTCTTTTTAGGGAGTTTTTCAACGCTGCTCAGCTCATCAGTAAACAGGGGCTTTGTCTCAGAGGAAAACACTCTCTAGCTGGGAGTTGGTGTTCAACCCTAAATAGCACATGACCGCCTTGTTGAGAAACATGATACCCAGTCACCCCTGACATTTGTCCCAGACTGAGATGGACAAGTCAGATTGTCAAGTCATTGTGGGTAAATATTCTCTATTGTAAATATAAAAACACTTAAAAAAATGTTTTTTCTTTTTAAATTTGATGCTGATGAGCAACTCTTTGTATTTACTGTGTCCAACGGATATTTACTGAGAAAATGTTCAAATGTTAACCTTCATCTTTAAAAAAAAAACGTTCTCAAATGATTACTGTATTTTCTGGACTATAAGCTGCACCTGCATATAAGCCGCAGCCGCTCTATTTTAAAAAAAAATATTTAAAAAAAGGTATACAAGCCGCATCCGCTCTATTTAAAAAATACAGAAGGATTTTGAACTGTAAATGATGTACATGTTTGTACCTAAATAGATCTTTCCTAACAGTGTCTTTTAACACGGCAGCAACTTTGCTGATTAAAACGGGTCAGAACCAAGAGAAAATAACCGGTATTTATTTATCTATTTATCTGTTTGAAATCTGCTTCTCCCTACTTCTATCTGCTAAAGAAGAAGTAGCGTATTCTTGTTTGCATTTATTTTGTCTTAGTTTTGATTCTAATTCCGGTTAGAGCGCCCCGAGCGGTGGAAGAAAAATCCACAGAATAGAATAACCTTTGTATAAGTTGCACGGTTGAAAACCTATGAAAAAAGTAGCGGCTTATAGTCCAGAAAATACGGTAAATGTGTTGAATCAAACAATCACCACAAACATAAGTGAATTATTAAAAAAGCTATTACCACCTCAGTTCATGCATGGCAATGCTTTTCTCTAATAACAACAAAAAAAGTCTTATAACCCAAGTGAGTCCCCCAACACATACACAAGCATGCACATCATTTGCTCATCCACTGTCAGATCTCCCGCTGAGAATAAAGCCTCTCTAGATAACATCCCACCAACATGGAAAACAGGCCCTGCATAACATCTGAGACGCAGTCCACCAGAAAGCTGCAAGGGTCCATTCTGCCTGACTGCAACAACAACACGGAGCAGCCCGCCGATGCCCCGAGCTTGTTGTTTCAGCCCCACACATGTGGAGGAGGGACATTTCCTCAAGACTCACGTTGGCTTTCAGGTGTCCGACTTGAGTAAGGAAAGGAGCGCTGGACTCTATTGTTCACTGGATAGTTAGGGAAACGGCAGACTGAAGAAGAGAGCAGGCAGAGAGGTTTGTACCTGTCTACAGAGGAGTTGAAGCCGTTTGGAGACCCCGAGCTGCCACGTTCAGTGGTACTGCAGACTGCGATACTCTGCAATTGTAAATATAAGATTAAATCAAGTAAAAATGGAGGGAGGCTTGCAGAAATATCTATTTCATTTGAAGATTTAATGACACAATAAGACAGTTGGGCTTCAGACTCATAAGTGGCATCAGTTCATCTTTGCAGCCATGCTGTCGTAGGAATACATCAACAACTAAATTTAAACCCATTTATCTATGTACTAAAATCATCAACTTTGCTCATATCTGCACTGTTGTTACAGCTGATTAAGTGTGTTTTGGTTTTATGTTGTTTTTTTTTTTTAAATGTACCAGGTGGAACTAAATATCCTATACTAATCAGACTTGTTTGAAGGTTACACAAAATAAACCATGTTTCCATGGTGATTACATAGAGTTGGAAGTAGACTGTGTCTGCTTTTCCTTATCCTTTTACAAAAACACAGATCTGAGCTGAACACTGAGCATGAATCCAGAGTTACAGTAACAAGCTTGAAGTCTTGTTTTAAGAACAATGCAGTGCCGTGCAGGTCAAGACCTTTCTGACCCAAACTCAGCTGATGCTTTACTGTAACGTCACTGAGATCCCAACAAAAAAAGCCTCCTTGATCTGCTTTCTTATCATACAAGTGCTTTCTCTGCATATTAATGTACGCATGCTAAAGTAACACATGTAAAATTAAGAATAGTTTTACCTTGTCAAAGTCAGGGGTTGATAAAGGTTTGTCTAGAACAGGGGTCGGCAACCCAAAATGTTGAAAGAGCCATATTGGACCAAAAACACAAAAAAGAAATATGTCTGGAGCCGCATTTTTTTTTTTTCATTATGCACTTCGAGAAAAAAGTCAAAATGTTGATAAAAAAGTCGAAATGTCGAGAAAAAAGTCGAAATGTCGAGGAAATAGTCAAAATTTCGTGAAAAAAGTCGAGATGTCAAGAAAAAAGTTGAAAGGTCAAGAAAAAAGGAAAGGAAAAAAGAAGAAAAAAGGGAAAAAAGAAGAAAAAAGAAAAAAAGGAAAAAAGAAGAAAAAAAGGAAAAAAGAAGAAAAAAGAAAAAAAGGAAAAAAGAAGAAAAAAAAGAACAAAGAAAAAGAGTAAAAAAGAGAAAAAAAAGAAAAAAAGGCGGAAAAAAAAGGTCAAACATTTTTGAAAAAGCTCCAGGAGCCACTAGGGCTAAAGAGCCGCATGTGGCTCTAGAGCCGCGGGTTGCTGACCCCTGGTCTAGAAACATGCGAGGCACAGTGCAAAGTAATCTTGCCTTTATAAAAGCTTCTATTTTATTTTTTAAGAGAAATAGCAGCAGTTTTTTTTTTCTACTTGTTCACTTTGTTCCTAAGATGAAGTGACAATCATTGCAGCCTTCGATTATATTATTTCCTTTGCACAGATTGAACTTTATTATTGTTATTGTTCTAAAAAGATGGTTTTTGTTTGAGAACCACTGGCACAGTCAAACAAACCACAAACATGGTTATGACTAACTCTTCAGATAAACTTACATTTGTGGAAAGGCGACTGAAATATGGAATATTTCAATGAAAAGCATAAATTCAAACTAATGCATTGGTTTGTGGACAAACAATTCTTAAATCAAAGCAAACATCTAACCAGGCCGAACAATAAGCGAGTGTGCAAAAATCTGGACAGTTTAAGTAAAACAAGTGAGTAAATCCTCCTGCTTGTTCACGATAATTCTCACCAGACTTCGTAAACCCCCTAACCCGCCTAACCCCCTTAACTTTCAGCCCCGTATTGTTAACTCAATTAAGTGCCGGGACTGGGCGGGACAGATGCCGCGTTGCTGAAAAAAGGAGGTCTTGTCAGGCCTTCCATCCCTCCAGCACCTTCCACTGTGATAACAAGCTCTTCATTGAAGCCGCTCACCGAGGGGAAGCGCAGTCCCGGGAGGGAGAGACCGTTAACGGCGGGGCTGCCGGCGTGTGCTGAGGGAGGGGTCACCGGCGCGCTGCCGCCGCCGGCCTCCGCCGCATCCTGGGGGCAGGAGGAACTCACATCGCCGTCCGTCTCACAGTCAGCTGTTTCAACAAAGCACACAGGAGATTAGCATGTGACCAGCTGCAGCTAAAAAAAAAGATGACAATAACTGTAGCATTCATGATCCGCACAGAAACACACATCTAATAACCTCGGACTGTGATATCGCACAAACACAGACAATGTTGAACGCATTTAGACCAAATCACATCGATTCTCTGGGAGTTCAGCAGAGCATCGTGGCTGTTGCCAGGGAAACTGATATTTACAAACTGATACACAGGGACTGCATAATTAAGTTATGTACAGAATCACATTTCGATAGATTGCTCTAATGTGTTTTGAGATCTAAACAGTCAGTGCAGTTCTGCAGATAACAAACTGAAAAACTGTTCTCCCTACGGACGATGATGTCGAAAGGTCGATTTCATGCATTTGTTCTATAAATGTTCCTCAGCTTCATGAAACACAACTAACCACTGCTGTTCTTTGTTATACAGGACTGTCTCAGAAAATTAGAATATTGTGATAAAGTCCTTTATTTTCTGTAATGCAAAAATGTCATACATTCTGGATTCATTACAAATCAACTGAAATATTGCAAGCCTTTTATTATTTTAATATTGCTGATCATGGTTTACAGTTTAAGAAAACTCAAATATCCTATCTCAAAAAATTAGAATATTCTGGGAATCTTAATCTTAAACTGTAAACCATAATCAGCAATATTAAAATAATAAAAGGCTTGCAATATTTCAGTTGATTTGTAATGAATCCAGAATGTATAAAATTTTGTTTTTTTAATTGCATTACAGAAAATAAAGAACTTTATCACAATATTCAAATTTTCTGAGAAAGTCCTGTACATTAAAATACCCTCAAAAGTGCAAAAAAACTGATGAATCAATTCTATCAATGCCAACAAAAACTCCTACTTAGATGGTAATGTAGTGGCGGCTTTAATTATCAATTTAATTTTATAAACACAACATCCTCAAAGGTTACTAATCCTCCATGGGGCTGTCATGTACTTTCAAATGTGTTCAAGGGCTTTAGTCCGTGTTTTATTTTGTGTCACAAAACTCATATTTACATACCGAAACGATTTAAATTTATGGCTGGTGTCAAGTAAAACCTAGATATTTGAAAGTATAGAGCAGGGGTCGGCAACCCAAAATGTTTTAGAGCCATATTGGACCAAAAACACAAAAAACAAATATGTCTGGAGCCGCAAAAAATGAAGTCATGTATCAGCCTTAGAATGAAGACAACACATGCTGCATGTTTCTATATTAGTTAGAACTGGGGGAAGATTTATTTTCTTCATTATGCACTTCGAGAAAAAAGACGAAATGTCGAGAAAAAAGTCAAAATTTCGAGAAAAAAGTCAAAATGTCGAGATTAATGTTGAAGTACAATCTCGAGAAAAAAGTCAGAATTTCGAGAAAAAAGTCGAAATGTTGAGAAAAAAGTCGAAATGTCGAGAAAAAAGTCGAAATGTGGAGATTAATGTTGAAGTACAATCTCGAGAAAAAAGTCAAAATGTCAAGAAAAAATTTGAAATGTCGAGATTAAAAAGGAAAGGAAAAAGGAAGAAAAAAGGCAAAAAAAAGGTCCAGGAGCCACTAGGGCTCCTGGAAGCCGCGGGTTGACGACCCCTGGTCTAGAGCAGGGGTCGGCAACCCAAAATGTTTTAGAGCCATATTGGACCAAAAACACAAAAAACGAATATGTCTGGAGCCGCAAAAAATGAAAAGTCTTGTATAAACCTTAGAATGAAGGCAACACATGCTGCATGTTTCTATATTAGTGGGGTAAGATTTTTTTTTTTTATTATGCACTTCGAGAAAAAAGTCGAAATGTCGAGAAAAAAGTACAAATGTTGAGAAAAAAGCCAAAAATTTTGAGAAAAAAGCCAAAAATTTTGAGAAAAAAGTCAAAATTTCGAGAAGAAAATCAAAGATTTTGAGAAAAAAGTCGAAATGTCAAGGAAATAGTCAAAATTTCATGAAAAATTCTAAATGTTGAGAAAAACATCGAAATGTTGAGAAAAAAGTCGAAATGTCAAGATTAAAAAGGAAGAAAAAAAGAGGAAAAAAGGTCAAACATTTTTGAAAAAGCTCCAGGAGCCACTAGGGCGGCGCTAAAGAGCCGCATGCGGCTCTAGAGTCGCGGGTTGACGACCCCTGGTACAGAGCATAAGAGGTTTGCTCCATGCCCCTGTCTGCAGAAAGACGAATTTGCATGGTATGATGTGTCATGTTAGGACGCTCACAGGTTGCAGAAGACAAGCTGTTGTGGCGGTCATGGAAGTGCTGGTCCCCCTCGGGCTCATCTGGCTCTGCAGGGCAGCTGGAGCTGACACCAGAGTCTGCAGAGCTGGTGACAGGGGACAGAATGGGGGCCAGGGGCGAGAGGGCAGGGATGGAGCACTCCAGCGCTAGGCCGTCGCTGGCTTTAGGCGACAGCAGCAGCTGAGCTTCTGGCTCCTCATCGATGGCCTCCTGCGCTTGCTTCTTCTTGCGCTCCTCCGCCAGCCGCCTCAGCTTCTCCCTCTGCCTCTTGATGGTCGTCACCCGGTCCCGTATGGCCTTGGCCACAATTTTGAAGTCGGCCTCACACACGAAGCCGAGCACGACCTGCGTAACAATAACAGCACATGGCAGGAGTCAGGGTAGAACAGAAAACACACGTCCAGGCACCGGTCCACCGCTTCATGCAGGTCTGATGCACTTAATGGCCCGCTCGTACAAACTGTGACATTAAACTCTGAACAAGGCTCTTTGCTTTGAAACACACACAGACTGCATTCTTCTGTCATCCCGGCATGTTGACTTGCTTCCCGCGACGAACGCTCCAGCAGAACTGGACATTCAGTCCGAGACGCCTCTCAACACGTAGTCAGATTACAGCAAATCAACCTGACTAGATGTCGACTAATGATACCAAATTTGATCTTGATGAAATCTACCGCATGTAAATGTAAACAAGTAAGCAATTGTGGCTTGTGTTTTCATTAAAAATGACCTCCATGGGGGTGATCGGGGCTCGGGACGACATAAGGAGCTGTTTCGTAACAAGCACGGGAGCTAATATATTATTAAAGACGTGACCTCAGCTGCTTCCTGAGACACGCTCTCACATTTCAAACTAGTGATGATTAAACGTTGAGCCCTGACCTTGACACACTATGCAAGGTGTTCTGTTATGGACTGTGGCACATTTACACGTTCATACCGCCACGTCAGAAGTGTAAAATAAGGATAATTATGCTGAGACATGACTGAAGTTGGGTTTCTGTCACTGTTTAAGGTCAAGTGTTAGGAGATCTGGTGGGAAAAGTGAATGGATACGACGACAAGAGGCCTGTAAGAGGAACTCTACCAGACTTCCCAAACCAATAAGTCTGTATGTTTGTCCAGAAACTCACTTCTGACTACGCGGTCTTGTTTTCAAAGCAGCCAGATCTTTCCATGTTACAAATATTAGGAGTCTAAAGCGAATCCACATCCAGACCTCCTCCAGAATAAACGTGCTGTCATGATCATTCAGAAGTGGGATTTAGAGAGATAATGGAGTTTGGCTAAAGTCTCCTCTATCTGGTCTCATCTGATCTGGAAAAGAATTAAATTCGATTCAGTTTTATTTGTATAGCGTCTAATACAACAAAAGTTGTCTCTAGACGCTTTCCAGAGACCCATAACATGAACCCCCGAGCAATTATTACATAAACAATGGCAGGTAAAAACTCCCCTAGTGGGAGAAAAACCTTAAGCCAAACAGTGGCAAGAAAAACTCCCCTTTAGGAGGAAGAAACCTTGAGCAGAATGAGCACGTTTCCTCTCTAATGGCCGACAGACCCGGTCAGGAACTGGGCCTACCATCTCCTGCGCCACCTCCTCGGGCACGTCCTTGTACAGCTCGAACAGGAACTCGATGGCGTTGTTGTCCTTGTACTTCCCGTGGAGCTTCTTGACGTCGTCCATGCGCAGCCACAGCTTCAGGCCGGACTTCACCGTGTCGTCCTCCTCGGCCAGCTCCACGTGCACGCCGTTGTTCTCCTGGAAGAACGGGTGATCCAAGAGGTCCTGAATGGTGTACCTGCAGTAAAACACAAGGAAGAGCCAGTTGATTTGACCCTTTAGTTTTCCCAACACAGACCTCGTTTCCCATCATGCATTACTTTCGAGTAACATATTTAGAATTTTCCAAAGCAATGCATGCTTTAACATTTTACCGTTCATCTTTGTTCATACGTATGCAGCCCTCAATGATCTCCTTGAGCTCTGGGACTTTGACTTTGTAGAAACTGTCGGGTTTCATCCCCTGAGAAAGAACCGGACAGAAAATGATTGTTAATTTTCCGATGACTTCTTATTTTGAAGTATGAAGTGTGATATTTCAGCAGAGTAAGTGGCTGGGAACGATGAGGATCAGATGGAGGCAGTAACAGCTACTCCAGCCTGCGTGTTTACGTCATCATCCACCAGCATGACATTTGTCTTGGCAAACAGTTTGGACGTCCGTACAAAGATGAAGAAAATGAAGGAAAGAAAGAAAGAAAAAGACTTTCTCCTTCATTTGACTTCAGCTAATCTTTTGATGGGTTTATCTAAAGACAACACCATCCGTGTGGAGGAAGTATTTAATCAGACCATAGCACTTGAATAAAATCAGAGTTTCTGTGGATGCTGTCACGAAAATGCAAAAAGATTATTGTTGAATTCAGGTCTCAGAAAACAAAAAAAGCAATGATAAAACAGGAAAAAGCCGAGGTCAACACGATGTCTGGCTTGAAAATACCGAAGAATCCGGATGACGTTCGGTCACAGTTAAAATTACTTTACGTAAAATATTCAATGTGGTCATTATTATGAAGCTGGCATGTCATGCAGTAACCGACCGCTTTTAACGACTACAAATAAGTATTTTTAGAGATTCCTGCTGCCTGTTTAATGGAGACAAAGAACAGAGCAGAGAACACAACAACGTGCTTTTGTCCTGAGGAGACTTTTGTTTTTCCTCTCAAAAGACCAACACTGATCTGTTACATAACAATCACCCTAACTCAGTTACTGTCTCCACTGAGAGCAAACAGAAACTGAAGAGATAAAAAAAACAGAAAAGACGCTCCATCTCGTGCTAAATGTGACCTGAGAGCTGTGATGGAAGGCCGAGTGCAGAGCTCTCTGTTGAGCATCCGTGTCCTCACAGCCACCTTCACAACAAATCTATTCCCCCTTGATCCAAATCTAATTTGCGACTCAGCTCTTTTCCTGTGGTGACGGAGGTATAGATAAGATCTTCAGAAGGTTGTTGGTTTCCGTAGCGCGCTTCACTCGACGAGGAAAGCAATCCGATTATTTTGAACTGATATGAGAAAGGACATTGCAACTCCACATCTACACGCAGTATTCATTGAGAAATACTGATGCTAGCTCATAAGTATTTCTAAAATACTTCAGCATTGTACTTATGCTGTATACATACAGCATCAGAAAAAACTTGCAATAAAATGATTTTGCTCTTGATCTTCAAACAAACACGATCACTGTTCTTGCCTTTACTGAACACAATGATTCGTTATTCACAATGCTGGAATAAAAAGTGACTGAATCCATAGACCAACTAGTGAAAAAATATCTAGAGTCCAGTTAATGACATTATTTAAGGCTGTGGTGTATGAAAGGAGATGATCCAACAGTTTAAGTTTGTTGGTCATAAAAGCTCCTGCTCTTGTGAATCAGGCCTAAAAAAAGACAGTTAAAGAGTGATGGATGCCTAAACACTCATTTTCCAGTCAACAGTTTAACAAATGTCAGTGAAGTGGAGTCTAGTTTTGTGGTTACCGTTCTTTGAGGTTGTTAGTCAATAACTGGGGCTTGACTGGTCTGGACCACTTGCTGTCTACAGGACTGTCTCAGAAAATTAGAATATTGTGATAAAGTTCTTTATTTTCTGTAATGCAATTAAAAAAACAAAAATGTCATTCATTCTGGATTCATTACAAATCAACTGAAATATTGCAAGCCTTTTATTATTTTAATATTGCTGATAATGGTTTACAGTTTAAGATTAAGATTACCAGAATATTCTAATTTTTTGAGATAGGATATTTGAGTTTTCTTAAGCTGTAAGCCATGATCAGCAATATTAAAATGTATTTCTTTTTTTATTTATTATTTAAAGGTTTAGATAACAGGGACAATTCACATTAATAACACATTTAAACAAATGTAAAATGTGCCGGAATTAGCCAAAAAGGCTATTTTGCATCCGCTGTCCCTGAACTGGTGTAAAAAAAATAAATAAATAAAATAATAATAATAAAAGGCTTGCAATATTTCAGTTGATTTGTAATGAATCCAGAATGTATGACATTTTTGCATTACAGAAAATAAAGGACTTTATCACAATATTCTAATTTTCTGAGACAATCCTGTATATAAAGGGAAGATCAGCTCTCAGGTTTGATGCCCGTCAACTAACAGAAACTTTTACGCTCCAGGACAATGACACTAAAAGCATCAGTAAGTGGCCAGTCCTTAAATGCAGCAAAATGACCTGCAGAGAGCCGTTCACACCGGACGTCCTGCAAATGTGTCTACGCTGATGCAGCTCTGTGAGGAAAGTCCAAAAGTCCTCCTGCACATCGCCCGGGTCCGATCCAGAGCTGCTTATTTGAGTTAACTGAAACTGCAAAACAATGTTCGATTTGCTGTTTCTCCAAATGAAGTATAACTTTTGTATCAACCAGGTAATTCCAAGTGATGTCTTGTAATCAACAGAAGATACTAAAACTGAAGTTTCTTTTGTTTGATGATTTAGATCCATCCTGTTCATATTATTTTTACATTAATGACTTATAAGAGATAGATTACAGTACTTTTTTTCACTATTTAATGTTTTTGCATGACACAACCATGTTACACACCTTTGCTGCCCGTATCCCACAGCAGACCACTAAACAGGTACTGCAAGTGTACGATTCTAGTTCCTAATTTAATACTGTGATCATTTAATCTCACTGGGTTTAGCCTCTTCCTGTACCAGTGTGACGGTGCTTTTGTGAGAGAAGAAAATGCATTTTTTGTTTCAGTCTAGTTAGTTTTGGAAGAACCTGCCCGGTCAGCGCGTGTCCTGACCTCTGCCTCGCCACTTGATGAACTTCAACGGCAAACCACCCAACTTATCCAACACGAGCTTGTGCAAACAGGAGTAAATCCCTGCAGCCACTTTACAAAACGTGGAGGAAAAGCTCGCCAGACGAGCAGAGGACGTTGAAGAGGCACACTGATTACCCAGAATTAGTAATTTCACGTCGCTCTAACACTTTATTACGCATGTATCTGACATGTGATTAAACAGGCCTCCAAACAACCTTTTCCAAGGCCAGTGCCTCGTTTTTTTCCCCCCACAATTATTTTCAAACAGAGCGATTGAGCACCACATCAGCGCTGAACTTCTCCGCCCAAGTGAATCCGCCTTGCCCAGGTGGTTGACGTGCAATCTTCATGATTTACGAGCAAACAACCGAATGTGAGTCTGTTCTGGAAACGTCTGCAAAAAAGCTCCAGTAAGAAATGTTCTGTTCTTTTCACATGTCAAACTATGTTTATTATTTAAGGCCCCAGTAAAAGCAAATGACTACACCGAGTTTTTAAGTTGGAGGTTAATGTTGTAAAAAATGTCACTGCCACACAAATAAATGGGCACATGAAATGTAACTCGTATAAACATACAACTTTCGTGAATATAGAAAGGCACATGTGTTTTTTTTGTTGTTTTGTTAATGCTGTTGCGTAACGAGGCTTGACTGACTGCACAGGGAATGTTATTATGCTCCTGTTTGTGCAGGAAACAAACCCTCTCTCTTATTGGCATTGTTGCACTTTTGCTTTCCAGCCTTCGTCATAAACTGTTTGCTTTGCATATGTGACACACGAGAAAGAAACGAGCGTCTTTGCAAGGTGACGAGTGAGACGTTTTTTCCAAAACATATAATTCTGCCGCCGCCTGCTCCGGCCCACCATGGCATCATCACTTTAATGACGGCGCAGGAGCAGCTTGAGATACAGCAGCCAAGACCCTAACGTCTACTCCTCATCCCCATCTCAAATCAAACCTCTTTTTCCCTTTAAAACTTTCTCATCTGTCCTGAATTCAACATCATCTGTGAGCAAATGGGACTGGGATCAATAAAGTAAAAAGATAAGGACTTCCTAAGTGTATTTGTTGTTAATCAAAATGGTATTTCTGCAAAACTTTAAGGGCTTATAACTGACAAGAAGCAGTGCCATCAGGTCAGGACTATCCCTCTAAATAAACCCCAAAAACCAGTTAGACAGGCTCTTTAAACCGGTAAAGATGCTTACAAATCAGTGAGCGAGACGTGTGCCATCCTGCGTGATGTCTGCAGGCTGACAGCAGAAAAGTAATTATGCTATGCAGCTCTGCACTGAGCACATAGTGTATCAAACTAAGACTTTAGCAGGCAACACGGAACTCTAATCCCATGTGGGCCCCATCTCTGTCCAAGTTCAGAGGATCACAAGCAGCATACGCATGATCTCCCAGCTCCTCCGAGTCTAATTCCTGCGTGCACATGGAAGACGGCGAACACATGTGGACAATTACATTAAATACAGGGGGAAAGGAGACGGCCCGGCTCTTCCCCCTTTACTTACGCTGGTGACTTTGCGGTAGATCTGGGCGGCGTTTTGGCACTCGGAGTATGGATACTCGGAGGTGGCCATCTCCAGGATGCACATTCCCAAGGCATAGACGTCCACCGCCTCGTCATATTTCTCCTCGTACATCTCTGGGGCCATGAACTCCGGCGTTCCTGTCAACAGTTCGGAGGAGAACGAAAAGTTAACGGTCCATACTGATCACTCGGGACAAGAAAACATAAATGAATCTAATTTTAGATCAGAATGTAAACATGTAGAATATTCCTGGACTGCTGGCGACACTACAATGTGGACAGGAAATGGACAAGAGCATTCATATGGGGGTGGTGACAGTTTTGTTTCCACAGTTTGTTGGAGGTGAAGGCAGACAGGGTGCTGTTGTTGACAATGTAAGATACTCTATCCTCCCAGAATATTGTGATTTTTCTGGTGGAGGTGCAAACAAGTAGGAACCATCCCATAATCAGGAATGACGTTGGAAGCTCCAAAAACGGATCAAGTGTGGTCCTCTTATGGACATGTGTACTATGGTGCCTGGACTAGAAGTAGGCAAAAAAATACAATAAAGAAAATAAAGTAGCTGAGTTGTTACGGTAACCAGTTTGGTGTTTCAATATTGACACATCCTCCTAGGCATCGTTCCTGCGTCTGGTTCTGTCAGAGGTGTCTCTCTGTTAAAGGGGACTGTTTCTTTCCACAGTCGCCCGGTGCTTGTTATCCTTATTCTACTGGCTCTGTAGTAATTGGACTGATTTGGTATGAGTTGAACTCTATTGCTGAAGTGCCTTGAGATCAGACTTGAGTTATAATAGTTTTACTTTGTTTTTCAGTTAGTTTGATTGTTTCAGTTTAGTTTTAGTTAGCATAGCAATCGTATCAGTAGCTTTAGTCTTAGTTGTGATTTTCTAAAATGAAGTACAAACATAAATTAAAGCTGCAAGCAGCGATGAACGGGCCCTCGCACTCATGGCCACCGTCCCCCATAAGCATATCAGAAATGACACCACCCATGACTTCCTATGTCAAACCATTCAAAAGTTATAGCAGAAAAAAGGAACTATGAAATATCAACCAATCAGAAAAAGGGGCAGGGCTAATTTGCACCAATTATGGTCAAGGACTCAAAACAAATGGACAAATGTCCGATGACACCACCCACGACTCTTTATGTCAAACCATTCAAAAGTTATGGCAGAGAATAGTATTCTAGGGGGCTCTGTTGAGCTGTTAGGCCACGCCCATTAATACAAACCATGAAATATCAAATTTATCACCAGGCCTGGCTTGCATGCAAAATTTGGTGACTTTTGGGGAACTATCAAATATGGACCAATCAGATGAAGGGTGGGCGCGCTTTTTAGCGTCTAGCGTCGCCACGGTAACGCTTATTAAAGAGAAAAGTAATGCACGTCGTCGCAGGATGGAGACGCACATTTTGATGTATAACACACCTGGGTGCACGTTACGGTTCGGCCATATTAACTGCCGAAGGAATGGCATAAATTGCGCCAAAATTACGCGATTAATTCAACTGTACTGTAAGTTCTCGGCCCTAAAAAACAAGGCATGAAACAAAAATGAGGACAAAGTTAATTTGACCTGCAATTCTATTTCATTTCAGTTAGTTTTGCAGTGTTAATTTGAGTTTTTATTTAGTTTTACTTTACAAACATCTTTACTTTTTATTTTTATTTCAGTTAACAGGATTATCTATTTCTGGTTCACTTCAGCTTTCATTGACTACTGTATAAGAACTCTGTTAGAGATATTTGTCATGATTGAGGATACATAAATAAAGCTGAATTGGATTGAATTAAAACTGAATCTTGAAGGAAGTGCCAGCAGTTATTATTTTAACAGGATAGCTGGGGACAATGCATCCAGTTTGGGAAGTATTTGAGTCGGGACCAAAGCAGTGGGCAGATTGACCCTGAGATGTCTAAAATAATGTCATTAGTATAAACTGTTTTCTTTTCTATCTTGTTTGACAATCATGAGTTTCATTTGTACCCGCTTGATTAAATTTAAGTGCCATTTTAAGCATGAATCAACAAGCCATTACACTGCATCTGATGGCTGGCACTCCCTAAATGTACTGCATGTTAAGGGCAATTTCCCACTAAATTACAGGCCATTTGAGTGACGATGCTGCAGCTTCAAATGCTGTCAGGAAGTCAAACACAGATTTTCTGCTTGCTTGTGTCCAAGAAAATCAGGCAGGATAGTTTCCAGAGCAGCGGCGTTTTGCACATTTAACCAATTCCCAAATAGTTTTTCCGGAATCTCAAAGCCATTACACTGAAACCAAATTGTGTTTTAGGTGCTGTATCTTTGAGAAGCTACTAACCAATGACACTTTTAGCGAAAGAGGCACTTTTGAGAGTGGCCAGGCCCAGATCTCCTATCTTGACGGAGCCGGTGGGGCCGGTGATGAAGATATTGTCACACTTCAGGTCCCGGTGGATGATGGGAGGAGTGCGCGTGTGCAAGAAGTGAAGCCCTTTGAGGATCTGCCGACTCCAGCGCTGCAGAAGTTTCAGTTTCATCTCTTTGAACCTCTTCAGGTACCTAAAACAAAGTAAGATAAGATTCAACATCTCACTCTAAACATGTCACAGCACAGCAAGAAGAGGAAGCTTTTAAGTTCAACAAAGCAATTCATCTCTTATTTTGACAGGCAAGAGGAAGTGTTGAATATGTTCCCTGAATTCTCTCCCAGAACATCATGTACAAAGGAGAATTATTTTCTGCTCCTTATTCTGCATCTCCTTTGAGGGCAGAAGACAAGCTATCAAACATAACCCAAATTTCCTCCCTAACATGTTGGAGAAGCTCTGCATAGGAAGATAATTGCAGATAATTGGGGACAGAGAGACAGGGAGCAGAAACTCACGTCTTGAGTGTGCCTGAGGTCATGAGTTCAGTCACCAGGAGGATGCACTTGTGGCCCTTAAGTGTCGACTTCCAGGAGTCGTGGAAGCGGACGATGTTCGGGTGCTGCAGCCCTTTCAGCATCTCCACTTCCTCGCTGAAGCGCTGTCGCTCTGCCTTGGTCAGTTTACGGGTCTGCAGGAACACAAAACACACAACAAAACATTAGCAGAGGATCCCTCACTTTGGACGACGAGTACCAAGAGAAGCATTTTGAAGATGTGTCAATGTCAGAGGAGGGGCTCTTTAAGGATGAAGTGCATGGAATACCAGCTTCTTTATTTGTATTCTTACTTTTTATTAATGTGAATAATTAGTGCTGGGCGGTATACCGGTTCATACCGAATACCGGTGTTTATTTTTCTTATGATATGAATTTTTCATATACCGTAATACCGGTGAGTGTACAGTAGCGTACACAACGTTGGGAACGCCGCGCGGCGGAACGTAGCGCCGCTGGACACTGTTTGTGAGGGGACTGTTTAGCTTTAGCAGTTGCATTGTTTACAGCGGACACATGTGGGTGAAGATGGCTGAAAACAAAAGTCCCACAACTGTTCCAGAACATGACACAGGGGAACTTGTTCCGAAAAGAGGAGCCGTGTCGACTGTGTGGAAATTCTTTGGCTTTAAAAAAGACGACGTCCCACAAACAACAATCATCTGCAAGTGTTGTAAAGCTAAAGTTGTAGCCGCGGGAGGCAACACTAGCAACTTGCTCCACCACCTCAGCCGCAAACATGTGATAGAATATCAAGAATGCATGAAGCTGAGATCTGCGTCCACCACGTCTACAGGTAACACTAGAAGTGCGGGAGAAAAGTCAAGTCAGACAACACTTAAAGACGCCTTTGCTAGGGGGACTGCCTATGATAAAAAGAGCAAACGGTGGATTGAGATTCGAAACGCGATCACGGTCCACCTAGCCAAAGATATGGTACCACTTAGTACCGTAGAGAAACACGGCTTCAGGGAGTTGATCAAAACTCTGGATGTTTTTCTACAATATTTCCTCCTCATGACAGTAAAATAGTTCTAAGCCAATTTACTGCAGCAATTCCTTTCCAAATCATTAGAAAATGTGGTTAACACCCAGTTGTGCATGAAAAAAAAAATACCGTGATATACCGTGAAACCGATATAATTTTAAATACCGTGATATAAATTTTTGGTCATACCGCCCAGCACTATGAATACTACACTGCAGCAATAGGATTGTCTCTTTCCGGCCCCCTCAGTTCAATTACACATCTTTGCATCCACTTCATGCACCGATTTTGATGGTATTTGGTACACAACTACACCAAACATGGAAAGTTTGATTATTTACCCTCCTGTATACATTATAAAAACGGATGATAATCTGTGCTAACCGATACAAATACACAAAAATCATAAAAACCTCAGGAAAAAAATGAAACCTAAACAACTCTGATTGCAAAGTGTTTGAAAGCTCTCCAGCTGGAATTAAATTCCACAAAAATAAAGTCTTGTTGACAGTTACAAAGGTTTTAACATATGCTCCGGTCTTGTCGGGGTTTCATAGCTTGGCTTTGACGATCGCAGACAAAGACAAGGGACCAGTTTGACAAATCACTGCTGCTTCAGCTAATGAGCTCAACTTTGGATTGGAAACTGCAATCCCTCCCATCTGGGCAACCCTCCTGTTACATAACCATGTTTATTGTCCAACAAAAAGGTAGAAACTGCATAAATCTATGACATTTCCGAAATCGAGCGAAACAAGACCGAAACAAACCCTGCAATCAACTCGGACGAACAGAGACATTTTTGTGCTTCCTTTAGCATGAATGGACCGATTTAGCCGACGGTGGAGTAGCTCTGCCTGTGGTTGGGTGGCTAGTGGAAAACTCCTAAGAGACTGCAGGGCCATGAATCCTGCATTGAGGGAGATTTCTGGGAAAGAAAAAGAAAAAAAAAAAAAAGGTCTCTACATATGTTTATGCTTACAATCAACTTTGACCAGCAGCCTCTCTGCTTTCTCCCAGAGAGCGAGGAGGTGCTGCGGTGGCCGGCGCTGCGTTATCACCGTCAACACAGGAGGCACACTGTCTGCAAAACCTGGTCAAAATCAGGTCACCCTGTGAAATAAGCCCTTTACCTGCATGTTCAACACTGAAAATGTCATATTACGCCAGCGCCTGCAGCATGAAAGCCCTCTGTGAAAGAGTCAAGACCTTTGACCAAAGGGACTACTTTTACGTCAATAGATGCCACTTTATGATGTGGACGCAGGCCTGAGGTTATCTCTCAAAACCTAAAACCCTTCTCAGACTAGGGATGGGCAGTATGGACTAAAAAATGTTTCATGATCATTTCTGGCATTTATCCCGATAACGATAAAAATGACGATAAAAAAACAAAACAATTCAACTCCATCTTTTTAACTATAAATCTATCTCACTCTCAGATCCGCCATGTTTGTTACACAAAAACATCATCAATGGTAATTTATCCTTCTTTCTTTCTTTCTTTCTTTCTTTCTTTCTTTCTTTCTTTCTTTCTTTCTTTCTTTCTTTCTTTCTTTCTTTCTTTCTTTCTTTCTTTCTCATTTCCTTCCTTCCTTCCTCCTTCCTTCCTCGTTCGTTCGTTCGTTCGTTCGTTCGTTCGTTCGTTCGTTCGTTCGTTCGTTCGTTCGTTCGTTCGTTCGTTCGTTCGTTCGTTCGTTCGTTCGTTCGTTCGTTCGTTCGTTCGTTCGTTCGTTCGTTCGTTCGTTCGTTCGTTCGTTCGTTCGTTCGTTCGTTCGTTCGTTCGTTCGTTCGTTCGTTCGTTCGTTCGTTCGTTCGTTCGTTCGTTCGTTCGTTCGTTCGTTCGTTCGTTCGTTCGTTCGTTCGTTCGTTCGTTCGTTCGTTCGTTCCTTCCTTCCTTCCTTCCTTCCTTCCTTCCTTCCTTCCTTCCTTCCTTCCTTCCTTCCTTCCTTCCTTCCTTCCTTCCTTCCTTCCTTCCTTCCTTCCTTCCTTCCTTCCTTCCTTCCTTCCTTCCTTCCTTCCTTCCTTCCTTCCTTCCTTCCTTCCTTCCTTCCTTCCTTCCTTCCTTCCTTCCTTCCTTCCTTCCTTCCTTCCTTCCTTCCTTCCTTCCTTCCTTCCTTCCTTCCTTCCTTCCTTCCTTCCTTCCTTCCTTCGTTCTGCGTCACCATACCATAAAGAACCATAAATCAGCTTTACACAAAAACATCATCAACAGGAATTTATAATTTTTACCGCGAGATGACAAATTCTTACCGTGGGGAATTCTTTTGACGGTAAATCATGAACGGTAAAATATCACCCATTCCTATCTCAGAGTCACTAAATGATTAGCAAAATAAAAAGTGAATTCTTTCAGCTGAAGGTGGGTAAGTTCAGCTGCTTCTCTGAGTCACTGCGGTTTAAACGTACGCAGACAGCGAGCTTTACCCCGGCCATACATCACTCTGCTTAACATGAAGAAAAAGGAAACGCATTATGATATGACACAAATCACGGCCGTTTACGCACGAGCCGGATTGAGCGTGTCACTGAGTTTATGGGATGACACGCATCTGGATATTTATGTATCCAAGCGTGGTAACAGCAGACCCCTGTGCAGTGAGCTTTGTCTCCTGTGGACAGGCGCCGGTGCAGAGAAATGAAAAACAGTTTGCAGAACAGAGCTGGCGTAGCATGCGCCGGCTGTGGCGTGCAGCCCTGCCAATACCTCTTGTGGCACTTCCAAAACCACAAGACTTACTACAGCTTGGCACCCTGGATGGCATGACTGCGGATTACCAGCACATTAATAGCAGGCCTTCTTGGAAAAACTGAAATTTTGCTGTGGCAACTCTGAGCAACAAACGTGAGCGGGAGCTGATCAGGGGAGATAATTTATTCCAAATCTGTCGTCCCCTGAAAGACAACCATTGTTCATTTAAAGAAAAAGGAGCAAAAGTGGAAAATATAGAGAAAAATTAAGTACAGATGTAAAAAGTAAAATCAATACTCTGTGTTGATATTGTGACGCAGTCATATGATCAAACTGATGACGATTCTGGCCTGTTTCACTCGTCAAATGCACTTAAGCTGTGACTAATTGCAGGAATTATAATGCTTTTATTGAGAGTGTTTTCAAAACTATCAACAGATCACAAAAAAAGTCTAACAGATATGATCATTTCTTTCAGTGTTTTAGGTAACCCACCATTACAAAACTATTCTAAAATCAGAATCCCTTCAGCATCTCCCGAAGCTGAAACACTCACAATCAAAGCCTCTATCAAACTTTTCCATGGAACATTGGACAACATCTATCTAGCCCTAACTTTCTTCTCCCCGTCCCCTATTAGGCCAAAATCATTGCACAATTTGTGAGAAAATTATACATGGGGGAGCTGCAAAAACAAACCATCCCAACTTTGAGAGAACATGAGAGTATATCCATAAAAAACTCCTAAAAGCTTTTCTTGCACCTTTCCTGGAAGGTGTGTGTGTGTGTGTGTGTGTGTGTGTGTGTGTGTGTGTGTGTGGAGCTGGGGGTCTGCTAGAGCTGGGCTCAGAGCCACGTTAGTGGAGTTACATAAGCACTAGTGTGGATGGCAGAGGAGCCATCTGTATTAGAAACCCCCGTCAGCGCCTCTATGACTCTATTATGACAACGGGACAAGAACACGACACGTCAGCCAGCATTACAGCCACGCTAAGTGGTGCGTGGCCGAGGCTCGGCACGGGGAACGGACAGTGTCCTGACATTTGTGCTCACACAGGTACATGGAGTCCGGACGGAGTTTGGGCAACAACCACTCGGTTTCGGGCCGGCTGTGGCGTCTGTAGGAATCCTGATTAAAAACAACAGGGAAAAGTAGGGCAAGTGAAAAACGGGAGCCTGCCGAGGTCTACGTGAAGGGTTTTGTCTCGTTTTTTTCCCATCTCAGCATCTAATAAATAGATAAATATTACTTTGTAATCCTTTTAGCACATATTAATTCTTCAGGATTCTTGATTATAATCCTGTGCACAAGCTGCATTCATGTTTTGTTCATCCTCTTGTGGCTAGAGCGGGCAGTTGTTAGGCTATTCGTGGCCGCGCGATGGGCCGGTGACCCGTCCAGGTGGCATCCCTGCCTTGTGACCCTAAATAGAAATAAGCGGATATAGATGACAGATGGATGCTGAGGCCCACGTTTCTCTGGTGAAAGAGATTTATATTTATTTATTAATCTACTATCGGTGGTACTGCTCGGTAAAATAAAGGAAGACTAAAAACAAAACAACTCCCATCCAGAGTTGTCAAGTAACGAAGTACAAATACTTTGTTACCTTACTTAAGTAGAAATTTTGGTTATCTATACTTCACTGGAGTAATTATTTTTCAGACGACTTTTTACTTTTACTCCTTACATTTTCACACAATTATCTGTACTTTTTACTCCTTACATTTAAAAAACAGCCTCGTTACTCTATTTCATTTCAGCCTTTAATAAAAACTATCCAGTTAAATTGCTCCATCCGGATAGAGTGAATTTGGTTGTGGTTGTTTCAGATGTTCTTGTCCAGTTTTGTTCTTACATCCGTTCCCTCAGATTCCTGCAACTAAACTTGGATGTACATTACAATAAAGGTTAGGATAAATGATAACATGAACATGAAGTTTGACTTTTTGCACCATTACAATACTTATAGACAACTAGTCATCATATCTGCTGCTCTCTGAAACACATGTTAATGCTCAATAGTACACATATATGGTAAGTAAGTGATAAATGATAAGTAGTTTTGAAACCAGTACTTTTATACTTTTACTTAAGTAAAAAACTTGAGATGATACTTCAACTTGTACAGGAGTATTTTTAAACTCTAGTATCTATACTTCTACCTGAGTAATGAATGTGAATACTGAAGACACGTCTGCTCCCATCCAATCATTTCCAACTCCACGAGCACGATGTGGCCCTCCGAGATCATTAGTTCTTCCTAAAGATTTACATCTGATTTCAAAAACCTGAGTGCTATAATTTCAATAAATCATGAGACCCAGTTTAAGCTCAAATGGAGCATTTTGTCGTGACTGTCTATCAGTCTATCCTGAAGATGAACCTTGCAGAAACTAATATTGGACTAAATAGAAATAAGAAATTGCAGGTGTTGGGAATATTATCACCAGATTTGTTGCAAAATGTGAACTCTCTAAATGCCTCGTCTTTTAAGTCGGGTGAACAGATTTATCGGTTCTCGTCTGATTTTCGTACATATTGATGAACCGTCGTGTTAACCTGGTGCTTATATTTGGATTTCAAGTCGTAGCTCAGCGAACAAAAATCAGAAACATGTAATCTGGGAAATTATTTTCCAACATCTTTCTGAAGAATTTATGGCAAATATGGCCAATAGTTGATTATTTAAAAATAAATGAATTTAGAGAAAATAAAAGGCACTTCATGTGTGATTAACACGGATGAGAGTATGTTTATAACAGTGAAAAGGTGAACATAACTTCCTGTAGATTTGACAACAATGACCATTTGAGTCACCTAAAAAACCTTTCTGACCGATGCTTGAAGCACTTTAGGACATCTCCTTCCTCTTAGTAACTTATTTTATTTTGGAGCTTCTCTTTCAGACCATCCCTTGCGTGTCTCCTCCAGGTCTGGCAGAGCAGAGATAAAGAGCAGAGATCACCAGGACCTCTTAATGACATGGGTGAACCTGCATTGCTGGGGCATGACCCAACTACCGTCCGCCAAAGGCTGCGAGGACTGGCTGGCACGGGATTGAGGTCAGAGGCGAAGCGAGGAGACCAAAAGAAAAGTCTGACCTCACTGCTACAGAAGCGACAGAGCTGCACGACTGACAGGCACCGTGCATAAACACGCACGTAGGCACTTCCCCTGGTACAGTGTTACATTTAGATGTTTGCAGGTGAGAACTGAGGTGGTAGTGTGCTCATTCCAAGAAAGAAGAAAAAAAAAAGGACCATGGCATGTTCTGTAAATGGAGCAGGCAGAGAGAGGTTAGCCATTAATCTTATAAGGACTGAGGACTGAAAACCTTCGTCTGACTGCGGCTCCCACTAAGAACCTGACTGGTGCCTGGTTAATCACGGAGCTGCAGCATTGTGCTGGCCTTTATGTGTTTCAAACAGGAAAAGTGTTTTTTTCTTATTATTATCTGCCAAGGACACCATTTCCACAGATATTTGGATATTGGATGGAATCATTTTTCCTTCATTTTATTTATTCTTGTGCTAATAAGAGAGAGATTTGAGATGGCCAATATAAGGGAATATCCTCCCCTGTGCTATGGGTCAATGACGAATAAGGATTTTCAACAGGTCCATTTTAAAATAATTAAAAAAAAGAATATCTATTGCAGTAGTTCAAACATTAAGAATGTTGTGTACACATAAATTCATATAAAACTTTTAAATTAAGTGATTTTTGTCAAGATGAATTGGCACTAGCCTTAAAAAAGTCATGTGGTGCAACCATGATTCATATTAAAATTAATTAAATAAATAAATAAATAAACTTGACATCTCTTTTTTTTACAAGTTTTCAGTATTATACAAAAATGGTTATTTTAATGGTCGCATCACATGATATTTCATAAAATGGACATCAGTCAAACTTCGTTTGTATATTATGATGGAAATATAAATATAAATGTGTATAAATCTTATACTTTACAAGACATTTTGGAAATCCTGCCAGATAGGGCAGAAGATTGATTTAAATAAATTTATAATTATTTCAAATAAGTTTTAAAAACAGGAGTCCTGGTCGGACGGTCGCACCACGTGACATTTTGATGCTTAAAACAACAACAAAATCCCAAATAACTAGTATTTTTTGAAAAGTTCAAGTGAGTCCATATGTGGGACAGGTAGGTCATATATATGGTATTTTTTATCCATTTAAACCTTTTTTGAATTGAAAAATAATCTGTTTTTCTGAAAATATAGGCGTCACGTCATTGACCCCTATGCATCTGGCTAACTTGCACAAATGCATGGTCATCCTCTTTTTGCATCACTTTTCCTGAAAGACTGTTTATCTGAGAGATGGAAGATGGTTTATTATCTGTTTACTTTGGTATCTTAACCTGTCGATTGTTTGCCTTTAGTAACTCATTACAACATGAGTTAACAGTGGTCTGTGACAGATTTGCACGTATAGTAAAGGGTCCTCCACCACTCGTAAGACTGCTCTTCTTCAATAATTGTCTGGACTTTCATAGTAAGCACTGTGTTTCGCAAGGACACAAACTGATAATGTTTCCTTGGAAACTACATTCACTACATTTACTAGCATTGTGACATTAGCTCTGGTTGTAAAACACTCCCATAGATGCTCTCTGGTGTGTCTATTCAGTTCTCCAATTACAAACTGACTGAATGTTAAATGGTTGTAAATTTAGAAGTTTATATGAGCACATTACAAACTGTCCCAGGGAGAGTCCAGAGAGCAATATAACCAAAACAAACATCCCTTCATCCCTTCATCCCCTCATCCCTGACTTTAACACTCGACTTGGGTGCCTGATGCAACCGAGGACCACTTTGACCTGCAACTACTCAGCTGACGTCAGCGCAAGCCCGGGTCAGGTTAAACTAAGACGACAGGACATTCTTGCTCCAGTCTGATCAAATAAGCCCGCGAGCGAGGGAAGTTTCATATGCATGGGGGCATTGTAGCTGTTCTCATGAAGCCAATTTGAGGTGAGGACTGTGAAAGGAACTAACACTTTGTTCTAGTGAGGAAATCCAGTCAACCGCGGAAAGATCACAAGATGCCTCAAGGACTCGGTTTACGGTATTTGAGAGGGGGAAAAAAAAGAGAAAAGAAAAAGCCAGTCAAGAAATGTAACATGAAGAGAAGGGTGAAAGGAGTTTTGTAATGGCCTCATCGATACGATCGGTTACAAGTGTGAGTGACTGCGTTTCCATGCATCAATAACCCTTTTAAAACCCGAATATTGGCAATAACCCGAATTTGGACGGCCATGTAAACACCAATAACCCCTTTGAATAACCTGAATTTGCTCATATTTGGGTTTTTAAAAACCCGAATATGACCCCTGGGTTACTCCTTTTAAAACCTGAATATTGGGTCATGTAAACCCCAAACGGAATATCCCCATCAAACGGAACATGAATTTGTTTTCTGCACATGCTCTGTTCATAAGGAATCCTGGTCTTTTGAGTCCAGGAAGTTCTTATAAACACGGAGAAACCAAGACCAGGAGGAGACTAATCACTTCATAAATGTAATGAAGGATATGAACATTTCTGCATTTGTAGACGGTAGAAAGTACCGGGATAGAAGATTTACAAGAAGGAGAGAGAAAAGTTGCGCGAAGCAGCATTTGTTTTGAATTTGGATACAGGAAGAAGAAGCAGAAATGATGGTAATTGCGTCATGATGTTCTCCGTGCGTCGCTGGTTTGATCCAGATATCCAGAATGATTAATTACCATGGAAACAGGGATAACCCTGTTTGCTCACGCAGGTAAACGGAATATTCCCAATGTTTCAGTAACCGGAAAATTAGCAATAACCCAAATTTTGACTGCATGTAAACGTAGTCATTGATGGTCAGGGTCGGAACGAAGTGGTAAGATTTATAATATTGTAATTGTGGCAGGGTGGAGGAGCTGCAGCCACTCAGGCTGACGGGCCACACCTGTGTCCCATCAGCCTGAGTGGCTGCAGCTACTCCACCCTGCCACAGTAATCAATAAGATCATATTGACAATAATCACTGCTAACCTCAGAAATGCCCGTCCTTTGGCCCGGTAACAGCTGGTACAGGCTGCAACAGACACGCGGGGAGTAAAGAGTAGGGAAAGGCTCTAAGTGATGGACAGATTAACCACAAATTGAAGAAATTTGAGATTTAACAAACCGGTGTGAAGGAGCCTCTCAAAAGTGCAGCAGCAGGACAAATCAGCAAACAAGGAGCGTGTCATGTGAGAGTCCTGCTCTTCCACAATTAGACGCTATATATTTAGCAGTTCCCAATTCTGCACACCGACGGCTATTATTAAAATGCGGGTTTTAAAGACACTTGTAAAGTGAACAGGCCCTCGTGTCTCCGTGGTGCATCCTCTGCTGCTGCAGGAGGACCAACGCAAACATGCAGCCTGTTCAAACCCATCCCCAACCCCAACACACTCAACTGGCCACTGTGGCAGCTTTTGGAGACAGAACATGAAATAAAAATAGTTTACCTAGTGTTTGTTTTTTTGGGGGCTACAAATCACAGAAACCTTTTTTTAAGATGTGAACACAAACCATAAAATGCTAACTTGTTCCAACTGCTCCAGATGAACTCAGTCAACCCACAGCCCAAATTATTTTAAAATGTTTGCGATAATTATCGGCCATCAACAGACTACACGCCCCGTATTCATGTGCCAGACGACGCATGGCTGATGGTTTTAAAGGTGTGTACCTTTTAAAGGTGTGTACCTCATGTCTGGAAGATGGAAGGAGGAGACTATTGTTGCATTTTCTTAGCATAGTTGTTGTTTAACTTTGTTTACTCTTCCTTCCCAACGCTGGTAACCCCAGATGTGTCCTCATGTTAATGATCTGTCAATAATTAGTCAGTAATCAAGTCGATCACACGTGTTACTCCAGAGATGAAGATCTGACAACCAAAGCTCCACACATGCCATTATTTGTATTAAAACTACAATTTCACCACGAGGACGTGAGAACATCAGCCCTTTTAACCCTTGTACTGTGTTTGGGTCAAAATGACCTAATTCTCCTGTTCCTTCTTTCCTCCTGCTCTCTCCTTCCTTCTCCCTTCCTCTTTTCTCCCTTCCTTCCTTCCTCCCTACATTCCTTCCTTCCTTCCTTCCTTCCTTCCTTCCTTCCTTCCTTCCTTCCTTCCTTCCTTCCTTCCTTCCTTCCTTCCTTCCTTCCTTCCTTCCTTCCTTCCTTCCTTCCTTCCTTCCTTTCTCCCTTCCTTCTTTTCTCCCTTCCTTCCTTCCTTTCTCCCTTCTTTCCTTCCTTCCTTCTTTTCTCCCTTCCTTCTTTCCTTCCTTCCTTCTTTCCTTCCTTCCTTCTTTTCTCCCTTCCTTCTTTCCTTCCTTCCTTCTTTTCTCCCTTCCTTCCTTCCTTTCTCCTTTCTTTCTTTCCTTCCTTCCTTCCTTCCTTCTTTTCTCCCTTCCTTCTTTCCTTCTTTTCTTCCTTCCTTCCTTCTTTCCTCCCTTCTTCCCTCCCTCCTTCCTTGACCTTCCTCCAGCACAAGGGTTAAGTTCCTATGGTCTCTGCAACATGCGAGTGAGGGTTGTATTTATATCATTACTTGTTGTGAGTTTAGGGCTGATAAAACCCTGTGGGCATCAATGAAATTCCAGCCCTGTGGAGGGAGCTGCAAAATCTTTAATTCACTTCATAATTAAATAATTCTGTTTTAGGGAAATGTTTGAAGGAATCTCTGAAACATGTGCTCAATGGAAATGTGATTTACGGTGCCCTTTAGCTGTGGGAGGGAGGGAGAGCAGCAGAGTGTTACCCTGACAAACATGGACGTGCTATCAGGTGCACTGGCGACCAGGACCGGATACAGTTCACTAAGTGATGGTATGCAAGCGGGGCTGCTGTCACAGGACGGCACCTGCATCAAAGATTTACGAATCCCGGACTCGTTGCGCAAGAGTGTCCGGTAAAAGAGCACTGACAAATATTTTTAACCTGTGGAAGCAAGGAACAACTTTGGAAACCCACATGACCCACAGCAGCTTTTCCATCACAGGGGAAACACAAATTCACCTTTTTTTGTTGACTGAGAAAACACATTACAGTGTTTGCTGATAAGTACTGAGCGGTGCAGGGCCCCAAACAGGCTCTTACTGTGCACCGTTGGTCAAGTCATCCCACGGACAACTCAACACCTCCATCCCACATGTTCTGACACACGAGGCCATTTCTGCAGTGACCAGCAGTAACCTCCTCCCTCTGCAGCCACGGCTGCAGCCCTGACACCTCCTAAAGCCTGTTCAGGAAGCAAGACTCCCAGTCCCAGACTGTGGGGTAACCACATGTTTCTCAGCAAAGTAATGGGTTACAGTCATGCATAGTTAAAGAAACCCTGCAGAGAGAGGAGATCTTCTTGTGGTGGGAATATCTTTCCAAAAACCTTTTTTGTGTTCTGTCACGGAGCTGACAATGGTCAAGGAAATGTGGTGGCTTCACCACTTTATCCTGAAAGGTGCAAATATTAAAAAAAGAAGAAGAAGAAGAAGAAAGTCAAACAAACCTTTATGTGTGACGAGTCAAAAATCTTAAACTGTGACCGTAAACTTTGCACCACTGTCGGACATCAGCGTGTGTGGAATCAATCAAGACACACAGGCTGAGGTTAAAGTCTTTACATCATCACATTAAAAGATAATATTTGATGAAAATGAAATTTGCTCATTGGAAGAATTTCTATACATAACAGACGGCAGAAGAGTCCAACTGTCTACTTGTGTTTTCTTGTATATTTGCAATATTTTAACCTCCAAAAGCAGGAGGACTCTGTGTTCAATGTCAAAGACAGAAGTTAATAGTGATAGTCTTACACTGAAATAGAGCTGGGTATCGTCACTGACCTCCCGATACCATACCATTCCGATACACTAGGTCCCAAGTCGATACGATTTCCGATACGATACGATATCGACATTCTAGTTACAATACCAATTTTGCTTTGGCAATGGAAGGGATTCCTGCCGGGGACGCTGAACCGTGGGTGGGGTTGGTGAAAGGATCTTTCTGTGTGGAGTTTGCATGTTCTCCCCGTGTTCCCTTGGGTAGCTAATGTGACCTCCCCTCACAAAAACATGCAGCAGTCCTGGGCTCTACTGCCCCCTCTGGCCAACCGGGGAACAGATGGGGTGGGGAGGATCCGGCCGGAATAACGTGATCCTTCCACGCGCTACGTCCGGCCAGAGAAACCTCACCCTGTCTGGTGAAAAGATGCTGCTGCTCACTCCTCAGGTTAAGGAGGAGACTGAGCTCAGTGCAGGAACTCCCTGGGTTGGTAGAGGGAGCAATGCTCTGGACTGTTAGGTAGGAGCACTGGGTGATAAAAATGGGGAAAAATTTTTTTTTTTTTAAATCGATACTTGGATTTATGTATCGATAATCGTTCCTACACATGTATATCGATAAAATATCGATATATCGATATTTCTAACCCACCCCTACACTGAAATCTATGTACCACCAGAGCAACAGCTCAAATGGCCTGTACGTGGGCCCCTGTCCTGCATGTTTTAGATGTTTCCCTGCACCAACACACCTGATTCTAATTAATGGTCCTAATTAGCTTGTCATCAAGGTCTGCACAACTCTGCTGATGACACAGGTACTTGTATCACGGTGTGTTGAAGCAGGGAAACATCTAAGTCATGCAAGACAGTGGCCCACGAGGACCAGGATTGAGAAACATTAAGAATTGGGACAATGTTGTGTAATGCATCAGGGGGGAAAAATGGTAAAGGCTAGTACCTGTCCCTGAGCAAAGTAGATTAAAAGACACTGGAGGGCTGAAGAGCTTCTGAAAACTGCTGGCAGTTGCATCCATAAATATTAGTTTAAACACTATCAAGCGAAGAAATGACCAAATATGAACAGTGAGAAGTGTTTGAGGCCACGTCACATGTAGAATCACATCTGTGTCTGCATCACTAATATTTAGGTGTATATGTTTATTAAAAGCAACATCTGCTGCCATACAGATGACATCTTTTTTAAGTACGACTTTGGTTGTTTCATGAGGATGAAGCCCCGTCACATTGTGCATGAATCAAAATAGCATGCCTCCACGATGAAAACGCCATGCAATAAAAGAAATACTACAATAAAGCCCCCAACTTTTTAGAAACATGATAAAATGAGTGCATATTTACATATTCTGTTTAAATTACTTGAGAGATTTATTCAGTATGTTCGACATATTTATAAGCAGGGTGCAGTTTAGTAGGTGATGTTCACAAGTGAAGGCTAAAATAAGATATGATCCTTACATAAATGGTGATGAAGGTTTTCTGGTCCCATCTCGCAGTCTGACATTCAATTAACCCTCTTTTACTGTACTGTATGCATAAGCTTAACGTGTATTCTGGTCTTCATGAGCATCAGCTTTGATATTCATCTAAAGACAGGGCTCTGGGAGCTTATCTGAGAGTTAAGGGCTTGTTCAAGTCAAATACAGCAACACGTGTGCAGAGCTGATGTGTGCTGAGTGCAGAGACAAAAAACAAAAAAAGTCATCGGAATGCTATAAAAATACATTTAAAAAAAAAAAGCAAATGTGATTCTTAGACATCCAACGGGTTCTTGCAAAGACATAGATATTTAGGTCATTTTGAAGAGCACCCCTGGGGGTAAACCGAGAAGAGAGGGAAGAAAAAAAGCCCTCACTGAGCCCCGTCAGGGAAAAACTAAACAAAAAGATAGCTGTATAAAATATGGGTTAGCAGAATACTCCTGTTATGAGCTGGAAAACCTACAAACAAACCTGGGCCTTTCAATGAAATCTCTCACATGAACAATCGATCGACTGAGAAAACTCAATAAAAGCGGTGACTCAGCAGGGAGAGAGGCCTGGCAAAGACACATTTATGCTCATAAAAGCACAAAAGCTCTGTCATTACACCAACAAGATAGAAATATATATATATATAAATATGTATACATCATTTCTGTTCACTTCCTCCTTCCTGTCTGTCTGGTTAAGTCTTGTGTAATAAAAGAATTACATTAATGATTGTTGAAGTGTTTTATTGTTACTGATAAGATTGTTACTGATAAGAAGCAGATTTTAATCAGTCACTAACAACTTAGCACCTGCACAGAACTTTCTGCAAATACATTTTTGAAACATGAACGGTCCCATAGACATAAAAATACCAGCACACATGAAGAGCACTACCACTGTTTTTATCTGGATAAGCATCACTGAGGGCCAGACTACAGAAACCAGGAGTTTGACGTATAGACACACGCTCACCTGCAGGCTCTGTTCTAGTTTACATTACAAACTCACCCAACGCCATCAGGCCTATGCACAAAGAGCCATCCAGCTGCCTGTACTTGCAACAGTATGCACCCTACATTTGACGCTGACATGCCATCAAAAGGCAGCCACCGTAGTCATAAACCAGTCAGACCCTTTTCAGTCCTGACTGGATTCTGAACGATGCAGACAGGTTATATCCTGCAGTACAGTCAAATGTTTTATCGTTTGACCTAAAAAAGTGACATTTCTGGCAAGTGTAAATGTAGGTTATCGTTGCAGGGCTCTTTCACTTGGAGGATGAGGACAACAGACTTAAACTTGATTTCAAACATACTTTTGCAAGGCTAAACATAAAACAAATGTGTATTTCTGTTACAGGTGTAAAATTATGGCATGGACAAAGCAAGGAACTGAAAAGTTGCACAAGTTTGTATCAGCTTAAGAAAATGTTTAAAAAAGAAAAGATAAGTGCCTACAAAAAAGAAGAAGGAGAAAGAGAAAAAATAGATAGAAGAGTGGTATTTTTGTTTGTTTTCTTGTTATAAATATGTGTATAGATAGATTGGTGTTCAGTAAGTCAATGTAATGGTATTAACAGAGAGGGGCAGGTATCATAAGTTTTCTTCTTCCTGCACCTTTTCTTTCATGGTGATAATGTGTACTTCATGGAATTTTGTACAACATTATTAAGAATATATACCATGAATGGAATAAATGAAATGAAATGAAAACTTTCTCCTGTGAGAGCACGAGCGGGCCCTGATAAGCCGGGGGCCTGGGGGCTTGGGGGCCGGACAGGGCTGACAGTGTTGATGTTGACCACAGCAGAGCCGATAGGGAGCCCGCTGCTCGTCGCTGAACACTAGCCAGGTCCAGATAAAGGATGCACGGCCAGGCTTGTCCTCTGAGGTCCTGGCCAACATAACAGAGAGCGATAGCGCGGCTACATAGATCAGAGGTTCGTGCCAGACTGGATTTCTGCTCCTTTGCTTAACACTGTAACTCATGTGAGGACAACCTGTGAAGTTGTTGTAGGCCTGAATAAAGTTTTACAGGGTTAATTGATTCAGTTTTTCTTCTCTTTTAACGAGAGTTTAAACAGCACAGTTTCAAGCACCTTTCAAGAGCCCACTTGTACTGCTCCAGTGATGGCTCCAGCCAGCCCACTGATATAATGTTCTACACCACAGCCTGTCTGTCTGTCTGCAGACAACCAGGCTCTCTGGAGACATGAACACAAGGGCTTGCTAACACAGGGAACCTTGTGATTCAATGCAATACATGACATACTGATAATGTCATGATACAGTGACTCTGAAGTAGTTTATATATATATTGCTGGGCAACAACTGTAACTTGTCCCATTGCCATCAAACTGGTCAGGTTTCCTTCATTCAGGTTCAGCACCACCTTGAGGAGCCACGAAACAGGAATAGCAGCTCTGATTTGTTCTGAATGCTTTATTTCATTAATCATGATGCTAAAATTTGACTTGGTCTCATATTGCTCACAAGGACGATGATATTTTAAAAATGCTTCTGACGACTGAACAAAAAAACTCCTCCACTACGTGTTGAACCAAACTACACGTTTACACTCACTCAAGTACAATTTAAGGACTATAGTCAGCAAATGACTTATTTTTTTAAGGCAGCAAACTTAAGTTTTTAAGTTGAACTACACTAATAATTCTTACAGTTTAGTCGCGGTATCAAGTTTTATTCGTTGTACTTCTGGGTCACTACAGGACTGTCTCAGAAAATTTGAATATTGTGATAAAGTTCTTTATTTTCTGTAATGCAATTAAAAAAACAAAAATGTCATACATTCTGGATTCATTACAAATCAACTGAAATATTGCAAGCCTTTTATTATTTTAATATTGCTGATTATGGCTTCTTTCTTAAGCTGTAAGCCATGATCAGCAATATTAAAATAATAAAAGTCTTGCAATATTTCAGTTGATTTGTAATGAATCCAGAATGTATGACATTTTTGCATTATAGAAAATAAAGGACTTCACACAATATTCAAATTTTCTGAGACAGTCCTGTACAAGAAAATGATCCGAGCATGGAAAGTCCTCTCACATTTTATGAGAATCAACAAAACCTTGTGTCGAGCCCGGTTCATTATAACCAACAGAAAAGTGTCCCAGCCTTCATTCATGTATCCCAGTAAAAGGTTAATTGGTTGTAGATGCTGCAGTGTTTTCAAACCCACCCAAGCCAGTCTCCGGGGAAGCCGGCCCCTCATAAACGCAGAAACTGCTGAAAATACAGGTGGCTGGAGCGTTGCACTCAGGCACTGGGAACCTGTTGATCTGGAGCTCGATGAACCCATGTATGTTGCTTTGGGTTCGAAAATGAACCAAACTTTTCAAGCATCTGTTGCAAGGTGGAAGAAGACGTCGGAAGCTGCTGTCCTTGAATGAGACCAGGTATTTTGTGAGCGATGCCCTTCACAGGAGCTCACTGAGAAGGATTTGTGCGTCAGTGCTCTCATTACTATCAGTTACTCAGTAGCTCAGCGGCCTGTTGCGCTCACAGCCACCTGTGCAGGATACAGGGAGAGATTCACACTCATTACTAGTGAGATGCTTTTCAAGTCCGGTGCAGGGCCGTACAATAGGCATGGCACTGCAAATACACATGAAAGCTGTACATTCCCCCCCTTGCTACCTCGGTGTGTGAGAGGAGGTGAAAGGACCACGGAACAGCTCATCCATTATTTATTGCCTCTACATTTCCTGCAAAGCCCAGTCTACCCTTCCTATACGGCGGCTCAGTCACCCGTGGCTCTGCGGGGGTTACGGTTGCTAGGTAGCCGCCACCTGGAAAGGGTTTGTTTTGTTTTTCCCTGGTTTCTTTTAACAGCACTAACAGCCTTCAATCTTGCACCCAAGTGTCTTGACTCAGTTGATACGTGAAGAAAATGACTGAATGACAGCTCAAAGGAGCACGTGTCTGGTGCTAACTAGAGATGGGCGGTATGGACTAAAAAATGTATCACGATCATTTCTGGCATTTATCCCCATAACGATAAAAATGACGATAAAAAAATACCAATTCAACTCCACCTTTGTAACTATAAATCTATGTCGTCCTTCCTTCCTCCCTTCCTCCCTTCCTTCCTTCCTTCCTTCCTCCCTTCCTCCCTTCCTTCCTTCCTCCCTTCCTTCCTTCCTTCCTTCCTTCCTTCCTTCCTTCCTTCCTTCCTTCCTTCCTTCCTTCCTTCCTCCATCTTCCTTCCTTCCTTCCTTCCTTCCTTCCTTCCTTCCTTCCTTCCTCCCTTCCTTCCTTCCTTCCTTCCTTCCTTCCTTCCTTCCTTCCTTCCTTCCTCCATCTTCCTTCCTTCCTTCCTTCCTTCCTTCCTTCCTCCCTTCCTCCCTTCCTCCCTTCCTTCCTTCCTTCCTTCCTTCCTTCCTTCCTTCCTCCCTTCCTTCCTTCCTTCCTTCCTTCCTTCCTTCCTTCCTTCCTCCATCTTCCTTCCTTCCTTCCTTCCTTCCTTCCTTCCTTCCTTCCTTCCTTCCTTCCTTCCTTCCTTCCTTCCTTCCTTCCTTCCTTCCTTCCTTCCTCCATATTCCTTCCTTCCTTCCTCCATCTTCCTTCCTTCCTTCCTTCCTTCCTTCCTTCCTTCCTCCCTTCCTTCCTTCCTTCCTTCCTTCCTTCCTCCATCTTCCTTCCTTCCTTCCTTCCTTCCTTCCTTCCTTCCTTCCTTCCTTCCTTCCTTCCTTCCTTCCTCCATCTTCCTTCCTTCCTCCCTTCCTTATTTTCTCCCTCCCTTCCTTCCTTCTTTCCTTCTTTTCTCCTATCCTTCCTTCCTTCCTTCCTTCCTTCCTTCCTTCCTTCCTTCCTTCCTTCCTTCCTTCCTTCCTTCCTTCCTTCCTTCCTTCCTTCCTTCCTTCCTTCCTTCCTTCCTTCCTTCCCGTACGTTGTGCGTGGATTTAACACAGAACCATAAATCAGCTTTACACAAAAACATCATCAACGGGAATTAATCATTTTTACCGTTAATGTTTTAACGGTTTATCATGAACGGTAAAATATCACCCATTCCTAGTGCTAACAGTGCTTCATAGGATTGTCATGAATCAATCAAAACATTGACCTAATAGATTGATAAATATCATTGATGTCATTTACTTGTCAAAATAAAGTTTGCATTTATTACAGCGTGTTTGAAAAATATGAAAAAAGGAGACTAGATATGGAGAATCTGAGAGCATGTTTGCTAGGCCAAACAAAATGAGTTTTTTGTTGTTTTTTTTAAACCATTTCAATCAGTCTGAGCTCGGGACAACCCTGCTTCAGAGGACTGCTAACTCTCTTAAACGTGTTCCAGCTGTGACTCATATTTCTCATCGTAGATCCCTGATGATGTCTTTCCTCACTGGCACTGCGTGAATACACACCTGAATAGTTAAAAGGCCAAATGTTCTGCTTTCACGGGGGCGTTAACACTTGCCGCTGATCAGATAATCAAATGCATTTGTTTAGCAGAACTTGATAAAGAGCATTTGATCACGTCCTCATAAGTAAAGCTGGAGCTGAAAGAGGACGGTTTCTCTTCCTGCAACATCCCTCTGCTTTATGGAGTCTAAATATTTCACCTTATAGAAGCTTTAATTTGGTTACTTTTCTACTTTATTTGCATAGATTGGAAACAAGGCCATTTGATTTATGATCAGTGACAGGAAGCTCATTTATCACGACATGCAGCGTCAGCATTGCATGTCATGGAAGAATCTGAATGTTTTGTTTAGGTATTGTGTGCTTGCACAAAAAGTTCCTGAGGACACCGCCCAGAAAGACCGGCCTTGTTGACACTACACTGTACACTGGAGGACACCATCATGAGTTTCAATAACATCACCATTAATCAAAAGTATCAGCCATCTGAGCAGCAGATACGGCTTAACCCTCCTCACATCCTAAAGAGCTGATCTCAACTTTGGACCGATCACATCTCAGGCTCTATAATACATATTTAACAGAGCTTAAGGCATTTCTACCTGACCTGTGATGACGCACCTGCAACTGCTGCTCCATCAACATTGCAGGGGTGATTGTGTTTAGCCAGCAACAGTGAGCTTTCACATTTCTGCTAGGCGTGATGGGGACGCGGTGAAGGCGGAGTGGCGACTGCGTTTCTGAAATGCGACTGCGGCTCAGCCTCTCTTTGAGGTTAACTTATCACAACTGCAACCGTATCAACAATGGCCACCTTTAAGCTTATTAGGGATGATTAAGGGGCTTAGCAGGGCTCATGTCTCAAGCCAAGCGATGAAAAAGCATGCTTGTTTCCAAAATGGCCCATGGCCATAAAAGCAGGAAGAAGAAAAAAAATAAAAAATCAGTTGCACTGTTCAACTTTACAAAACTCAAGATAAGGGCTATGCTTTAAATCTAAGAGCACATTAGGGATGTAATGTCACTTGTATCTGACTGGAGGAAGTAAAACCTCAATGGCAGGTGGAGGTACAGTACAGTTTCATCTCTTAGGAGTGACTGTATCTCCTAAACTGATCCCTGTGCTGTGATATATTGTAGCATGGATAACAAATAACTGTTCAAAACCATCAATTAACTCCGTATAGGAGGCAGTGAGCTCGCATGGCTGTTAAGTACCGACACCACACGAAAACAAACGGCAAGGATGGAATTAAAGCTTAAATCTTTAATCTTTCTGTGCTATCAAATCATGTAAGCAAGAGGGAGGCAGCTGTTGGCCGGGCTGTCTGGGGCTGCATGCCAACCTCTGTGGCCCAGAGGGCACGCACACCTCCACGCTTTTACTGCATCCAACTTCTCTGTTCACCATTCTTTCCTACGTGTGTAATAAATGCATAAATATCTCACATCCAAAGACGGATGCTAAATCATCAGGGTCATATACCTGACCTGTCACCTCCCAGCCGTGTGTTTGCTCATGAGGTGTCCAGAGAGCCTCCGTGTCACGGTTTGTTAATGAAAAAGGAGATTAGAAGGGATCATGGTGGGAAGAGTGGTTCCTAACAGGGAGACCTGGGTCAGGGCAGGGCTTGGCACAACCGACTCAAGGTCAGCAAGTAATAATATACACTAGATTAGCTGCTTTAATTCACGGCTGAGGGCTGAGGCCGGAGTTAAGGGTGGAGTGGGGCAGTAAACCAGGCAAAGAGTCAGTCTGTGGGGACATAGTACTTTACTATTAAAGTACTATTATACTATTACTACTATAAATGTGCAATATCTTTCACTTTCTTTCACTCACTGCAACGTGTAATTATGTAAATATCCATCTGTAAATATCTGTCAGCTATCTTTTTATATACTATTATTTCTTATTATTTATCTTTCTTATTATTATTATTATTGTATACCAGTTTATTGTTTATAGTGTGTTATTATTATTACTGTGTTATTACTTTTTCTATTGTTGCCTCTTGTTTTTGCACTATCCCCTTTGCTGCTGTAAACTGCAAATTTCCCCTCTATGGGACTATTAAAGGTTTATCTTATCTTATCTCTTACTATATGGCTAAAACAGTTGTGAAAGTTGTGAAAAAAGTTACTGCTTCAGTTTATAGTGTATTTCTTTTACATTTAACAGCACCCACCTGTAGCTCACACCATGCCACCTCCACTGTAGTCTCCGTGTCCAGTCCCTTATAGACAGTCTTGAACGAGCCCCGTCCGATCTCTATGTTGAACTTGAGGTATCGTCCATCGGGAGAGGTGGCCACGGCTTTGGTCTCCACGTCCTCCTTCTCCTCCTGCTCCCACTGGGAATCAAACGCGATGCGGGACAGAGTTGCGTTTTTCCTGTTCTGCAGCTCGTTTTCTGAGTCCGTGCTGGCTTCGTGCGCGGGGGACGTGGGGGCCCCCGGGGGCCCCGGCACCGGGGAGCCGGGCCCCGGGGAGCCGGGCCCCGGGGAGTCGGGCCCCGGAGAGCCGGGCCCCGGGGGCGAGGGCGGCGGGGTGTCGTCGGGCTTGTCCTCCTCCGCCAGGGGCTCTGCCAGGGTGAGGATGTTCTCCGCGGACCAGGACAGGGCTTTGGAGAGCACTCCCCCGTACAGGGGCGAGTCCAGGTCCATGCTGATCTTCTGCAGCCCGTAGGAGTTCCTGCGTGCGCCCAGGCCGTGCGTCCGGAGCACGGACTGGACGCGCAGACAGTCGTCGCTCATGTCCACGGCCAGGCCGGGGAACCCGCGTCCTGCATGGATCTCCACTTGAGCATGAGACATGGTGGCAGGTTCACTGTCTTCCCAGCTTAGATCCTACATCTGAAAAAAAAACGACAACGGGCCAGTCGGGTTACTTAAACATCCAGTTTCCACGATGACAATTAAGTCTATGGGTTTAAAAACAAACACTAGTGTCTACAAAATAGGTAGTAAAATCACGGATGAGACTAAACACGACCCTTCTACCACATGGGAGCTGACACCGCCTGTAGATGTAACCAACTGTGGAGAGAAATCCAAAAAGCGCAACAGAAAATAGAGAAATAGGGACTTACTCATCCCCGCTGCGGCGCAGAATCCCCCTCAGGAAAGTTGTGTTGTGCATTAACGCACAGTCTCTGCTCTCTGCTCTGGCCAAAGACTTATGCCATAGTCTGCCGTGGAGAGACGGAGCTTCCAATATCAACAAGGCTCTGGTGGGCTGTGCGTCCTGCGCGCTCCGTGCGCGCTCCGTGCGCTCCAACTCCGCCCCGCGGCTTTGACGCGCAGAGACAGCTCTCTGGACCAGCGCAGCTCTGCCTCACTCACAATAGTTAGAAAAAGAAAAGAAACACTACTTTAGTTTTTTTTTTAGCTTTGATATTACTAAAAAAAGTGGATCATTATGAGGCCTAAAAGTTGATCACCGCGTTTGTTATTTTACTTTGAAGGTTGAACTTGAGGGTAGTGTGTTATTGCCAATACACATAGGACTGTCTCAGAACATTAGAATATTGTGATAAAGTTCTTTATTTTCTGTAATGCAATTAAAAAAACAAAAAAAGTAATACATTCTGGATTCATTACAAATCAACTGAAATATTGCAAGCCTTTTATTATTTTAATATTGCTGATCATGGCTTACAGTTTAAGAAAACTCAAATATCCTATCTCAAAAAATTAGAATATTCTGGGAATCTTAATCTTAAACTGTTTAAGTTTAAATATTACATTTTTTTTTTTTTAATTGCATTACAGAAAATAAAGAACTTTATCACAATATTCTAATTTTCTGAGACAGTCCTGTATAGATCAACCCCACTTGAGATTCTTTGTGTTAGGATGAGTGAGGAGTAATTTTTTCTCCCAGTTTTATTCCGTCATGTGATCATCCTGGCTGAGAGCTGTGTGGGTTTCACCCTGCAGGGGGAGATCCACGCACCGGGCAGCATGCAGCTTCTTTTGAAACGAGACACCGCTTGCAGGGCCACACTGGGCTCCACCTGTCCCAGCAGCACATACACGCTTTTTATCAGCAAACAACTCAATCCCCCCGAGCTGTTTCATCCCCGCGGGGCACATGATGCATCCAGTTTGCTTTCATTTGGCACAAGTGCAGACAGAAAGATCATGCCGGCTCCATCACCAGGACTGAGCTCTGCACGTCTGCACACTGCTGTGTTGTTGCCACTGGCATTCAGACTTTTCTCAGAGCATCTAAGATCAAACACATTTCAGGACTATATATTTAAAAAAAGAAAAAGAAAAAGAGACAGATTTATCAAATGTCTTGTTTATTTTCCAAGAGGATATGAAAAAAAAGAGGCTGAATATAGACAGAGAGAATAATAACAGGAGAGTCACAGTAGCTACAGCTCAACAACAGGATGACAGCAATCTGTACATGTAGTCCAGTGTGTTGTTAAACTCGGCTGAGAGGAGCCAGAAATGGCTTCAAGTCTCTGTGGAGTTCCTCTTCTGGAAGCATTTCTTCGGAAAATAAAAAGTCCCCCTGGTGTTGTGTTCTGGGATTTCTTTGGGTATGTCTGGCTGAACAGTAGAGCAGCAGCCAAGCCAAGGTGCGGAGCTAATTATACACAGTTAGGTCGTTAATGAAGGAAATGAAAGCGTTAAGTTAAGACTGGTGGGGAAACGCTCCCCTAAAGTACTCAGACACGACAGGATTTAGTCCCCTGATAAGACTCATTGCATGTTTTAATAGCAACAAACGTGGCCTGTGACAGCTCTTTTCACAGCGTCACCTCAGGTGTATTTTCCCACAAACACTCACATAGGATAATGGTTCTTTTGCAGAGAGAGGAGGCTTTGAACCAGAAGGCAGCAACAACATTTACAGAACCAGCGTCCACTGGGCATTGAGGCGCCTTAAACGGTTGAATCTTAAAATTTGCCTGTAAGGTACGATACGAGGACTCCGAGATAGTATGTGTGTGATTCCAGCAGCACGTCAGAAGAATTTGACACCTTTTCCATCATCCATGGAGATGACTTCTGCTCTTCCCTCTGTTTGTAAAGCCTGCAACGAGCGCAGCAGCATCCACTCTTCTAGTCCATGAAACTCTGCACAAACAAATACATACTCAATTAATTCAATTTTATTTATATAGCGTCTATTACAACAGAAGTTGTCTCTAGGCGCTTTCCAGAGACCAGAACATGAACCCTGAGCAATTATTACATAAACATAACAAACAACGGCAGGTAAAAACTCCCCTAGTGGGAGAATTACAGGAATTACAGGACACGTAAAAAATGAGCACATCTCATTTAGACACAGTTGACCAAAAAACAGCATGAACACTCACAAGCGAAGTAAACAAAAACGATCTTATAAAAAAAAACATAAAGGACTGGTCCAGGAATGCAGTTAATTTAAATAATGGGACGGACAAAACCTGATTAAACCACATAAAAGGTCTGCAGCAAACATCAAGACATGCTGCATCACATTATGATCTAACTATCATGATGATGGACATTTTTCTCCAACTTTTTCCTGCTCTTCATATTAGCAGCGTTGACTCCACTGGGACAACAAAACAAAAGAATGATGTTAAAAAGCAATAAAAGACCTCGTACCTTCGCCCTCCGTGTCATCACCGTTGGACAGCTCATAAAGTGTAAACACAGAGTTGACCATGCCATTTTTGGAAACCTATAATATAAGAGAGAAGAATGAAAGAGCCTTTACTAGATACACAACTGAAATGCAGTTTGTTTTTTCTGACAAACAGCCTGTTCACCAATTTATTATTGTTGTTATTAATTCTGGAGGGTGAAAGACAAGAGTTTAAATACTTGACTTATGAAACAATGCATTAGAAAAACATATTTCTTTCATTTGAAGTGTTATTCACATATCGAAAAAAAACAAAAAATGTTTTAGTATTTTTCTAATTATGATATTTTTTTTACATCTATGAATAAATGGGGTCATTTTATTTTTTTTTTTTATCATTACAAAACAACATTTTTCATTGTTTTAATTACAGGGATGGTTCAGAGGCTTCAAATATGATACCTCAGGTTTTAAGGAGTTAAAGACAAATTTCATTAAATGGAATGAAAACATCATTACAGCAATGTGAGAATTTTCTATAAAAAAAAAACAAACACGAAATATGACATAAATGTCAACCAAAAAAAAAAAAGGATTTTAGGAGATTTAAGCTTGTAAAAATGTATGATTTCTGAGGTTTTTCATAAAACCTTTTAAGGTATAAACTATCCTCATATACCACCAGCACACCTTTTTAACACCATCCAACATTTAAAACACACCGAGGTCTGAGCTGAGAACACAGCTTGGTAGTTTTGCTGTAGGGGTTATTCAGATGTCACAAAGAACAACGTCAAAAGCTACATTCATCATCAAAGGTGTATATATTGTCTCTTTACACTTATAACATTTGTGACGTCTAACCACAGCCCTTATAACTCTTATTAACGTCACTGGTCATGCTCCAAATGGGCCTCATTTCACTTAAAATCACACATTTGTTATCAGACAACAGCAGTCAGTCAGTCATATAAAATTAGTCTTAGGTTTTATATAAAAATGATTCAAGAAGTGCCTGTTTATATATTCATCTTTATGACCCAAGGTGCCAAAAGATGGAAATCAGTGGATAAATACAGTTTATATTCTTGGCAACAGTTTAACATATTAAGGATATTTTCATGTTACTGGCTTACCTAACAATAACACATTAATGTCAATAAGGTAGGGAACAGAGACTGTGACTTTTTTACTGAGTCACTGATTGTCCAAAGACAAATTTCACACTGAACAAGCCTCTATGAGGGACAGCACACAGCAGGCAGGTAGATCTCCACAATATTCACCCTTTACTTTGCTGGCTTTAGTTTATGTAGTATTTATTTAACCAGTAAGGGCTTATGACATTTTCTTATTTTCTATTTTTGCAACACACGGAGCAACATACTACATTTGACAGCAGCAGAGATTCAGCACTTCCTTCCAGAGAGAATATGTTTACATTTTACAGTAGTTAGTGGTTCAACCTCGATCTCAGAGTTATACGTCATGTCCGTTTCAGTTTTTAACACTATATTGAATCTAATCCACTCTCTCCATCTTTATTACAATTTCAGCCTCAAATGATGTTGAAATTGGTGTCAAAACTTTGTGTTACCCACAGGCAACTAAACTTGGATGGAGCTGCAGAGGAGGAGTCTGGAGGAGGCTGCTACGATCTGGACCTGCTTATCTTTCTCTGCAGGTGTGGATGAGAAACATGCAGAACTAGACCACTCCAAATCAAGTGACAGGCGTGTGTTACATCCGTTTTTGAGTTGGCAGTGACACAGACACTTAAATAATGGGTTCAACAACAATGCCCCCCCCGTCCAGGGTCACTTGCTGCTGCTGCTGCTGCTGGATTTTTAGGTCTGGTTGGTCCAAGCTCCTCAATCAGCTTCTTTTCCTCCGGCGAACGCCTCGTGAAATTATTATTTAGTAATGAAACAACCGAATGTAGTTTTTCTGCTGCCGTTGTCTCCTGTCTTGTCGTTGTGACTCCGTTTGTAGCGAGTGACAGATTCAGTTGCGCGTCTACACTGTGACTGTGAGGGGTGTGACTTTGATTGACAGCTCATGAATCAATCAGATTGGATGAAGAATGACAGAAAACACGCTGATTGGCCACGGAGGAGAGTCTTTGAGTAACCAATTAGAGACCAGCATGAAGTCACATGGAAGAAAAGTTTAAGAACATAAAATACACACTCATTTGGCCGTTGAAACCTATGTATTTCAGTCTGCACAAAAAACAACTGAATAAACCCAGTATGGGATGGGATGGCTTGAAAAATTAAGTCAGACACATTTTATGAGTGCACAGATGTGATCATTACTTTTTATTACGTAATTTATGTGAACTGTGTCTATATTTTTTCCTGTAATTTAAATGGGGATGGCACCCTAGCGCCCCCTATGGGGCCCCCTATTGACAAGCCGCCACTGGTTATTAGTATAATATTAAAATGCAACAGAAGTAATATTAAGCTCTTGGTGCTTCAAACAACACATCTGCCCCCACAAATGAGCAACAGGGTACCGTTCATAACTTACCCACTGGTATATCAACTTGGCCCATTCCTCTGGTCGTCTCCACATGACTAAACAACGAGACTTATTTTTATCCAACCACTCGAGGTTGCCTGAAATCACAGAATGCCAATATTATTACTGCTGAAGTTGGCATTGACACCATAGATCAGTATTTTTGATCTAAAAAGAAAAATATAGGCAGACTAAGATTTACCTTTTTTCCTCAGCTCCTCAAACACAATTTGAATCGCTTCCATTGACAGTTTTCCTGTAATTCCATTAAGGGCAAACTAGATATATATGTTTTATATGCCAAGCTTCAGTCCAGAGGGAAATCTCAAAATGACCAGAATTAATTTAATCAAGGCAGGATAGCACAGAGATATAAGGGGCAGCAACAGAGGTGGCAGTGTCCTAATAAGCCTGTAAAACAGACAGTCTCGGTAATGTGTGTCAACATTAATATCCTGTGTGTGGAATTATATATCCCATAAAAGGAAGGAGGCAATAAACTGCTCAGTAGTGATCTAAATATAACCATTCTGCCACCAGAGACAGTAAACACTTACTTTTCAAGCAACAGTTCAGAAAGATGCTGGATCAAGCTCTTTAAAGGTTTATAAAATAAAGATTCTGGACTTTGACTGTATAGCATTTGGACTTTCAGGATACGTTCTATCTTCTTGTTGTTAAACACGGGGCTTTCCTGCGCCTCCATGACATCCAGGGTGTAGAGCTTGTGATGGCGGCAGTACGACAGGGCCAGGGAACACCAGGCCGCCAGCTGTTTCTGTCTCGTGTCGGCATTGGGCTGTAGCCTGTCCACAGGAAGATAAGCAGAAATGTCAAGTATGTACACGGTAGTATCAACACTACTCAAACTGTTTCTGAAGCATGTGGATTTTAAAAGGAGAAACACTGAAGCACTTCTAGTGTGGTAAGTTTCATAAAGAACATATGCAGGGGAATGCACATTTCGGAACAATTATCGAAATAATAATGTGTGTATATACAGGACTGTCTCAGAAAATTAGAATATTGTGATTTTCTGTAATGCAATTACAAAAACAAAAATGTCATACATTCTGGATTCATTACAAATCAACTGAAATATTGCAAGTCTTTTATTATTTTAATATTGCTGATCATGGTTTACAGCTTAAGAAAACTCAAATATCCTATCTAAAAAAATTTGAATATTCTGGGAATCTTAATCTTAAACTATAAACCATAATCAGCCATATTAAAATAATAAAAGGCTTGCAATATTTCAGTTGATTGTAATTGAATTTTTTTTTAATTTTTTTTATTTTTTTTTTTTTAAATTGCATTACAGAAAATAAAGAACTTTGTCACAATATTCTAATTTTCTGAGACAGTCCTGTAGTGTGAGAATTTAATTTTGTTATTATACATAATTAAAACTATACTTTTAATAGCCTTTTATAGTTTTTAGACTGTTTGCAGAGTAAGGCAGCCGACCCAGCCAGGCTGCTGAAGGCCGGGGCTGCAGAGTTGTCTGAGCCCCTGCAGCAGCATCACATCTCCAACCAGCTCCCAGCCCTCCAGAGCACATCCTGTATCATCCCCATATCAAAGACGGGACGACCCGGTGACCTGAAGGACTTCAGACCTGCGGTCCTCACCTCCCATCTGACCAAGACTCTGGAGCGGCTGCTTCTGCACATCATAACACTTCATGTGCAGCAGGAGCCCTTCAGTTTGGCTACCAGAGGAATGTGGGAGTAGAGGATGTCACGCCGTGCTGGACCTCCTGCACCGTACCCACACATTCCTCAACAGGGAGATAGTATTTTAGTTTTTATTGTATTTCATCTCACTGCACTCTCTCACTTTTAGCTGTGACTGTGTTATGTGGCAGCGAGCAGCTGAACAACTGAATTTCCCTCTGGGATTAATAAAGTACCTATCTATCTATCTCTTATAAAAAAAACTGGCGTGCTGGTTTTTGAAAAAGACAGTGAAAGCTACTAGTTACTCAAATGTCATCTAAAATGGTTGCATAACTAACATAACATTTATACTAAACATCTCTGCAGTGGGGAGTGTAGATAAGAGGTGAAGGAGAGGCCGGCAGGGTGAGGTGGGTGAAGAAGAGTATTTGAATTTATCCATGCCAGAGAGTAAAAGGATATGGTTTAAAAGAATGAAAAGCTTGCCAGACGGGCAATTCTGTTGAGGTGGAGGATGCTGCTCCGCCCACCCACGCTCAGTGGGTGATGGATATTATGTCCTGCTTAAATCTGGAAAAAATATACTATTCCATCCATAACTTTAAAGAAAAATTCATAGGGTGTGGGGGCCTTTTTTGGAACACAATTTTCAGATCAGTAGCACCATCCCTACTTAAATCCCCTTAATATTATCATTATTATTATTTCCTTTTTTAAATATATTCAGAGATAGGTTTCCTTTCCTTCATATGTATTTTCTACTGCTCACTTCGTTACGCTCCTGGAACTGAAACCTGACTTCCAGCTACTGTTTTTTTACTGCTCCAGGAATGATGTACTGACTACTGTTATAAAGTATTTATCTTTGATGTGTAAACTGGCTTGTTGGGATATGTGGGGGGGGGGGAGGGCTAGAATGGGGGCTTGGATGCCTGAGCATTTCACACTTCTGCCATGTCTCTGTATGTGCATCTGCTATTGTGGGGGAAAAAAATCAATAAAAATATGTTTGAGAAAAAAAGAATGAAAAGGCTGCACTTCTCCGTGGCTTGGAGACAGTAGTACAGACCAAGAGTCCAGAAGCAGAGCTGGAGGTAGCAGAGTTGAGAGTGTCTTCGGAAGTGATAAGATGGATAAGATCAGTGGAACTGCATGTATGAGACTGGACATATAAGAGGAGGGTTGGTGTACAGGGGTAGGATGCAGCAGATGGAGCCGTCGGGCAGGAGAAAAAGTGGAACACCAAAGAGAAGACTTTGTAATATGGTGAGAGAGGATAAGCACTTGTTTGAGATCACAGAGGACAATTCAGAAGACGAGGAGTAAGATGGAAACGAATGATAAGCTGAGGTGACCCCTAAAGGGAAAAGCTGAAAGGAAAAGAGAAAAAAATCCCTGCATTATCCTAACTTGTAACAACCTTGTAAATCGGTGTACAGAAAAACCCAAATATAAAGAGGTTAACTCATTGAATATGATATTCCTAATTACTTGTGTCATCTTACATTTTCTCATTAAGACTCAATATTTATTTCAGTGCCCAAAAAATGTAAACCTGAATGTTAAGTATGAGGTTAATGTTTATCATTTTCGAAAAATGTCATGTGTTCACTATTCAATAAGACTTTTTATCAATTTAATAATCCCCAGGAGGAAATTGTGAAACTACTGAAGCTAAAGTCTGGTGAAAAGATGAGTTAATGCAGGACTTTAAAATATATATTACTCACAAGCAGTGTTAATACGACAGAGTATTAGGGCCAAACTAAGACAAAAAAAATGGAAATTATGAGAATAAAGTCATAATAATGTGAGAATAAAGTCCTTAAATTACGAGAATAAAGTCATATTACGAGAATAAAGTCGTAATATTTTGAGAATAAAGTCGTAATATTTTGAGAATAAAGTCGTAATATTAAATATATTATAAAAATATAAATATAACTTCACAAGATGCTCAATATTCCTCATTTTAACACAAGGAGAAGATGCTCTTCCTGTTAGAGTTCTCATAAATTATATTCTCATAATATTACGACTTTATTCTCATAATGTTACGACTTTGTTCTCGTAATGTTACTATTTTATTCTCGTAATGTTACTACTTTATTCTCAAAATATTATGACTTTATTCTATTACGACTTTATTCTCGTAATTTCCTATTTTTCTTTGTCTTAGTTTGGCCCTAATACTCCGTCGTAGTGTTAATGTATTTAACATGATGATTGATATTTTGGGAATGCTTAGAGATTCAAGATTTCTGCCGAATAAAATATACATTATCTTGAATTATTCTAAATCTCTAACTGATTGACCACATTTAAAAAATTTTTTTCATAAATTGAATTTCTCACCTACTTATACTACATTTACCATCTTAATCTCGATAAAATACAAATTACACAGCAAAAACTGTGCTTGTGATGCTCATTGTATTTACTTGCTGTTTCAACTTTGCCTCAAAGCTTTCAGCCCTGAATATTTCTTGTTATTGTCCAGAACATTTAATAAAGCAGGAACATAATATTTACTGATGACAGTGTTTATAAGGAGCTACGAGCCTAAACCAGTGAATACGAGCTGAAAACACGCCCTATCAAACCAGCCAGTGCATTATTTCCATGTCTTTATTGCAGAATAAGAGTCTTAATGATCCGTTTGAACACTTTGATAAAAGCTGAGATTGATCCACTTCCTTAGCATCATTTAGCCGGTTAGTCTGCTAACGTGAACTAACCGGAAAATCAGCGCAAAGCAGTTGATTTACGGAAACGCGTGGAGGTTAAAGGAGCACGGATTAACGCTCTTGCTGAAATGTCTTTCATACGAAGGGACTCACGTGAAAAACGGGGGGAAACTGTACTGCCAGGGAAACTCAAACGGCATCGCAGCTGATGTGGAGACAACACAGGTGACAGCTCCGGAAGCGCGTCCGCCGCTCAAATAGTTCCGACGAGCAGCAGAGTCCGAGGAGGAACGAATGAAGGGATGAATTAACAGAAATACAGGACTGTCTCAGAAAATTAGAATATTGTGATTTTCTGTAATGCAATTACAAAAACGTCATACATTCTGGATTCATTACACAACTGAAATATTGCAAGCCTTTTATTATTTTAATATTGATGATCATGGCTTACAGCTTAAGAAAACTCAAATATCCCATCTCAAAAAATTAAAATATTCTGGGAATCTTAATCTTAAACTGTAAACCATAATCAGCAATATTAAAATAATAAAAGGCTTGCAATATTTCAGTTGATTTGTAATGAATCCAGAATGTATGACATTTGTTGTTTTTTTTTTTTTTTTTTTTTTTTTTTTTTTTAAATTGCATTACAGAAAATAAAGAACTTTATCACAATATTCTAATTTTCTGAGACAGTCCTGTACAGGTGTGAAAAAGTGTTTAACCCCTTCCTGATTTCTTTTTTTTTTTTTTGCATGTTTGTCATACTTAAATGTTTCAGATCAAACAAATTTAAATACTAGACAAAGATAACACAAAATGCAGTTTTTAAATGAAGGTTTTTATTATTACAGGGAAAGAAAAATCCAAACCTACATGGCCCTTTGTGAAAAAGTGATTGCCACCTAAACCTAATAACTGTCTTTTACAGCTGTGGACGAATTCTGGTCCACTCATCTTTGCAGAATTGCTGTAATTCAGCCACATTGGAGGGTTTTTGAGGATGAACCTCATTTTTAAGGTCATGCATCTCAATGGGATTCAGGTCGGGACTTTGACTAGGCCACTCCAAAGTCTTCATTTAGTTTTCTTAAACCATTCAGAGGTTGTACTTGCTGGTGTGTTTTGGATCATTGTCCTGCTGCAGAACCCGAGTGTCTTCAGTTTGAGGGCACGAACAGATGGCCGGACATTCTCCTTCAGGATGTTTTGGTAGACAGCAGAATTCATGGTTCCATTTACCACAGCAAGTCTTCCAGGTCCTGAAGCAGCAGAACAGCCCAGACCATCACACCACCACCACCACCATGTTTTACTGTTGCTAGGATGTTGATGTCTGAAATGCCCTGTTACTTTTACACCAGATGTAATGGGACATACAACTTCCAAAAAGTTCAACTTTTGTCTTGTCAGTCCACAGAGTATTTCCCCAAAAGTCTTGGGGATCATCAAGATGTTTTCTGGCTAAACTGAGACAAGCCTTTATGTTCTTTTTACTCAGCAGTGGTTTAGGTCTTGGAACTCTGCCATGCAGACATTTCTGCCCCGTCTCTTTCTTATGGTGGAGTCATGAACACTGACCTTAACTGAGGCAGGTGAGGTCTGCAGGTCTCTGGATGTTCTGGGGTCTTTTGTGACTCTTGGATGAGCCGTCGCTGCTCTTGGGGTCATTTTGGTCGGTTCCTCCTGGGAAGGTTCACCACTCTTCCATGTTTTCTCCATTTGTGGATAACGGCTCTCACTGTGGTTCGCTGGAGTCCCAAAGCTTTAGAAATGGCTTTGGAACCTTTTCCAGACTGATAGATCTCAATGACTTTGCTTCTCATTTGTTCCTGAATGTATTTCGATCGCAGCATGATGTCTAGCTGTTGAGGATCTTTTGGTCTGCTTCACTTTGTCAGGCAGGTCCTATTTACAGTAAGTGATTTCTTGATTGAGAACAGCTGTGTCAGTAATCAGGCCTGGGTGTGGCTGGAGAAATTGAACTCAGCTTTCCAAAGATGTGATAAACCACAGATAATTTACATTTTAACAGGGGGCGGGGCAATCACTTTCTCACACAGGGCCATGTAGGTTTGAATTTTTTTTCCCCTTAATAATAAAAACCTTCATTTAAAAACTGCATTTTGTGTTTACTTGTGTTATCTTTGTCTAATATTTACATTTGTTTGATGATCTGAAACATTTAAGTATGACAATTGCATGCAAAAAAATAAGAAATCAGGAAGGGAAGGGGCAAACACCTTTTCACACAACTGTATATTCAGTAATTAAATACAATCGTTTAATGAATGAATATTCAAGGAGTCTTGAAAGAGATATTATAAATCTCAAGAGTTTCTTCCTCCGGTTTAATAAAGGTTAATAATTACAAAAATATCTAATCAAAAAAGAATCTCTAATAGAGTAGGTAATATGTTCATCTTTTCTAAAACAGCACATGTAATCAAGTAAATCTTAAATGTGATACAGTTTGGTGAATATGCTATTCCAATAATTGTAATTCATATCAATAAGAATATAACCAAATAGACTTCTAACAGTATCAGTATAATTAATAGTTTAACAGTAATATAAAATGAGCAAAAATAGCATCCAGGAAGTGGCTAATGTATCTAAACTACTAGTGTTTTAATAGTGTATGTACATTTGTATGAGTTTGTTAGAAAAAAAATCTTCTTGGTAGAGCGTTTGCTTCTTTGCTTTACTTTTTATGATACTGTAAAATTGTACCTTCTTGTAAAGGATGACTTGTCTGAGTATCTGTCTTGTCTGCACTCTTACATGTACAATTGATGGATTTTACACAATGTCCTATTGGAAAGAATGAATAATACATTTTTTTAAACAAAGTTATTTTATTTTAGAAGAACTTGTGCATTTTCACCAACTTTCAGCATAAATCGCCCATTTATTAATATTTACAGGACATATATTTTTACTATCATCCACCTTTCTGGTTCATTGTCTGATATTATTTCAAACTGTTAGAAACTGATTTGCTAGTTTATAATCCTATTGCGAGGTTATACGATTTTCTTCAAGTACAGAATAACAGAATAAACCGCGTTTTTACAATTCAGTGAAACATAATCTACAGGCTGCACAAGTATTCTACATCACTGTCCACTTTATTACAGCAATGCACTTGTATTAATAGTGATATTTTATACATTTCTATATTACAATACAATTTATGGGTAAGAGAAGGGCTGTAAAGAAAAAACAATCTTAGAAAACAGCTTCAGTTATTGCAATAAGTGATGTACAGTAACATCAGAACAAAAATGTTGAAAAGTTTTAAAACATTCTAAAATAAAGACAGAAGTAGTCATTGACCATGTCCTTAAGACAGCATTAATGCATTCGTACAGCTTTATAGCTTATAAGCTTATAGGTTATTTACACTGCGATTTAGAAAAACTAAAACAAAGATACAAAACAGAGAGAAAAAAAAACTAAATTCCAGAAAGTGGCTCATGAGATTTTAACATCTTGAATCTCAAGGAATAAGAGCAGTTTTTGATACAGTTCTTCCTTTACCGAAGAAACAGGACTAGCTCCGCAGGTTTTTTTGTTTTTACAGAAGAAACCGAACCACACCTGCCAACGCCTGTGTGTTTCAGCGTCCACTCCTACAATACTGCCAAAGATAGTTTTAATCGCGTAGGCCTCCAGTGGAGAAAATCCAGACAAAACAGCAGTTTAAAATGCTTCAAATGTTTTCAGCAAAGATAACGTGGAAGATGACTTATCTTCAGAAGGTCCCTTGAACTTACTTTTACAAGAAAAGTTTAATTTCATATGGTGCACAGAAGCTGCTGATGTGCATGCAAAGATAAACCTAGCACTGTGAATAACTCAAGCACATTCATGTCTGTCCAGGTTCTCGCTGGAGGCTTTTGTGACGGCTTTAGCTGGAGTGGAAGAGCCGCCCGTATTCGTTCAGGATGAACTCCACTATCTGGTTCTGAAAGACCATGTTCATGGTGATGTTTGATGACTCCATCTCCGGACGAAGGAGCGTCGGGCCGAACACAATAGCCACGTTCTGTACGGTCATGCGATTATCCTCCCCGTACTGAATGAGCCTGTCAAAGAGATGAAGTACTCATTAACTTTGAGTTTGAGTTTGAGTTTATTTCGATCAGCAATCCAAAAAAAAAAAAAGTCCTTCCAACAAAACAAGAAAAGGTACATAAGTCTGAGCGAAAGGGTTTGGGCTGAAGCTAACGAGCTTATAGATGCCTTAACCTTTATACCATCAAATCATAGCATACGTATATACAGTACACACACATACACATTGATACATTCATGCATCTACACCCATATACAGCGCACATACTCATATACACATCGATTTTCATACGTACACACATACCTACCACCTATACATATAAATACACATACACAGCTAATACCAAACATACAGTAATACCAGAGATTCAGTTCAATTTCCCCCTAAATCGTGATTATATACCATCATGTCTATACATATCCAGAGTATTGTTTTTAAATTCTTTTTTGAATTGCGCAATATTTGTACTTTCTTACTTACTTTGTGTTTGTTGTCAGGTAACTTATTCCACACTTCACCCCATGGACAGATACACACATGCTTTTCAGAGTAGTATGTACAATCGGTTGTTTGAAATTCCATCTCCCTCTTAGCTCATATCCTCCTTCTCTATCACTAAACATTTTTGTATATTACCAGGAAGTAAATTATTTCGTGCTTTTCTACAAAATTTGAGTGGTTTTGTACTCAACCAAATCCCAAAACTTCAGTGTCTGTGATTTTAAAAACAGAGGATTTGTGTGTTCATGATATCCTACATTATTTACTATTCTTATTGCTCTCTTTTGCATGTTGTATATTGTCTGTAGGTTGCTTCTGTAGGTGTTCCCCCATAATTCAACACTTTAAACGTGAATATTCCTAACAACACTGATGAAACATGTTCTGATCATTTACATTATTTCCTCAAGTTTTCCTTTCAGGTATGTGAGACATTATAGTTGTTTTTTTTTAAAAAACAAGACAAAAACAAAATTTAAGTTGCAGTCGGTAGTTGTATTTTTGTCGTATTTGCTGAAATCTGATGATATTACATAAATAAACCATGTGATGAGAAAAAAAAAGTCCTCCTTTGGCATGACCTGCAGGATGCAATGCATTTTACAAGTTTCCCCTGCTGCCCCCACACAACCCCCCCTCACCCACTCCCCTCCAGCTCTACGCTTCAAACAAATATTCACTTGCAACGGTTATTCAGGGTTTATGGTTTATAAAAATCAACCTTCATCTCTTACATTATTGATTTATTCTCAGGTATCTGTTCTCTGCCGCCTCTGGTTTCCGTAGTAACGTAACTTACTTAAGCATTTCAGGTCACATGCATACGGTCAGAGAGCCGGTGCACTCCTGATGTGAGCCTGATGTGCAACAGCCCAGCAACATTACACAAGTAGAAAGCACAACACCGTGGACAACGGTGACACTATCTGAGGTTTAGACTCCTGAGTTACCTAAAACAGACATAGGAGCCTCTAAACGCTATTGGACAGTCGTTTGCACCTGTGCTTCAACCTGAGCTGAAGATTAGCTTGATCTAAGCTGCTGTGTCCTTAAAAATGGGACACTAAAAGTCTATGCAAGGCTGGACTATTTTTTTATGTTTAATGTGGACAGATTTAAGATAAAAGGATGTGAGGTACTAACGAGGGATTTATCTGATCACAGTCCCGTCTCTATATCAATACATGTGGCTAGGAAATCACGCAACACATTGTGGAAACTTAATTCGCACATACTTAATGACCCGACCATAGTATCCAAAATTAAGGAAAACATTAAAGAATTTCTAGAAATTAACGACACAGGGGACGTGTCACCAGCCATCCTATGGGATACGCTCAAAGCGGTAATGAGAGGTAGACTGATCTCTATTTCCTCTTACCTGAAGAGAATTAAAGGACAAAAACTAAAAGACCTACAGGTAAATCTGAAGCTGAAACAGCGGGAAGATATCAACAATCCGAACCCCACTATAAAACAGGAAATTAGGAAATTACAGGGTGAAATCGACGACATTTACACGCAAGAGGCCCAAAAGAATTTAATCTTTTTAAGACAGAGATATTATGAGATAGGAGGAAAATCGGCGAAATACCTGGCCTATAAATTGCGCAAACAACAGGAGGAAAGCGCAATATATAAGATTAAGAACCCTAAAACTATGATGTTGGAAACAAAAATTGAGAAGATTCAGGAATGTTTTGAGGTTTTTTACAGGGATTTATACTCACAACCTAACGTGTCTGAGGAGAACACCATCAATGTTTTTCTTAACTCTTTAGATCTACCCTCACTCCTGGACCCCCAAAATGAGGATTTAATAAAACCAATCTCAGCAGAGGAAATTAATACAGCCATCAACAGGCTAAAATCAGGAAAAGCAGTCGGGCCAGATGGGTACAATTCTCATTGGTATCGTAACCTAAGGACAGAATTAATCCCATTACTTCAAAAGACATTTAATTTTGTCCTGCAGGAGGGAATAATCCCGCCCTCCTGGAGGGAGGCAACCATTTCTGTTATCCCGAAAGAGGGGAAGGATAGACAGGAATGTGGAAATTATCGCCCAATTAGTGTCCTCAATCTGGATTATAAATTATTCACCTCTATTTTTGCTCGTAGATTGGAGACGCTGCTGCCTGAACTAGTCAATCTAGATCAGACTGGCTTTATTCATCATAGACAAACATCAGACAACATCAGAAGAATATTACATATCCTAGGAAAAATACAAGAGGACAAAATTCAAGCTATTATAGGGAGTTTGGATGCGCAGAAAGCTTTTGACTCCGTAATTTGGGCTTTCTTGTACAAAACCATGAGAAAGTTTGGTTTCCATGATAAGTTTATCAGAGTGATTCAGGCGCTATATGATAAACCCTCAGCCCGTATCAAAGTCAATGGAGATCTATCTGGGTCTTTCAACTTGTATCGGGGGTGTAGACAGGGTTGTGCAATTTCGCCGCTCCTTTTTGATCTGTTCATAGAAGTATTAGGCCAATCAATAAGACAAAATGTAAATATCAAGGGTATTGTAATGTCAGGAGTTGAACACAAGGTGGCAATGTTTGCAGATGACGTGCTGGTCTGCCTGGGGGAGCCAGAAGGTTCATTTAATGAATTAATGTCCACGTTGTCTGATTTTGGTAAATTATCTGGCTACAAAGTTAATATTTCAAAAACTCAGGTGATGACATTAAACTATATAGTCCCTGCGACTTTACGTAGGAAATTTAAGGTAAATTGGAAAAATGAGATCATTAAATATCTAGGTGTACACTTAACTAAGGATCTTTCAGGACTCTTCCGGGCAAACTATGTACCAATATCCTCGAAAATAAAAGCAGATCTGCATAGATGGAATCTGGTGCCCTTTCTGAGCCTTAGCTCAAGAATAAGCGCAGTAAAAATGAGTGTACTCCCCCGACTACTTTACTTGTTTAGGAACTTGCCTGTAGAGGTGAGTGAAACTCAGTTTAGGGAATGGGATAAATGGATCTCCAGATTTGTTTGGCAGGGCCGGAAACCGAGAATTAAATATGCCACCCTTCAACTTCACAAGGATTCTGGGGGGATGGGTCTCCCTTGTCTAAAGAATTATTATTATGCTGCTCAAATAGCTCCTCTACTATATTGGAGTAATGGAACATATGCGGCTAAGTGGAAGGAGCTGGAGTCTAATCTAGTAGATCCATTCCCCATTCAAGCTGTGTTGGCGGATGAGGGTATAATGTGTCAGTTACAAAAGCTGGGGAACCCATGGCTGAACCACACGTTTCAAGTCTGGCAGAAGGTGATTAATATGAGCAATATACATAGAATGTTGAGAATGTTCAGATGGTTTGCGTTTGATTCTGATTTTTCCCCCAACAGGCATGATTCTAGCTTCAAATCGTGGACAATGTATGGTTTTACAACATTTCTCTCACTCACTCATAAGAACACTGTATTCAGCTTTGAGGTTTTACAGGATAAACATGGCTTACAACGAAATGATTTCCATAGATATCTGCAACTACGATCTTATATTGATCGTGAATGTAAAATGACAGGTCTCTCAGATGTCGAATTAGAATTTTACCACATTTTGAAAAATGCCATGACAATGACTCCAGCCAACTCCATCTCCAAGCTGTACACAGCTATATCCCATGCCAATAATAGCGACACTCTTTACATCAAAGCTAAATGGGAAAGGGAAGCAAGGATTGACATTTCTGAGGAGACTTGGAGCAATATCTGGTCCTTCCAATGGACAACATCTAGCTCCATGGACTGGAGAGAGCATTGTTGGAAGAATATCATTAGATATTTCAAGACACCGTATCAGGAGAAATACAAAGGGGCAAATTTGCCATGTTGGAGACAATGTGGCTCGACTGTGGCTAACCACTATCACATTTTTTGGGACTGCCCCAAGCTGAAGGTGTTCTGGAGGGGTATTCAGGCTTCAGTAAGCACAGTTTTTAACATTCAGTTTCCTCTGAGTTTTGACGTGTTATATCTAGGTCATGTTACTGTTTTGGAATGTAGGCGAGAGATAAAATTGCTGCAATTGCTCTTGGTGGCGAGTAAGAAAGCAATAACCAGGAGATGGTTAACTCCGACCCCACCTACTCTAGAAGACTGGATCGGTATCACCTTAGAGATATTCAGGATGGAAAAGCTGACCTTCCAACTAAAAGCACAACGGGACATGTTCTATAAGATTTGGAATAACTGGATTGTATTTATCACCCCCATGAGAGCAGATTTTGTTTGATTTCACTGGTAATATGTATTTCATTGTTTTGACCTCGACTGGGTTTTATGTTTGGTTCAACACAGCAGCGGCAGGTGACCTCCTTTCTGTTCATAGTTCATGTAAACGTTAATTTTTGTGACTTAAACTAACAAAACCGGAAGGACATTCATTTTCATTTGATTGAGTGTTGCTGTATCGTTTTATTTATTGTCCTTTCCAAATAAAGAAACAATTTAAAAAAAAAAAAAAAAATGGGACACTAATCATGGTTGTGTATTTTTGTGTTTTCCGCTATAAGCTATAACTCGCTATAACCTTCAGATTTCTGTAGCTCATCAGGGCGACGGGGATTTCCTTCATATCTTTTCAGCCTCTTAAACAGTCAGTGCACGTCAGTAGTTATAGTTCAAGCACAAAGCCTCACTTCAGCTCCTTTTCAAGAACTGAATGATGATGACATTCAACACATGCCCTTCATTTATTACAGCGAATGACTGTCCGTTTCTGGCAGCTGTGAAATCAGTTTTGTACGCAGGATTAATGGTGACGTGGTAGGATGCTTCCAGTTTCAGGTCCTACTGTGGATAGGGTGAACATGAGCGTGATATAGGGGTGGGCAAAAATATCGATATGGCAATATATTGTGATACTTTGCCGGCCGATTCGGTATTAAAAATTTTAATATAGATTTTTTTTTAATTTTAAATAATAAATCATGTTTCAGATGGGTTGTAAATCCAGTACGACTTTATTGTATACCTGGTCTTAAATAATACTGTTAATGTTCATTTCCATCCATCCATATCCCCACTTTATCCTTTGCAGGGTGACGGGGGTCTGCTGGAGCCTATCCCAGCTCATTACAGGTGAGAGGCAGGTTCACCTGGACAGGTCACCAGTCAATCACAGGGCCATATATAGAGACAGACAACCAGACACACTCACACTCACACTCACACTTAACGGCAATTTAGAATGACCAATTAACCTAATATGCATGTTTTTGGACTGTGGGAGGAAGCCGGAGTACCCGGAGAGAACCCACGCAAGCACGGGGAGAACATGCAAACTCCTATGTAATGTTCATTTCATATGATGTAAATAACATGAAAAACATATGCAAAGATGTTGTAACTTTAGCTTGTAAAGTTACAATAAAATAGCATGGATAATTTGAATTACCTTTTTTTGACTCAGTTTGTCCCATGAATTATCACTAGAATCTGATGTACGTGCAACTCAGATTTGAAGATGTGTAATGCCCTTTACAGTTTTCAGCAAACTATGTATAACATCGCAATATATCGCAAAATTTGGATTTCACAATGTCGTATCGTATCGTGACTCAAGTATCCTGATGTGTATCGTATCGTAAGGTCCTTGGCAATACCCACCCCTAGAATGATGTGTTTTAGTGTAGGTAGCACAGTGTAATTTGCCACATGACAATGCTGCAATATGTGCTTTAATGCTGTATTTTATGAAATGTTGAGATCTTTTGTTGCACTTTCTATAAACTAATTTTGTGAAATGTTGCACTTATTTTCCACTGTGCATTATGGGGGGAAAAAACTAACTTTAAAAGATAGAGGTAAAAGGAATATGCAAACCTGTGTAGATGCCCAAAAAGCAGCTTCATTGTGTCGTGGTTTGCATGAGGAAGTGATTTGACCAGTTCATAAATGCAGGACAGTTTTAGGTTATAATCAGGAATCCCTGGAAAAGCAGAGTAGAAGGGAAGGATCAGAAGCAAAAACATTAGTACCTAATACAAGTTTATCTACTGATTATTTTCTGTCAAAATTAGATTCATGGATTTGAGAAAAAGTGCTCACTGATGGCCGTGATGAACTTGTTAAAGTGGCTGAAGGGAAAAAGCGGCTCCGGAAGTTCTCGGAAAAATAACTTGAGCGCTCCGGTGATGACGTGCACGTCTTCCCACTGACCGTCCTCCAGGTCCAGTTCCTCTGTGTCAACACAAAAGGTACATGAGCCATTACGTGCACAGCAGGGGGCGCTGTTGGATAAGCTCAGAGAGGCCAGGAGCCTCCAGGGAACTTTTCTGAACAGAGAAAATGAATCAATTCAACAGAAATGAGTTTGTTGAAAACTAACTGACGTTACCGTGATCAGCCTTGTAGCGTAGCTTCTGAATGACGGCCAGGTTCCCGCTGACTCTGTACAAGCCGTCAATGTCTAAACCTGTTCATCAACACATCAGCACCTTTGGGTCAGCTGCAAATCTTGTGCACAGAAAGAAAACACTTAACCATCGCTGTGACATAAACAGAGTATGTTACCTCTCTTCTCCACTGCTCTGACACATTTTTCCACAAAGCTGGGAACCGTGCTCTTCTCCTGTACACATAGCGTGGCCAGATGACAACCAAACACATTTTCTGCAGGAAACAAGACCGTTATTAGTGTTGGAGTCATACAGGAGCACTGGGGATAACAACAACTGAGATGACGTGATGAGTAAAGCCGGCGAGTGGGTGTGATAAATATAAACACAGCTCAACACTTCCTGTCTCATTTTCACACAGCTCACACCTGCTTCTCTTCCTTTTGACTTAATATTTCATACATAGACGGAGGCATCAGCACTCAATTCCTGGTAGGAAGGAAATACGTTATAGATTTCTATTGTTTTACTCTTATATACTTAAAGCTAGGGTCTACGATCTTGAGTTTTAAAAAAAAAAAGACACCTACTCCCCACACAAACTCCCTCCCCCTGTACAACGCGGGGCAAATACAACGCAGAGCCGTGTGTGTTGGTGTTTGTTCATGTCTGCGTGAGAAAACCAAGAAAACACCAAGATACAACAATGGAATCACAGGTAAGATACCATGTTACTCATTCAAATTCAAATCATCCCCCCTGAAATAAAAACGGTCCAAATCATCCCCCCCTGTAAAACTGCCATCCCCCCTTTCCATCCCTTATGTCATTTCATCAATGAATGTGGTTTTACTGCTATTTCAACATTTAGAGTCATCACCAGAAAAATAACACCAGAAGAATAACTTATTTGACAATTTTTACAAGCAAAAAAATCTTGTTCCACTGGCAGATTTTTCTACTTATTTCAAGTGAAAATCTACTTGAAACAGGAGAAAATTGTTGTTTTTTCCACTGATGAGTCTTGTTTTAAGTGTAATGAGATTTTTTTACTAAAATGAGACATTTTAACTAGAAATAAGACAAATATTCTTGTTAAGATTGTGAGTTTTTGCAGTGATCCATGTTACTTATCCTGTGAAGGACAGAGTCATATTGATAAGTTCAGAAAAGTGTTTTTTATTGTTGTGTTTTGATGTATTTGATGTAAGCCCAGTGGATATTTAAAGCTTACAGAAGGCTGCATTTAACTGCTGCTATGTCATTCCTGCAGTATTTCTGCAGGTGTTTTGGTCACTGCTATTATTTGTAAAATATTATATTATTTGTAATCAGCACAAATTATCTGTCCCATATGATAAAAATCCACCACCCCCCTGATTTTATTTTACAACTCGAGTACTGGCCATAACAACCTTATAAATGATTCTGATAAAAATGTACAATATGTAAAATCGTAGACCCTAACTTTAATAAATGTAACCGGAGCTTTGGAAGAACGCCGTGGATCTGTTCTCCTGTTTGATCGTACCTCTGATGTAGCCTTTGTCCTTGACTGACTGCAGCGTGGGACGCTTCATCAGGAACTTCATCAGCTTTGTTCGAACCTTCTTGGGGTCCGTCTCCCCTACAGAGCTGGATGAGTGTGTGACAGTCGGCCTGGTGGCTAAAGGCGGTGATGCCAGGCGTTAAAAATGGCTTCAGCGGTATCTAACCATTACAGCGTCATGAATCTTGCATTTTCACTGAATACAAGAGAAGTTTGTTGGACTCACATCTTCGCTTGTCTCCAAGCTTGTCCAAGAGCTTGTCCTCTCGCTCTGTGTTGCCGATCTTTTCATACAAGTCCCCGTCGTCCTCATCACTAGGGTGTTCCTGGTACTCCTGATCATCACAGCAACAAAAGCACGTGGATCAAACGCAGGTACATCAACCATTTCTGCCTTTTGCAAATATCTATTTTTGTTTGTAATTTGGTTCTTTCATCGGTTCAATGAGCAATATTTATGGTGACCTGAACTATGTTATGGAATCATTGTGCTTTTTATTATCTATCTATCTATCTATCTATCTATCTATCTATCTATCTATCTATCTATCTATCTATCTATCTATCTATCTATCTATCTATCTATCTATCTATCTATCTATCTATCTATCTATCTATCTATCTATCTATCTATCTATCTATCTATCTATCTATCAGAACAAGCGATTTATACCCAAACGTGCCCTGCTCGCCCCCCCACTTTGGACTTTGTAATGCAAACGTCTTTTAGCATCATCTTCATAATTAATTAATTAATCATACATACACTAAGAGACTTTTTATGTTAGAAAGAAAGCCAATCGTCATTAAAGGAGGAATGTAATGATTTTTTTTTTCAAAAGCGGACACAATATTCTGTATTCTGTACCACAACAGCCCCCTTTTCCACCACGTCTGTACACCTCTGCTCATAGCAGCTGGTTTAGGGGGCAGATTCACACTACAGACTTAAATTCACCCCTCCATCATCCACGGGCTGTGCCTTGTGTCAATGTTACAGCTTCGCATCACCCACTTCAGTGGCACAGCCCTGATCTAGAATATATTTTGGAGTAGAATTTCCTTTTTTTCTTTTCTATGTTTTTTTCTTTTTCTTCTACAACCTCTTTAGGTTTGCTTTTAATTTTTGTCTTGTATTGTATATTATTTTTGTGTTGGACCCCAGGAAGAATAGCTGCAGTTTTGCTGCAGCTAATGGGGATCCAAATAAAACTTAAAATAAAACTTAAACTTAAACAGCAAATGCAGCGTAATATGAAACAGGGAAAGGTAAAGGCTGGAAAGATCTGCTCTGATCTGAGTCTGTGATGTCACAGTAACCAAAAACACAGGCGGAGGCCCCAAACAATGTGACAGGGTTGTGTTATGTCCAGGTTTTCACACCCAAACATGGATCGTCACAGACAAAAAAATAGGTCATTATGTGTGCTGTTTAATTTACAAATGAACATGAAGGCTGTTTTCTTTTGGGGGACTTACAAGTTGCCGTATGGTGTCCACTAAGACTTTGTGCCAGTCAGTGATGATGCTTTCTGTGTCGTACTGTAACAGAAACTCCACACCGTTCCTTCCTTTTAACTGAGGGAGACAAAATTCATATGGAGTCAGTTAAACTCCTTTTGTTTTCCGTGAAACATCGCACTTTTTTGATTGTGTTCATCAAATAAATTCACCTCTAAAACATTCTTTTTGCTGGATTTGTCCTTTGAGGCCCATCCGATCAATGCTCCTTTCAGATCCACTGCAATCTCAGGAACAATCTGATTGGTCTTGTTCTGTGTTGGGAGGAAAAAAAAAAAAGTCCAGCTGTTAACAAAACTGACGAGACCACATTCCTGGAGGGCGACCTGCGTCAAGCAAGCGCCGTGACGCTCTGCTGCGATGCTACGTCTGTCCAAACTGTGCACACCGCACATCACCCTGTGAACAGTGACACGTAAACAGCACTCCACCCATGTGTGCAGTGTTTGTCTTTATGATTGTGTCTGTCAAACCTTTGTTGCCGTCTTGTTTTGTTTGTAATGGCTGCATGAAAAAGATTAAACAACAGATTTAAAAAATAAAATAAAATCACTAGCTGTCCCCGGCAGCTTCTCTATGCCGTCACGGCTCCTAATCGTGACATTGTGTAGCAGCTCACTATTTGATTTTCTTTCTCAGATGTGAAACGTGATTAAAAAAGGTGGATTACGTGAAGAAGAAAAGTATTGAAAATACAGAAAAAGTAAGTAAAAAAACCCAAAACAAAACAACCCTAACCCTGTTACGGTGTACAGACACTGTCAAAGCGTTTTATTAACACAGGATGAGCAATTTTCTGTGCTTGTTGGTCCTTTTGCACAAACATAAAAGTCTTTCTCTCATTAAGACAAAGTGCGTGTCGTACCGCGGCGCCCGTCGCTGCAGACTTTGGGTCTTTGTGGAACGTTAGCACTCCTCCGTGAAGAACTGTCCATGTCTGAGACCAGTTTTTCCTGACAAAACAACAGTAACCATGACTTAATGTACAAAAAAAACCCAAAAAACTCAGCTTTTTATAACAACTTTTTCCAAATGTATACATAAACTAAAATATAGATCTTGGATGCACCGTTTTTCTAAAGATTGTCAAATATTTTTGATAGGAATAAACAGAAAACCCTCGAGGCGGCGTTGGCTTACCTGACTTTCTTTCCGTTCTCAGACACTTTTGTTTTGTTGAGAATTCCAGCTTTCTCCAAGTTCTGCACCTTAGGATGAACCAGAGATAATGAGATCTTAATCCTCCGTGGACTCTGTAATTATTAGGTTTATGTGTGAAGATGCATCATGGGATATGGGGGACACAAAGCTCTGGTCACGATGGTAAAAAGGTTCAGCGCACACAAATTATACATAATTACATATACCAGTGGTTTTCAATCACTGGTGTGCTGTGGGAGACTGTCAGGTGTGCTGTGGGAAATGATCCAATTTCACTTTAGTAGTACAAAGAGATTATTATTTACTTATTGCAAATAAGAAACCATATGTTGAGCACCTGTGTGTAAAGTGTAGTGACTAACAGAGTAATTAAATACTGTCAATGGGCGACAGTAGGCTTCCTCATTTATGTCTGCAAAAGGTTGTAGTGCATATTTTTTGTGCTATGCTGAATGATTATTATTTTTATTATTATTATTATTATTATTATTATTATTATTATTATTAATATTCTTATTAATATTATTATTATTTTTTTATGCTAATAAATGTGCCGTGAAAGAAAAAAAGGTTGAAAGACACTGATATATATATACATGTTGAAAAAGCTCATAATGTCTAATAAATTGCAAAATGCTAAATTATTTGAATTACTTAATTTATGACTTAATTACTTTGACTTCTCAAATCTTGTTTCAACAAGATGTGATGTTTTCTTTGATTCAGCTCACACTTTGGTTCAGTTCAGATCTGGACCCACAACCAAACGACAGATTTTTGAGCACCAGTGGCCCTTGTTGAAAGTGAACGGTGAAACAGAAGACGGGGGACAGAGAGAGAAGGAGAAGGAGGGATTCAAACCTGGACCAGAGGCTACGTAGTCTCATTATACGGGACGCCTGCGCACGCAACTGAACTATCTGGTGCCACAAGAGGAAGTTTTGACGGGGTTTTAAGGGAGAGAAGCAGTACTGGAGTTGAGGGGGGATGAGGGGGGACGGCATCCCCCCTGAAATAAAAACGGTCCAAATCATCCCCCCTGTAAAACTGCCATCCCTCCTTTCCATCCCTTATGTCATTTCATCAATGAATGTGGTTTTACTGCTATTTCAACATTTAGAGTCATCACCAGAAAAATAACTCCAGAAAAATAACTTATTTGACAATTTTCACCTGTTTCAAGTAAATTTTCACTTGAAATAAGTAGAAAAATCTGCCAGTGGAACAAGATTTATCTTCTCATTACAAGCAAAAAAATCTTGTTCCACTGGCAGATTTTTCTACTTATTTTAAGTGAAAATCTACTTGAAACAGGTGAAAATTGTTGTTTTTTCCAGTGATGAGTCTTGTTTTAAGTGTAATGAGATTTTTTTTACTAAAATTAGACATTTTAACTAGAAATAAGACAAATATTCTTGTTAAGATTGTGAGTTTTTGCAGTGATCCATGTTACTTATCCTGTGAAGGACAGAGTCATATTGATAAGTTCAGAAAAGTGTTTTTTATTGTTGTGTTTTGATGTATTTGATGTAAGCCCAGTGGATATTTAAAGCTTACAGAAGGCTGCATTTAACTGCTGCTATGTCATTCCTGCAGTATTTCTGCAGGTGTTTTGGTCACTGCTATTATTTGTAATATATTATATTATTTGTAATCAGCACAAATTATCTGTCCCCATATGATCAAATCCACCATCCCCCCTGATTCTTTTTACAACTCGAGTACTGGAGAGAAGAAATAGAAGATCTCAGCGACTGCTAAGCACGCTGTTGGACTAGTCAGGCTTTGGCTTTGCATTGACGTCTGGCCAACGGGAGCGAAGATTAAATTCAAATATGAGCAAATTTTGGAAGTCAACATCAAACATTCTTCACAGTCTTCAAACTTTACCATGAATACAAATCTTTATATAGACATTAAAAGAACAATGCATGCAGGACACGTCTAGAATGGGATTGATGGTGAGTCTCCCAGCAGTCGCTGGACGAGAGGTGGAGCAACCCCTGGACAGATCCAGCATCCATCACAGAGCAGCACCCAACATGCTCACGATCATCCTAACATGCTCGTGTCTGGACTGGGAGGACATCAGCGTGCACAAGAGAAACTCAGGCAGAAACGGGAGAACGTGCAGCGTCTGCGCACAAAGTTGGCAACTTTCTCCTGCAACTTTTGTCTTTTTAAAGAAAAAAAAAAGGATAAAAAAAAACGTAACACTAGCTTTTAGTAAACAGCACGCAATCAACTGCAGCACAATGTAGCGTGAAGACGCAAATACAGACGGGCAATAATCACTTCTCCATTATGGCCCTCAGGCTGTGGGTTAACAACAGCCTACTTGTTAGATGTTATCTTAAATACTCGCTCGAAGGAGAAGTGAACTCGCTTGGTTGGTATTTTACGACAGAAATTATACAGGACTGTCTCAGAAAATTAGAATATTGTGATTTTCTGTAATGCAATTACAAAAACAAAAATGTCATACATTCTGGATTAATTACAAATCAACTGAAATATTGCAAGCATTTTATTATTTTAATATTGCTGATCATGGCTTACAGCTTAAGAAAACTCAAATATCTCAAAAAATTTGAATATTCTGGGAATCTTAATCTTAAACTGTAAACCATAATCAGCAATATTAAAATAATAAAAGGCTTGCAATATTTCAGTTGATTTGTAATGAATCCAGAATGTATGACATTTTTGTTTTTGTAATTGCATTACAGAAAATAAAGAACTTTATCACAATATTCTAATTTTCTGAGACAGTCCTGTATATAGTATTACAAGACTGGCCTTTTTGATGTGCATCATTATTATATCAGGAGCAACGCCGGCATCTCTGGAATGATGTGAAGGCTGGAACTATCACCCCAGTGCAGCTGCAGAGACGTACAATCACGTAACAACAGCACAAAGATGGCTTGCTTAGTGCAAGAGGACAGATTTGTCACATCACTCATGAAAGACAAGGTGGTTCAAATGAAGGTAGGTGCAACAAACATGCACAGGTGATGTGAAGTCACACCTGTCGCCCATCATAGATAGATGCAGCTATCTATGGATGGAGCTCAGGTGAGCACTCAAACTAACAAACCCACATTATAGCGCAGCCACTTCGAGGTGAGATAATAAGGGTTTCTCCAGGGTCTGAAACCAACAGCCTTCAGAAGGAGACACAGGACAGCGTTCAGATAGCGGGGCAGGTCCCAGCGCTCCAAGGATAGCACAGTTCCAGCTACGACTTAAATGAGAGCATTCGTTACCACACAGTCTCCACTCACGTTATGCTGCGTCTCTGGAGAGTTTCCCGTGCTGGAGCTGTCGCTGCTGTAGTCTGACGTGGTCCTCTTGTGGGTCGGGACAAACCTCTGACAATAAAACACTCTTTTAGACGTCCAGTTTATTACAACATAAAGATCATCTATACACTTCCTATACCAGGACGTTAGCAGAAAGACCACAATGTCTACTACAATCAGAGGTGGTAGTAACGAGTTACATTTACTCCGTTACATTTACTTGAGTAAGTTTTGGGAAATGTTGTACTTTTAGGAGTAGTTTTGAATCACTATACTTTTTACTTTTACTTGAGTAGATTTGTGAAGAAGAAACTGTTCCTCTTACTCCGCTACATTAGGCTACGTTGAGCTGTTACTTTTCTTTTATCCCTTTTATCCACGTACGCGTCAATCTCATGACATCACTGAGTGATTCTTGGGAAAAATGTTTGTTTTTGCATGTTTTGTCACATTTACACAGACTCAAACACACACAGAGTTTCTATGAGTTCATGTTTGTTCTAGTTCTGCCTGGTTAAAAAAGAAAAGTACAAAGGCTGGAAATTTTGTACTACTTAATTTATTTTTTTAATTCTGTTATCATTTTATTTATTTTATTATATATTAAAGTACTTGAATTTACTTTAAAATTATTTTAATTTAAGCTATTTTTTATTACATTTTAATTTATTTTATTATTTTATTGATTTAATTTGCCTGAAGATGATTATTTTGTACTTTTGTCTGTTTGAATGGTTGTGTTAAAAAAATAAATCAGACGTTACTCAACAGTTACTCAGTACTTGAGTAGTTTTTTCACCAAGTACTTTTTTACTTTTACTCAAGTAATTATTTGGATGACTACTTTTTACTTCTACTTGACTCATATTATTCTGAAGTAACAGTACTTTTACTTGAGTACTACTTTGGCTACTCTACCCACCTCTGATTACAATACAATACAGATAGCAGATCTACATCTTTTTGTGTATTTAATGCTTAAAGTATCAAGTGGTTGCTGTTCGTGCAACATGCGCTTCTTTGTTGGATTGTGTTTTGATTTACAGCAAAATAACACGACTGTTGTCATCATTAGCATCTCGAGCCATCAGCTCTAAGTTTAGAGAGAATAGGGAGTGTAGCACCCTATAATGTAATAATTTCCTGAAAATGTAATACAATTTGCACTTAACTCAATCGAAAATGTAATAAAATCCAATAATGTAATAACTTCACCAATAATGTAATAAAATATCCTGACTGATATTGTAATAACATTTTTACCGATTATGTAATACCTTATTACATTATTGGGAATTTATTACATTTTCAGGTGGGTCTTTTTTTTTTCTTTTCCAAAACTGATAATGTAATACTTGACAAATAATGTAATATATATGTTCATTTCAGTCCAGAGTTCTACATTTTGTGTTTTAAGTATCTAAGAATGTTATATATACTGGATTTGAAACACCAGAATGACTATTGGGTTAAATTGCAGACTTTGAGTAGCATGTAATAAATTCCCAATAACGTAATAAGGTATTACATTATTGGTAAAAATGTTATTATAATATTGGTCAGGAAATTGTATTACATTATTGGTGAAGTTATTACTTATTATTGGGTTTTATTACATTTTCTATTGAGTTAAGTGCAAATTTTATTAAATTTTCAGGCCTTATTACATTTTCAGGAAATTATTACATTATAGGAAATTATTACATTATAGGAAATTATTACATTATAGGGCGCTACAGGGAGGGAATGTCCGCATGTTTTAGCTTGACTTATGTGAACTGGTTCAGCCTTTTCGTCTGAATCAAGAAAAGTCTTTACAAAAACCAGCTATGCTGTGCCCTTGAGCAAAGCGTTCAACCCATGACTGCAAATGTTGACAAGTGTGTTAAGGAGCAGCACAAGCCCTTATTTGTATCCAGGAACTCCCAGGTGTGCAAATGTCCCGTCTCCCTGCACCTCCGTCAGTCCCAGGGCAGCACACTTGATTTGCCTTGCTAAATAAGGGCTGAACCCTCATGTTGGCTGACAAACACTCTCCTGCTGGATGACTAAAGCTTCACAGTTACCCGGGCGGACACGCCCTGCACGGGTGAACCGGATCACGCATGTGCGTGCAGGTCTGAGCGTAGCGTGCGTGGACGTACCCCGTCGTCCTGGGCGGCGCTGAGTTGACCGGGCACCATGCTGTGTCTCCAGTTTTTGAAGACTGACACATTTTCTGCCTCAAAACCGTTCTCCGCCCTAGACTGGCCTGCAGCGAGGGGCGGCTGCAGTGGCAGAGCAGACAATTACAAATCATGAGCAAACCAGAAAATGACTCAGTTTTCTCTCTCTGACTGAATTTAGCAGTAAACAGAAACTGTTCCCTGAACCGCCCTCCCATCCTGTTGCTGTTTGTGAAGCAGTGAGGGGTCTTTACCTCCGGCAGGTTCCACTGGGACCTGGAGCCGTCCCTCAGGTAGTAGTACGTCTGCCCCCGGTCGTCCACAGACTTGATCCACTGTTCAAAAAAACTCATTTATAAATTGTGCATTTTAACAGAAGACAAACTTGAAAAAATACAGGACTGTCTCAGAAAATTAGAATATTGTGATAAAGTCCTTTATTTTCTGTAATGCAAAAATGTCATACATTCTGGATTCATTACAAATCAACTGAAATATTGCAAGCCTTTTATTATTTTAATATTGCTGATCATGGCTTACAGCTTAAGAAAACTCAAATATCCTATCTCAAAAAATTAGAATATTCTGGGAATCTTAATCTTAAACTGTAAGCCATAATCAGCAATATTAAAATAATAAAAGGCTTGCAATATTTCAGTTGATTTGTAATGAATCCAGAATGTATGACATTTTTGTTTTTGTAATTGCATTACAGAAAATCACAATATTCTAATTTTCTGAGACAGTCCTGTATTTTAAAATGTTGTGTGAACACATCAATACTTTTTACTGCCAATAGATCAAAACTTTAATGAATAAAGTCGGAACATTCTGTGAACTTTTCTTGTCTGAAGCATCCACATTAAGAAGGGTCGGGTAGTCAAAACTGCAGAGAAGTTAGTCTGAACGTAGGCAGAACTGTTTGCTGTAAAGTGTAATGGCCATTAAACGACTTTGTTTTCACCTGAAGAATTTTTTATAAAAAATAAAAGTTTGTGTTGTTTGTTTGTTTCTTTTCTCTTTAAAGGAGATCAGGCCGAGACAGTTCAGGGTCTCGGGTCACATTTTGCCTATATGTGGTGTAGATTGTACTGTAAATAACGACAAAAGGTAAAAAACTTTCCTTTTAAAAACCTACTAAGGAAATGAATGCATCTGTTAAGGGTGTGGTTTTCCAGGACCCAAGTGCAGGAGAGAGAGGGAGGCTGGAGGCAGGAGTTCTCAAAAAACAAAGGGTTTTAATCCAAAAGGGCAAAAGCAAAGCGCTGCAGAGCAGGATAAACAAAAACCAGGAACAGGAAAAAACAACGAGGAGACATGGAGGAAGAACCAGTACTGACCGACAGGGAACCAAGGAATGACAAGACAAGATATACTGAAGGGATAACGAGACATGACGAGACACAGGTGCAGACACAATCAGGGCAGATGGGACACAGGCGGGGCAAGACAGAAACTGAAAGTTACAAACTGGGGGGAAGTGTCAAACCCTGACAGTATCACATTTTACACATTGTACTGCTTTCTGAAAAGAAAGTGTTTTCTGAAGTTGAATTCGATGCAACAAACGTGTTTCAAGTAAGTTGGGAAACGGAAACATGTCACAACGCTCTGCGAGGGACGAGTTTGTGACATTATGGAGCAATTTTCACAATTGAAGTATCTGTATCTCAAATCAGTACTTAAATATCACAACAATTGAAATATTTTTGTACAACAGATTGTTATGTGCAGAAATATCTGGATTTGTTATTATTCCTAAATGAAGGAACTACATGTACAGCGTTTCACAGGGGTCACTCCTTTTCTCTAAAATGCTTCTCACCTGCCGCCATTTAACGATTAGAAGGGACATTTCATTTTCTTTGTTTTGAACTTTTCCAGTCTTATAGTAACCATTTCTCAACTTTATAAAACAGATTGCTTTCCCAAATAAGCCTACATTTGTCTTTCTTTCTCAGTTTCAATATTTGAAAAGTTTGTTTTTGTTCCATTTTCAAAAAAACATAACCTTTTTTTATAATACCTTAATCACTCCGTACAGTTTTTATTTACATATAATCCTGCATCCCAACTTTTTGAAAGAAAAGTTAATTATTAATGGAGTTATTATTGAAAAGTGCAAAGTTATGCAGTTGTGTTATAGTCCATTGAAGTCTCTGATAAATTAATAGATAAACACAATGTGCTGAGCAATCACTAATATGGGTTCAGAGGTAACAGGTAATAACCTGATTGGCTGTGATGGAACTAGTAGAGGAAATCTCAACTGCTATCAAGGAAGGGGAATATACAGTATACAGTATACAGTTTATTGACCTGAAGAAAGCATTTGATACCATAGAAGAGCACAGTTTTTGATGTATAACTCACATAGTTCCATACATGACTTATTGTGTGGAGGTATTAGGTAACACCTATAAAACAAATACAAACCCTATTTTCTTATTACAGAAAAGAGCTTTAAGGATAATTAATAAATCTGACTATTATGAACCAACAAATAATCTCTTTATTAAATATAATACTATAGTACAGCAGAAAACTGTTTTATTTGCCTTTAAAGCAGAAACTGCTTCCAAACTGCATTCAGGATTTGTTCTAAATAAAAGAAACTGCTCTGACCTGAGGGGGAAACTCATGTTTGAGACGACGACAGTAAGAACTAATATTAAAAAATCAATTAAGGCTAGAGAAATATGGAATAGTTGTGACAACGACCTAAAAATGTGCAGTTCTATCTACAAGTTCAAGAAAATGTTTAAAGAAAATATTGTAAATAAATATAAAACACTATAACTATAAAGTATATTATCAAAAACATTCTAGAATGTGAAACGTCAATTTTATATTTTGTCTTATTTATATTTGTCTTATTTATTCTTCTTTTTGTTTGTTTTCATGGATTAATGCTAATGTTTCATATTTAAGTTGATCACAAGATAAAAGGGTAGAAGCTTCGGCCTCAGCTGCACCTTTCGACAGAAGCAATGTTTATTTTACTTTTTTAATTTTTTGTTTTGTAAAAATGGCTTAACTTGTACAAGGCTTAAGACGGAAATAAAGACTATTCATTCATTCACTCATTCATTCATTCATTCATTCATTCATTCATTCATTCATTCATTCATTCATTCATCAAGGGAAATGTATCAATCTAGATGTTTTATATCACGCTAAAAAGCACTTGTAACTTCCCCCTGGCCGAGTCCTTCCCACCCAACCTCCACACGTGTTTTCAGGTGAAGGTCTTAAGCATTTTAGGCCACGTCACTTGGAAACAAAAAAGGGGATGAGGGGATATTTTCTCTACAATACTCATCTGAGAAGAAAAGAAACAAAAACAACCCGTGGGAGGACTAGAAATACTCACTAATACTGTAATCATTGTGCTTGTGTTACTCATGTCAGTGCAGGTAACTGTTCCTGGACTGCAGGATGGGTTATCATTTATTTTTGCCAGCGTTAATTCAGATATTTCCCGGCTGACTGCTCTGTATTCTGGACCTTAGCTGACTGGTCGTACCTCGTCTGGAGAGGTGTCACACGTGAACACCCAGGTCCCGTTGGCGTCCACGGAGAGGTTCCAGCCGGGGGGGGTTGTGCGGTCCAGGTTGGCCCGGGGGATGACCGTCCGGCCGGCGTGGCTCAGGGCGTACTCCTTGGGCAGGGTGGGAGGCCCGGCACCCAGGAACTCACGGCACATTTCTGACGGGTCGTCAGGTGGGTAGTCCTCCGGGGGGTAGTCCTCCTCTGGTAACGGGGGCTGGGGATGAACACATGGAAACACACACAACGTAAACCTCCCGTCACACACTAGGGCTGCAACGATTCGTTGACGTTGTCGACAAAAATCGATAATCAAAATTGTCGACTATGAATTCCATTGTGGACAATTGTTGCCAGACGTGTTTTTCCAACGGAGTGAGGCGTCGCACTTCAATACAATCTCTGCAGAGAGTCGTGCATGCACGATAGCGTCTCAGCAGCTGCAGGTAATAAAACTTCAAAAGTTTGGGAGCATTTTAGCCTCTATACGGCGAATAAAAAGATTACTTGCAAGGTTTGCAAAGCCGACCTTGCTTATCACGGGAGCACGTCGGTAATGCATTTAAAGAGAAAGCACGTCGGAGTGTTCAACGAAACGGACTCGTCTTGGTAAGATATTAAAGGTATTGTGACATCATTTTTAACATGCTTTTAACACTATTAAAAGTCTTGGCCAACATCCCTCAAATGTGTCTAAAAGAGTGTAACAAGAAAAACTTCACTCTAGTACTCCATTCCTGGCTTTTTATTACAGTGTTTTTTTGCGCCGTGAAAAACGGGTCCTTTTTCCCCTTTCCTGTCAATCATTGCTCCGCTCCTCCTCCAAACCTCCTCCAACCAACCGCTACACACTTCTGCCGTCTTCACACACACGCGCGCACACCGACCACAAACACCGACACACAGCCCAGACAGGGCGACTACAGCCCGGGGATGAAGTCCAACCGGGACCAGAGGACCGGGACCGCAGCTCCCCGCGAGCAATACGCTCACAGCGGCGTCGGAGAGTTATGCCGCGTTCCATTTGTCCTCGGAAGTCGGAATTTCCCAGTTCCCAGTCGGAATTTTCAACTGGAACGCCCCTCGAAGTGGGATCTCCTACTGGTAAAGTGGGAGAATCTTCACCACCCCCGAGTTCCCAGTTCCCAGTTCCGATTTCCGAGGTAAATGGAAAGCGGCATTAAGCCGGGAGCGACAGGCGAAGCATGCACGGAAAAGCAGCAGGGCGAACCAGAGCAAACAATCATAAAAATAAAGGCATGCAAGCAGCACTGTCTCCTTATCTTAAGTCCAGTCAGTGGCCGCGGGTCTTCTTAGCAGTTCTCCTCCGGTGATTAGAACAGAAGAGGCTCTAAACTGCTCCGTGTTAAGCCTGATTTATGGTTCCGTGTTAAATCGACGCAGTTCCTACGCCGTAGGGTTCAGCGTACGGTGCGCGTCGCCGTGTAACCCTACGCCGTAGGCTCTGCGTCGGTGTAACGCGGAACCATAAATCAGCCTTTATGGTGCGCTGGAGAGGAGAGGAGGCAGGGAGCTGGGTGGAGGGGGCGGTGATTTAGCGGGCCCTGACGTCACGGCCCGCCACCAAACCAGGTGCGCCGTTTTTGCACAGTTATGCGGAAAATCCCAGAAAGCACACAATACACTGAATGTTAAAAGTTTGTTGTTTTTTGGGTGTAATTGATGTCAAGACACCCAACAAAACACAAAAAATCAAGAAAAATGTGTTTTTCATGTCACAATACCTTTAAGCATATTTTCATATGTTAAATTAATTTGTTCCATTCGTTAACTTGTGTGATGATGATAATGATGGATTTGCATCTAACTTTCAGTCAGGTGTCTTTGAACTGCCAATCATCCATCAAACTCCACAATGATCATGTTAACATTAAATCAGATAGATTTGTCTAGACATTTCTCTTGCGGGACGGGAGAAGACACTAAATCAATGCATCTCTAATAATGTGCGCCGTGCGGGCATGGATTCTTTTTGCGGGAGCAGGAAAAAAACAGTCCCGCTATATCAGGATGTAGAAAACAGTCCCGCTATATCAGGGCTCTAGTGCCATCTTTCTGGTGTTTATTATCATTTGCCACATAATTAAAGAAACCTCATACTAAATTTAAAATTTTTTACTAATTATCCGATTATTGAAACGATTAGTCGAATAATCGTTTCAATAGTCGGTGACTAGTCGACTATTAAAATAGTCTTTAGTTGCAGCCCTATCACACACAGGAGAGAAATAGCCACCAAACCAGTCTCAACAGCGTTTCTACTTCTCAGAGTGGTTCAGTGTTATTTCAGTTTCATTTCCAGCGTATACGTTACCACTGCAGGTTACAAGATTCAACTTTTACTACCTCTAAAGGTCGCTCTTTGTGCTGCATTGTGTTGCAATATAAAGTCCTTGAATAAGCTGAATCATTTCCCGCCTTCTTCCCGACATCGAGCTCAATGACCTTAAACTTTTATTCTTTATTGTCACATTAAACTGGTTCTCCAACTTAGATAAGTCGGTCACGAGTAAAAATGGGGTCATGAGCTGGTTGCCTTGAGAACGACTGTTGATCTGTGTGAGGTGTTTTTAACGTGTGTTGTATTGATTTTCTGTTGAAATGAGACTTTGGGATGCAGGAAACAAACAAATACCATTAGGTGTTTTCAGTCCTCATGAGAACGGCGTCTCTGTTCTTTCAGAGTTAGGGGCACGCCTGAGGACGGCTGTTGGGGACGCTCTGCACGGGCGCCCTGAGCTTTCCTAATGAAATGAGTCGTGTCTGCCGTGGAGGCGCAGGAGATTTAATTCCATTAAAAGCAGCCTGTATTTACAGCATTCCCCCGGGTGAAGCTAAAACAGGAGACAGGGAGGCTTAAGTGGGGCAGCCAGGCTGTCCTTACCGGGCCGTCGTGGTGGAACCGGTGAACGTTCATGGACTCGTTCATGGCGGGGCGGTACGGGCTCAGCTGCTCCGGGGGCTCCCAGGACGTCTCCCCAGACATCGGGTTGTAGAAGTAGGGCCGGCCGCTGCTCTCATCCACCAGCTGCTCCCAGTCGGAGGTCCACCCGGCGGGGGAGGCAGGGGAGACGGGGAAGACGGGGGACTGGGGAGGCGAGGGGGGGTAAGGCCCGGGGTCCGCCGGGGAGTCTATAAACGGGTTGTCCCAGGTGGTGTGTCCCGTGGCAGGGTGGTAATAGTATTCCTGTCCACTTTCCTGGTCAACATGCACCTCCCATCCCTCCGGGGCGAGGGGGGAAGGAGAGCAGGACGACGGGGCCGAAGGGGGAGACTCACTGATGCTTTTGCGGAGTTGTGCTACGTTGACGTACACTGCCGTCCCCAGACTCTCATTCTGCACCTGCGGACGGACAAAAAGATGCTGTTATTGAGGAATGCTTGTAATACACAAGAAGTTAATGAACACAGGAAAGGTGCGTCTCCTTTGTGTCTTTGGGGTTTTACACGTTAAAGTGTCGTCACTTTGGTATGCATCAAAGTGTAAAACAAACACTTTGACCAATGTGCTACTTCCTGCTGTACTGTACTGCCCTTAAGGCTGATTTATGGTTCCGCGTTACACCAACGCAGAGCCTACGGCGTAGGTTACGCGGGGACACACACCGTACGGTGCGCGTCACCGCGTAACCTACGCCGTAGGCTCTGCGTGGATGTAACGCGGAACCATAATTCAGGCTTTATTCTTTAACAACTTGTGCTTTTTATTATTTTACCTCTTTTCTTATCATTTTATTTCATTTTATTTGTTATTTAAGCGTACTCTTAAATTTAATACTTTTTCAAAACCGCGGGAAGTTATGGATCAGCCCTGAATACAAGCATTGTGACGTAGAATTGTCAAATTGGTTTGATTCACCGCACGAATCAGCACAGATTACTTTCTAATACTGTATTTGACCCGGTCTTTGTACGTTTTGACCTATAGAAACGTAATTCTCGTCAGTTGTGTGAAATAAGACCTGGAAACAGCCATTGTGGCATACAATTGTCAAATTGGTTTAATTCACCGTACGAATTGTTACAGATTACTTTTGTAATAATGTATTTGACCCGGTCTTTGTACGTTTTGACCGTATAGAAACGTAATTCTTGCCATTGTAAGAATGAGATGTACCTGCTGTACTCTACTGCCCTTACTTTTAAACAACTTGTGCTTTTTATTATCTTTTCTTATCATTTTATTTGTTATTTACTGTTTAATTGTGTCTTGCCGCTTTTAATGTTGATAAAGCACTTTGAATTACCTTGTGTTGAATTGTGCTATACAAATAAACTTGCCTTGCCTATAGTGACACAAGCACACACACACACACACACACACACACACACACACTCTCACTCTCTCTCCTCCCACACTAATGATCAAAAGCAAGATCGAGCCACATTTTCTTGTCCACAAAAGTGCCCACACACACTTTCTAATCTGGAAAACCAACTAAAAACAGAAAACAGTCCAAAGTTCACGTCTCTGTGAATTCCTCCCTGACAAAGTAAACGCACGTTCTCTGCGGGTCACTGAATTTGGTGCATCCTGGATTAAATATTAAAATAGGAAATTCACACAATCAACAACTTCTGCCTACGGAGCGACTGCGGAGGAAACTGAGAACTGGGCTCAGCTCAGTTCATTTAGCGCGGCCTCCCTGTCTGTGAGAACGCTTCCCATCAGGCCCCAAACAGAAACACGTCTTCTGTGTTGGTCGTCAAAAGGAAGCTGTTGATCAACAGAGCCTCACATGGCCCCGCTTCCTGCAGGGCAGGTACATGCAAAACACATGCAGACATAACAACTAATTTGTTTGAAGAACACAGATGAGAGTGACGCCGAGTGTCATGAAAACACACCCCCGTTCTCAAGCCCTGCCAAAAATACCAGCGATAACAAAATACTGTGTAATTGAAACAACCCCTACAAGCCATAAAGCATGTGGGTTTTCTCTAAATGTATGGTTCCTCACCAAGCACGCCACTGAAGCGTACCGCACCCTGAGAGTTACCGCTTTATTTCACACTCTCGGCCTTATTTGTTTGTTCCTTTTCTCTTTAAAGGATCAGGCCAAGACAGTTCAGGGGCCAAAACCGGGGCCTCAGGTCACATTTAGCCTCTATGTGGTGTAGGTTCAGAGGTGTCTTCAGTATTCACATTCATTACTCAGGTAGAAGTATAGATACTAGAGTTTAAAAATACTCCTGTAGAAGTCGAAGTATCTACTCAAGTTTTTTACTCAAGTAAAAGTATAAAAGTACTGGTTTCAAAACTACTTAAAGTATAAAAGTAAAAGTAATGTAAGGGGGAAAAAAGCCATTAAGGACAAAAGCCATTGAAAATGAATGTATCTTAGTATAATGCAAATATATTAAAGAAGCATATATGTGTACTATTGAGCATTAACATGTGTTTCAGAGAGCAGCAGATATGATGACTAGTTGCCTATAAGTATTGTAATGGTGCAAAAAGTCAAACTTCAGAGGCATGTTATCATTTATCCTAACCTTTATTGGAATGTACATCCAAGTTTAGTTGCAGGAATCTGAGGGAACGGATGTAAGAACAAAACTGGACAAGAACATCTGAAACAACCACAACCAAATTCACTCTATCCGGATGGAGCAATTTAACTGGATAGTTTTTATTAAAAGGCCGAAATGAAATAGAGTAATGAGGCTGTTTTTAAAATGTAAGGAGTAAAAAGTACAGATAATTGCGTGAAAATGTAAGGAGTAAAAGTAAAAATAATTACTCCAGTGAAGTATAGATAACCAAAATTTCTACTTAAGTAAGGTAACAAAGTATTTGTACTTCGTTACTTGACACCTCTGTGTAGGTTGTACTGTAAATAAAAATCCACTAATGAAATGAATGCATCACTTTTTACTGCTTTCTGAAGAAAGTGTTTTCTGAAGATGAATTGGAAACGTGTTTCACCCTGTGCTGTATCTGCTCGTCCACGTACTAAAGGTGTTTAAAGGAGAAAACGTCGGATCTTTCAGGTTCATTGAGAGATTTTCATTAAATAACGACCACATTTTGGATGAGAATAATTAACTCAACCAGGGACGTAATAGTTTACTTGCCTCTTTTTTTGGTTTTATGCGTTTTAGCTAAAAAACAACAAACAAACCAACAAACAAAAACATTCCTCCACCACAACATTCTAAACACTGTCAACAGGAAGTCATGTGATATTCAGAAAAATCTAAGAAAACAGCATTTCACCATCCCGGGGCTCTACAATAAGGTAAAGTATGGTTAGTCCAATAGGACTTGTCGTGCGTTGGCCTTAGCAGGAAGTGTTCAAGACAGAGACATCAGGACTGAAACCCTGTGACTCTTGACGCTCCAGCAACTCTAATCTGCTGGTTTGGAACTTAAAAAAAAACACTGACTACATTTACATGCAGTCAAAAGTGGGGTTATTGCTAATATTCCGGTTATTGAAACATTGGGAATATTCCGTTTACATGGTAATTAATCATTCAGGATATCTGGATCAAACCAGTGACGCACGGAGAACGTGATGACACAATTCCCGTCATTTACACTTCTTCTTCCTGTATCCAAATTCAAAACAAATGCTGTTTGGCGCAACTTTTCACTCACCCTCTTGTAAATCTTCTATCCCGGTACTTTCTACCGTCTACAAATGCAGAAATGTTCATATCCTTCATTACATTTATGAAGTGATTAGTCTCCTCCTGGTCTTGGTTTCTCCGTGTTTATAAGAACTTCCTGGACTCAAAAGACCAGGATTCCTTGTGAACAGAGCATGTGCAGAAAACAAATTCCTGTTCCGTTTGATGGGGATATTCCGTTTGGCGTTTACATGACTGAATATTCAGTTTTAAAAGGAGTAACCCAGGGCTCATATTGGGGTTTTTAAAAACCTGAATATGAGCAAATTCTGGTTATTCAAAGGGATATTGGTGTTTACATAGCCGTGCAAATTCAGGTTATTGCCAATATTCGGGTTTTTAAAAGGGTTATTGATGCATGGAAACACAGTCACTGTGAACTTGCAGCACTTTCTGAAGCCAGGTCTGACTTTCTGCAGATGTTTTGGTTCAAGCAACATCGGAACATTCCTTTTATTTGGGAAGCCATGACTTTAGGACTTTTGTAAATATCCCCCTAGGACCTGGTGGCTCCCTATCTTTTGGGTTCTGTTAAAAACAAACAACAACATCCAGTCTTCACACACAGTACTGGAGTGGGGTCACCCTGCCCCCAAACCATCACAAACATCACTGATGTTTGGAGTTGAGGAGGAGACGGGTTTGTGATGGGGCATGTTTTCTTGGGGATCACTGGAGGATTTTCTGTTCAAATATAAACAGACATGACATTATCCAGAAATCACTTACCCTACCTTTAATGGTTTTAGGGCAAATGTGAAGATATGTGGAGGTTTACTAAACTGGTAGTGAGCACTTTAAACTTGTCAACATCTGAAAATGTATTTCTCCACCTCAAGCAAGCCGAGAAACTTAAACTAAACTAAAAAATCTACGTAGCAAACCGGGGGAATAATTCAGCTTTTGTGTTTTTGGTCTTATCTCTTAACCGACCTTGCTTCATTATTGAGCTAAATATAATCATGAGGCAATCAATGTGAACAACCAGACAGCTGACCTCAAAACAGATTGATTAAAACAACACGCCACAACTTCAGAGGCACGCATGGAAATAAAACAGCCGCACCGCTGCTTTCTGGAATTCCCCCTGCTTTTGGGAAAGACCACAAAGCCCATCATACTGTGAACGCAAACAAATCTTTGAATGAACTCTGATTGCTGGTTTATGAGTCTGTCTGTCCTCTTGTACACAGTAGAGTACGCACTTGTCAACACAACGTTTCAGTCTGATTTGAATGTGTTCTTCTTTATGACCTGCACTTCCCAAATACTTCGTATGTACCCGGTAGCTACGTGGGATGCTTTTCAAGATTTGACTCCAAACAATGTGACTTTTGACCCCTTTAATTTATCATTAATTGTATATTTTCCACAAGTCCCGAAAAAAACGGATGCACAAACCGGACAATGTGAATTTCAGCGCTGAATTTTGTATTTGTCTCGATAATTATTGTTGCTGAACTGATGGTTCGTGTCCTTCTCCCACCACTAGTCAGGTGCCCTACTTTAGCTTCATAAGAGACAACTGAACATTATCTGGGTCTTTTTCCTACGCTGTGTTTGTCTGTTGAAGAAGCTACAGTGTATCTGCTGATGTTGTTGATGCAGAAACGAGACGACACTTTCAGCTTCAGCCTGTGAACCAGTAAATCAGATGTCAGAGGACACTTACAGACACTTTTTAGACCATTTCCAACTTATAAAAGCAAATACGACTTGTTTTTAACATTCAGACAAACAACGTTCATGGTTTAAAACACTATCCAACAACAACAAAGGATGCCGTCACTTCACTATTAATGCCACTTTACCATGTACAGGAAAAGAAAACAGTTTACAGCGAAGGCAGGAAGCTGCACCGTTTTCAAAGCACTTATACAGAACGCTGACGATAAATATAATCTTGCAAAAATAAGAGCTGTCGTGACCCGCAAGCGTTGTCCTACCTGAGCAGCCATGGGCAGAGTCAGGCCCTGCCTGCCCTGGTGACCCGTCCAGACCCTGGAGTACGTGTCCACCATGATTACGTTCTTCAATCTAGAGGCTCCACATATCCAGACGGGCAAACGGACGCTAAAACTCTGCAACTTAGCCCTGCGAGCATATTTTGGTAGACCTGCGACGGGTTTCGAGAAGCGTACACGCTCATGCACGCATCCTCCTCCTGCAGCAGCTGTGACAGTTGCAGCCCAGATAGAAAGGAGAACTGTGAGCTGTGTTACAATCGCTGCAGGAAGGGACCTAGGAGGAGTGGGTGAGCTGTGTGTGTGTGTGTGTGTGTGTGTGTGTCTCAAAGTCAATGTTTGTGTGTGCCTAAGCATAGATTCTTGTGTGCAGGATAGCAGGGCAGAGGGTAACTGTCTGCCTGAGCCGGAAAGTAGAAACAGTAAAAACTAGACAGTGAAGTGGGTTAGAAAGAGGTAAGCGCTCTCTGGGTCACGTCGACCCACTTCCTGACTACACACCCATACAATTAAAAAAAAAAGGAAATGACAGCAATGGAAACACAGCGTTTCAAAAAAACAAACATTGCAACACTTAAAAGAAGAAAAGAGAGTAAAACAGAAACGTAGCACCCTCTGTGCAACAGCTAACCTTCCTCTGGTAAGGTCACACTGCTAATAATGAAGAAAAAGGGGAAGCAATAATTCCCTGCACTGAAGAGGGGTGCTGCTTTTCAGAGGCTACTCTCATGACAAATCTACAGACTGCACGGGAGTGTCTGCTCGAAACAGGAAGTCTGGTTTTTGTTTGGTTCAATTGTTCAGTTGACACTTCCTTTTACAGCTTTAACCAGTTTGTGTCTATTTTTGTCGAGGTTTTGGGGTGAATTGGCAATAGCTCGGTTTGAGGTACACACCATTTTTCACTGATGACCCAGCACAGTCCCCTTTAGCTCACCAGAGGAACCTGGACAGGTTTATACTTGAGTCAGATTTGTGACGGAGGATATCTTTTAAGCTTAACAGCAGCTCATACAGAACTAGGTTTTATCAAAACAAGCCAGAATCTTTGCCAGTATTTCTTTTAGGATCTGGTTTTATTTTCAACCTTGCCCTAACTTAAACACTAGTACTGTATAACTAATAACAAAGCTGATGAAAAGAGCAATCTGACAAGTATTGGTTGACTGTATGAATGCTGTTGCTGCGATTCTGAGCATGATCTCGGGTGAAAATCCTTCTGCACAGGCCAGTCAGCTCTCAGCTCTCAGCTATGCATGAAGCAGCAATCTGCCTGATTACTTAACCACATTAGCGCTCATCCAATCAGACAATGGAGAGCCAAATTGGGGCCCAACTCACGCCACAAAGCACACAGTTGAGCTATTGAATGGAACTGGCTCCTCTCCCTGTTACATCACACTCATCATGGTGTGGAATCCAGGATGAATCCAGAAATATCCAAACGTTGGACTCCGTCAGCTTATCGGGTTCTTATCTCGGCTGGTTGTGAAGGGCTGCACGTCCATGTAAGAAAAACAACAAACCCTGCTGATATTGCTGGTCCGTGACAGATTTCCCCCTCTCCTACTTTTGTAGAAAGTGCTTTCTATGTAGGAGGCGGAAACATTTCTCCGTGAGTTGTTGCAATGCTCTTTTGCAACTGTTTTGCACAGATCCCACCTTGACTTTTCAGTCACAAGGACCAGCAAACATTAACTGCCAATATGCAAACAGACAGGAAAAAAGCTCTGTCAGTGCAGAATATCACCTCTGATGTTTTGCTTTTGGGAATCTGCTGATAATTACAAAAGAAAATAATGCTTTTACATGAACGCAGAGCTTCACCAAACAATTGCTTGTCATCAATGATTTTGTCACAGCCTGAAAAAAACTTTCACTAAAAGTAAAAACATACCAGAACACACGACTTAAAGCAACACATCCTGACAAAGACCCGTTCAAACTTCCTTTGGAACTTTATATAACTTTCTACATCAATGCGTCATTTTTTAACCAGTTCATGTAATTTTCTTGGGTTTTAATGAAATTTTGGTGATGTGCTGTGGTCAAATACCACGGAGAAGAAGTAAAGCAGCTCCCTTTTCAACCGTGTCTTTACAGCTCTGTTAAAGCAGCACAATGTAACTTTCAGCTTTTGTTGAGTTTGGCGGCTTCTTTGGACAAAAGCGGTAGTGCTTTACCAGAAAGAACACTACATTTCCCATGAGCACCAGCGCGTACTGCCGGAAAGATTCAGTAATTTTAGAATTACCAAAACCCAAGACGAATGTGAAAACATTCTAATTTTGATTCTTATTGAACATAGAACTCTACATTTGTATCATAACAATTCTGTCTCTTGTTTTATCCCCATAAATCCCCATCGGTCAGACATCCCCCCTCGTCTTTCAGCTCACGCCAGCGTGGAAGTGACGTATGCCGTAAAGCAGTCAAAGCCGTAAAAATGTGTAGTATTTTAGTGTGGCAGGGTTCCTACCATGCTCCTCAAAGTTACATAGTGCCAGTGAAGGAGATACAGACCCCTCAGACCATGACAGAGGTTCATTAAACCTGTTGGAAGTTGATGTTCCATCACAATGATGATGATGAAATATTAGAATGAGGTGGAAAAGTTACGTAGTGCTGCTTTAATAGCAGCTGGCTTTTTGGGGGTGGAGTCATACTCAAATATTCTCCACCCTCTTCATCCAAGGAGCACGTCTCTTCTAAGAGTTATTATTCAAGGTGTCAGCCTCCCACTTCAGAGGTGCAGCAAACGCAACATGATGGCACGTTGCGTGGAAGACGAGGAAGCTGGGTATTTCTATTGATCAGTGATGTCACAGTACCTCACACATGTGAATGGTTCACTGAACAATAGTGATGCACCGATTGTTCGGTAACCAAAATTGTTCGGCCGAAAATGGCAAAAAAAACACTTTCGGTGTTCGGTGGAATAAGTGGGAAAAAAACCGAACAATTAATAACGGCGTTGTAATATAAATAGACTGGCCGCTCTGTAACTGTTGCGCACCACATAAATCGTTGGCCAACCAAAAACTAACCACATAACACTCCCGTAATGGTTGCGCACCACATAAAGTGTTGGCCAACAAAAAACTAACCACATACGAATTTTACCTAACATTCACCATCAAACGTGGAAGAGCGTGGAGTGAAGTGGTGCGGTGCAAACATGTCAGACGTGTGGAAGTATTTTAGAGTGGCAAAGAATAATACAAGAATGGCTGTTTGCAATGAATGTTCTGCTCAAATATCTAGAGGGGGCACATCTGCAAAGTCTTTCAGCTACAAGTTTGATTTATCATTTGAAATGATAAAAAACCCTGAGCGCTTTAATGCATTTTTATTGTTTTAAGGCCTATGTTACAATGTTCAGTCAGTTAAGCCTAACGTAAGCTCAAAGATGGCCAAAAAATGTTTTTTGCTAATTTATTTATTTTAAGTTATTGTTCTTTGCTGGTATAATGTCTGCTGGATTATTTAAGAAATGCTGGGAAATTAAAAAATGTTCAGTTTTTTATGTTCAACAAATGTTTTCTACCTTGTAATTTTGTAAAAGATATTTTTCTTTTAAAAGCATGCCTAAATCAAATTTATTTGATTTATGCAATGGTGAAAAAATTGGCAAAATAAATGAAAAACTGCGAAGGACCATGTTCGGTATTGTTCGGTATTCGGCCAAGGGTTTATTATTATTTTCGGTTTCGGTTTCGGCCACAAATTTTCATTTCGGTGCATCACTACTGAACAACATAACAAAATGAGTTAGTCTGGAGTTTTTGATTCTGCAGCCACTCAAATACTGTATAACCAAGCATGTAAAGAAAAACAATGTCTGTTTGTGTACATTTAAGGTATATGAACGTAAAGACTGAGTAATATACAAAACAAATGCAAATAAACATGGAGACTCTCCAACTCCTCTTGTTTTGATTGTAATCAAGTGTTAGCAACACTTTTGAACCCTGTCACCAATAACCATCATATATAAACCATAAATAATCGTACTTTTGGCTCATATTTCTACCTCTGCTTTGATTACAGTCTGTGATAACTATTACCAAAAAGGGCCTGCAGAGCTATATATATATATATATATGTGTGTAATACATGTATATGTATTAAAAAAACATTTAAAAATCCTAATTTAAAGACATACCGGTACTCTTTTGAAATGATAATTCTGTGTTATAGGAACGTAAAAGAGTCGATGGAACTGTTGACTGCAACTAACCAATCACAGCTTTAAAAATGAACGACAAGATTTAATAGATAACAAACCCAAAAGAAACCAAAAACAATAATCTACACAAGATGATGTATATCAGGCTACATGGGAGACACAGGTAACACCGACTGATTGTAGTTGTACACAGAGTTGTCAAGTAACAAAGTACAAATACTTCGTTACCTTACTTAAGTAGAAATTTTGGTTATCTATACTTCACTGGAGTAATTATTTTTCAGACGACTTTTTACTTTTAATCCTTACATTTTCACGCAATTATCTGTACTTTTTACTCCTTACATTTTAAAAACAGCCTCGTTACTCTATTTCATTTCGGCCTTTAAATAAAAACTATCCAGTTAAATTGCTCCATCCGGATAGAGTGAATTTGGTTGTGGTTGTTTCAGATGTTCTTGTCCAGTTTTGTTCTTACATCCGTTCCCTCAGATTCCTGCAACTAAACTTGGATGTACATTCCAATAAAGGTTAGGATAAATGATAACATGCCTCTGAAGTTTGACTTTTTGCACCATTACAACTAGTCATCATATCTGCTGCTCTCTGAAACACATGTTAATGCTCAATACTACACATATATGCTTCTTTAATATATATACATTATACTAAGATACATTCATTTTCAATGGCTTTTGTCCTTAATGGCTTTTTCCCCCTTACATTACTTTTACTTTTATACTTTAAGTAGTTTTGAAACCAGTACTTTTATACTTTTACTTGAGTAAAAAACTTGAGTTGATACTTCAACTTCTACAGGAGTATTTTAAAACTCTAGTATCTATACTTCTACCTGAGTAATGAATGTGAATACTGAAGACACCTCTGGTTGTACACAACTTTGCTCTCTATCAACATGATCTCTACGAACTGATGCTGATTTACCGGCTCATGGCTCAACATCCCGCTGAATTATAACAATAACTACATATCTGCAGACCCAGGGGTTATATCCTACCAACTCCAATATGTTATTTGGTGAAAAAGTTGTTAGTATTTAATTCTGATAAACAGAGATGTGTTTTTAAAGGGTTTAACAGATGTTTCTATGTAACAATGTAAGGATTTATGTGTTAAATGATGCTACAGCAGCTCTCTTTAAGTCTGTGTTTTCACATCAAACACACATTCAAACTCGTACGCTGCCCCGGTAGCTTGAAAAGCATAAAGAAGAACGTCAATCATTTGAATCAATTTGGTTAAAACACGTTGAAGACAAAACGTCTGTCCCTCACAGGAAGCTACGTGTACCTGTTCTTAGATACCTGATGGATGTATGTCTCCTGTACAGAGAGGTCTGACGAGTGACGAGATACTCAAAATACCTGTTGGAGCAGTTGTCTGGCATCTGATTCTGTCAGCTTCAAAGAACGGCATGTTTCACGCGCCGCTCTCGTGGGTCATCTCGAACAATCTGTGCTTCCCACACACACTAGTAAAGTTTTCAAAATGACAAAAACAAGACCTGGTCAGCACTATGGCCATCCCATAATGTTCAGCTGCTAAAGAAAATCAGCTGAACCTTGAGCCCAAAGTGGCAATAATCTGAAGTTGGGGAGATAAAAGAGCCACTGAGGGAGTGTTCAGTATTCATGCTGGAGGTTAAGGAAGGTTTTTCCAATCAATTCTGACCTGCCAGTGTCATTAAAGCTCCCAAAGGACTGAAATCAATACAAAAAAACCGACAAGAGGAGGAGTCACAGTAAAAAAGATTATCTTCTGACTCACCTTCGGAAAGTTTAAACAACGAAATCCCCAGGTTTGCCAGTTCCAATCACCCACATCCACTTGCCAAACTTAATAACAGACTACATAGCAGCGTACACACCCTGCAGATTAAATGACCCACATTTGGACTAAATGCAAGTCCTGCATATTACATATGCACACACACGCCACCGGCACGGCAGGCCGGGCACTGAGAGCTGCAAAGCCCTTGTTGGGAGTCGGGCCAGACCCCCCTAGCATCACCATGGAGATGGGCCTCCATTGTAGGGTCAGAATTAATGCACTTGAGGGGTCCTGGCACATTTTAGGAGTGAGGGGGTTCATTCATGTTTCCAGAGACACAGATTGTTGCAATTTCAGTGTAAAAAAAACACCAAAATTTGTCAGATTTGCTTTGTGGGCACTAGTGAAGTCTCCTGCTGGAGGAACCAACTGGGCTGGTAATTACAGCATAATTGATGTACACAAAATCACTGGGTAAACTGGAAAAAAGCTGCAGCCATTACAAGACTGAAAGACACATTCACACACACACTTTGGTTGAAACTGACCTTAAACCTGCTCAATTTCTCCTTTCCCAGCCAGCTGACGTCACTTCACCTGAATGCAACAGGTGCCAAAACAAGTGGCAGCTGTTCTGTTGGGTTTTTCTTTCCTGTTTTTCTTTTTTAACGCGTGTATTCAGCAGGTTACATCCAGACCAGAGCAGGGTGGAGGGTGCGTGTCCTCGCAGGCGTCTCGCCTCTCTTTGGTAGTAATTCCCGGAGCGTCCCCGGTGCCTGGGAACGCAGGTACAGGAGCAGCTGGAGCTTTGGGAGTGGTTGACTAGCTTTTAACTCTTTCCTTTCCTCAAGAGAGGCAAACCCAGCCCACAAAACCTGTTTGTAACCTGTTCTGGCGACGCAGCAACTGTACAATGCGCGCTGATAAACCGTGAAGTTGAAGGTGACAAGCCTTCCTGCTGCGCCTAAACGCACATTTACAGCCTTCAGCTCCAAAACTTTTCTCCAGTCTGGCAAAAAATGGCAAACGAGGAGTTACATTGAAAGTATAAAGCATACACACCCCGCCGGTGGCGACTCGGCGCTCATAGAAACTTTGGCCGACAGAAAAGTGAGGATCGGATGCTTTAGTGCGGCGTTCAGGGGACGGATCTTTCCCCTCATTGAAATGGCACGAATGGGCCGAGCTGCTATTCATATGCTGATGAGCTGGCGCACACACACCAGACCAGACCTGCACTGAAAACACCACCAAAATCACTTCAGTCTGCCATTAAAGACAATCCAAATGCGCCGCGTTTCATGTAAAGACTGCGCATTGGACTTGCAGGGAACCTCTTCTATGTCTGTGCGTTAAAAACCTAGATCATTTAATATGAAACAAGGTAAAACTTGTTAAAAAATATTAAAGCAAAGCTCAGAATTTAGACAAAAACACCGTCAAAAAGACAGACTGTCTGCGGTGGTTGTACAGGGGTGGAGTTTGAAAACAATGGCCATAGTAAAACCTAGATGTATGGATTATGTGTGAGATTACACCAGTGCGCCCTTTTGTAAGGGTGCAATACCGCGGACATCCGCCAGGGGTCGCGATCCTGGCTGCAGTCATTGTGGAGATAAACAGATATCAGGATTGAATCAAAGACAATTAAAACGTATCAAATATGATGTAGCCTTATTATAACGTCATTGCAGTTAAACACAGTGTGCCCCCCCGCTCCCCCCTTCTTTTGAGATCTAAAGTACATTTTATCTACACCCAGAGTCTGTTTAAAACTCTTAAACATTGATTGAAGTTTTAGGAATTTCTTTTTTTTTTTTTAATCTTGAAATCTCAATATTTCATCAGTTGCTAATTAGTTGTCGTTTAATTATTAATTTCTTTTGTTTGTTTTGTTTATGGCTCTTTTTGGTGGCCACAACATGCAAGTCTGGCATTCCTTAACTTTCAATATAGTCTTTCGCAAGACTATACATACTTTTATTAATTATCATTATTATTATTATTATTATTATTATTATTATTATTATTTATACACAGACCACAACTAATATTGATATATTTTAGTTTTCTTGTTTTGCAATCAAATTTTGTACGCTTGTAAAAAAAGAAACACTTCTGACACTTTCATTGAGGAACTGTCTAAAAAGTGTTTCTCTTTTCAAATGTGATCATTTGCTGTACTTTAAAGGTCGTTCAAAACAACATAGTTATATTTTTGAGAAAGTTACAAATATGTGCCTTCTCTGGCTTTCCATCAGGTATCATGAATTAGAGATAAGAAGTGCACTTGCACTGACTGGTGAACGAGTGAAACTGCCTGATACAGCTCGTCCCTCTCCACTGTGCCATCCAAACCTCTTGCACTTACGAGAAAACATCAATTTAATATTCCTCCAACACCAGAGATGCATATGAATGCACGAGATAGTACTACACTACTTTTACCAAAGTAGAATATTATAATCCTTTCTACCTACTGAATAAAATCAAAATATAATTCTCTGAAATCTATTTTGCGCTTAAAACACCTTTATTTCCAGGCCCAAAGAGTTATCAGAAAAAAAAGATTCTGGCTGTGTTTACATTCACAATATTGCCATCTTCAAATAATGAAACCGAGAATTCGGTGCCATCAACTTCTCTATTCACTTTACTTCAGATGTGGAAGTGAAATCACCAGGCTTTGAGGAATAAAACACTCAGGTGGGCAGCAGCTGCTGCACAAGGGAAGATTATTATGCTAAAAAAGACCAACTATGCAGTATGTGTATTGCATTTCTATATCTTTTAGATTATATCGTAGATATGTATTTGCATAGCACAGAATTATTTGTATGTTGTTGTTTTTTTTAAATGATCAGAGTAAAAATCTGTAAAAAACAGTTTAGCTGAGAACGTCTTCAAAATAACGACAGCGTTAAATGATGAAATGGCGCCATCTGGTGGCAACAAAGCGACATGCTTTGACCTCAGCTTTGTGTGAATTATAAAGATGACTAAAAACAACAAAATAATAACACAACACATAAATAATGTTATGATAATAATAATAATAAATACCTGATTATCTGTCAGAGGGGGTGTTCCCACAGGCGTATCCAGATCCTGCTGCGGTACCGGCGCTGGTTCGTCCCAGGGCGGCTCGGGAATACCCTCAAATCCACTGATGCTGATCTCTGGAATCATGTTGTATATAGGCGAAGGAGGTAAAGGTAAGTCCAGCTCCCAGTCATGGGTGAAAGTGTGTGCCTCCTCGCTCGTATCCTGCGGTGAGCTCTGTGGCCGTTCCTCTTTATTTCTGGCCTCTGGTGCATGATGAGGCTTTTGGGACAATTGTATAGCTTCAGTTTCTAGATGTGGTGAAGTAAGAGGAAAACCTCCTGCTGTGTTTTGTGTCTTTATATGATTCAAAGTATTTCCAAAGCTACTGGTGGTTGGCAAGTCTTTCAGAGGCTCACAGGGTTGCACATCTGATATGTTTCCACAGAAACCGAACGTGGAGAAGCGATGCGACTCTCTTGATGCATCCCAAGCTGTTACGCAAATCAATGCCGTCGTGTCTTGAGGATCTTTGCTGGTCCTATCCTCTGGCTGACTTTCACTTAGACACTCGGGCTTGTCCAGCTGATTGTGACCAGAACAGTCTTTCGTTGAGAGCTCCTTCACGTACTGCGCGGGGACATAAAAGGGTCTGGTGTGGAGGTCTTTGCGAACATGCCACCAGTGCTCATTAGTCTTGGACACCAGGATGTAACTCTCATCGGGCTTGATGGACACGCGGTGGCCGTCCTTCGCTGTGTACTCGAATTCATACACCACCAGCACTAGCTCCATGCTGATGGCCCCCCACGTGAATGCTGAGTTATGACATCCTGGAGCTGGAAACAGAGGAACTGAGATGTTGCTGCAGCTCTCCAAAAGGACTCAGTAGAAATGTTAGTTGTTCATAGGGGAAATGGGCTGTGGGAAACAGTCTGATTCAGTCAGCTGAAAATGACTTAGAAACACTAATTGCAGAAAAGTAAAGAAACGAAAATGAAAATAGTTTAAAATCAATGATTGTCTATGTAGTTTGAAACTTAAAGAAAAAAAAAAGCTTGGCTTCTCTACCGCAATGACTCCCAGTGCCATTATCCTACCATCCTCATCCTCCTTGATTTGACAGCTACATTTGATAAAACCTCCCGTACCATTTGGATCATCAGCCTCCGTTGGTATTTCAGACATGCTCATGGATCGGTTCATCTTCCATCTCTCTGGTCAGACTCAGTTTCTTCCACCATCTCCTCTGGTGTTCCTCAAGGCTCTGCCCTGGGATCACTTCTATTCAGAGGTGGTAGTAACAAGTTACATTTACTCCGTTACATTTACTTGAGTAAGTTTTGGGAAATGATGTACTTTTAGGAGTAGTTTTGAATCACTATACTTTTTACTTTTACTTGAGTAGATTTGTGAAGGAGAAACTGTTCCTCTTACTCCGCTACATTAAGCTACGTTGAGCTGTTACTTTTCTTTTATCCCCTCCGCGTACGTGTCAATCTCTCTCTCTCAGAGTGAGAGGGGCGCATTTATTGAAGGCTGATTTATGGTTCCGCGTTACACCAACGCAGAGCCTACGGCGTAGGGCACGCGGCGACACACACCGTACCGTAAGTACCGTAAGTACCGTAAGTACTTGAATTTACTTTAAGATTATTGTAATTTAAGCTACTTTTTATTAATTTTATTTTATTGATTTAATTTGCCTGAAGATGTTTATTTTGTACTTTTTTTCTGTTTGAATGGTTGTGTTAAAAAATAAATCAGTAACTCAGTACTTGAGTAGTTTTTTCACCAAGTACTTTTTTACTTTTACTCAAGTAATTATTTGGATGAATACTTTTTACTTCTACTTGAGTCATATTATTCTGAAGTAAAAGTACTTTTATTTGAGTACAATTTTTGGCTCCTCTACCCAGCTCTGCTTCTATTCAGCATTTACCTGCTTCCACTCTGCCATATATTTTGCACCTACAACACCCATTTCCACTGCTACTGCACATGACACCCAAAAAAAATTAAGAGTGATAAAACTGAATTCCTACTCATTGCCACCAAATCCATCCTATCAAAACTATGTCATATCTATTTCCATTGATCAATTCACAGTTTACCCCTGGCCGGATGTAAAGAGTCCGGCTGTCATCCTTGATAACGAGCTCTCGTCTAAACCTCGTATCAATCATGTAACAATCCATTCCAGCCATTTCCACCTGTGCAACATCTCCCATCTCCATTCATCCCACATTCTGGTCCGCAGCCTGGTGACATCCCATCTTGGCTAATGCAACTCCTTTCTGTTTGGTCCACCGTCAAACCCATCCATAAACTGAAACTGGTCCAAACTTTGCCGGCTGCATCATGACTGGAACCTGGATGCAGCCTCCTCAGTTAGGCGTATAAAACCTTGCAGCAACTCCACTGGCTTCCTATCAAATGCCATATGATGTTATAAAGATCCTGCTCCTCACCCTCAAGGTCACCAGCAAAGTCACCCCTCAGTCCCTCGCTGGTCCCTCCACCTCCACCTGTACCCTCACGTCTTCTTCTGCCATCTAGCTCATCCAACTCATCCTCTCATTTCAGTTTTAATGGGAATGGACAGTACTGGAGTTGTAAAAAAAATCAGGGGGGATGGTGGATTTGATCATATGGGGACAGATAATTTGTGCTGATTACAAATAATATAATATATTACAAATAATAGCAGTGACCAAAACACCTGCAGAAATACTGCAGGAATGACATAGCAGCAGTTAAATGCAGCCTTCTGTAAGCTTTAAATATCCACTGGGTTTACATCAAATACATCAAAACACAACAATAAAAAACACTTTTCTGAACTTATCAATATGACTCTGTCCTTCACAGGATAAGTAACATGGATCACTGCAAAAACTCTAAATCTTAACAAGAATATTTGTCTTATTTACCCTATTTTTCTGGTGATGACTCTAAATGTTGAAATAGCAGTAAAACCACATTCATTGATGAAATGACATAAGGGATGGAAAGGGGGATGGCAGTTTTACAGGGGGGATGATTTGGACCGTTTTTATTTCAGGGGGGGATGATTTGGACCGTTTTTATTTCAGGGGGATGCCACCCCCCTCATCCCCCCTCACCCCCCTCAACTCCAGTACTGGGAATGGCGTTTCTAATTTGGCAGCCATTTCATATCTGTTTGTAGCATTTTTCATGTCATCTTTGCATTTTTTGCAACTGTTTGCCAGGTCTATTGGTTGCTAATAGTCACTTCAAGTTGGAGCTCAGGCACCAGGGCCCCTGCAGCTACTTTTTCACTAATGCGCTGTAAAAAAATAACTGTTTGACATTACCAAAAGGAATGCTGATGTAGCTTAAAGAAAAGGGCTGGCAAGAATAAAGCACTTTGTGCAACAAGAATGAGACAGGAAGTCGCCTGCCAATTGCCGCAAAACAATCTTGTAGCTAAACTGAGACACAGCAAACAGCAAAATGAAAAAGGCTTTGCCACAAAACAGGAAGCGTGCAGCCAACCTCTGCTCAGCGTCAGCCCGGCGTCATCCGGCAATCTCAGTTTGCCTTTTTAGGCAACTTTTTGTGAAAGGAGAACTCATATTATTAACATTTTAAGCTCTTCCGAAGCATAAAAAAGCCAAAGAATTACATGTAAGAATAGACAGAAAATCATCAGTAAAGTCTACATTCATGGGATTCATGGAAAAACAATTAAAAATAAAGATGAGAGAAAAATAAATAAAGATATAAACTGCACAGATAACATGACTTAATTAAGTGTTCTGTTATTTCTAAAGTTAGATTATCCTTTTCAGTTGGCATTTCATTATAATTTATACATGGAGTCTATGTTGTTGCAGATGGATTTAAATTATCTGTCACGCTGGTGAAACTACAAACTCAACAAATTAAAGGATCCTGGAATGTCACTTCCTCAGATGTGCATGTGTGATGAAAATGTGCTTACCGACCTGATTTTGTTTCTCTGAGTTCCCAGTCATTGGATGTCTGTAAAACAATAACCAGCCGGAGTTGTAGAGCTCAGTCTGTGTTGTTTCTCCTCCACTATCTCACTCGTATTTCCTGCTCGGTATCCCTGTGCAGCATTACAGAAAAAGGCGGACTGTGACACATCACAGTTCTAAACCCACAGAAAAGGGGAAGTCTGATTCAAACAAATTTCCCACAGCACAGTTATTTAAAATAATAGTCAACTGACTGAGATGGACTGGTATGGCCTTGACTCATTTTGACATAAGCAATATGAAAAATCAATTAACCAGGAAAGAAATACAGTTAAATGTCTCTCACTGCAGTTATTTGCCTTTTTTTCCAACAATATTATGATGAATAAAACCACAAAACTGCACTAACAGTGGAAAACCATAACACTTATATGAGTTTGATGCTAAAATAACACTTAAAACTAATGGAAGACATTTAGGTCCACGTCTGTGTTTGTATTTGGGCTTTCTGAAGCTTTCAAACAGGTGCTGGTGCGAGACAGCGCCCTCTGCTGGAAAGTAATGCAAAAACAGGAATTTTCTTCTTTAAACCAGAAAGAAAGCAAAAGCTTAAAATGTATCAGAAACGTTCAAAGGGAAGATAATTTAATCCTGAGTCGTTTTGGGTGTTTAATCATATCAAAAATGAAGCAAATAATGGATTGGGATTTAATCATGGTCCAAAACTTTTATAATTTCTCTAATCAGACAGATAGTATACTATTGCTTGTTTAAAATACGAAGCTCATTGTATTTGGGGGAGAATGAGATCCCCCAACATTGGAGGAGCTCAATGTTGTCATAAAGCACCCAACGAAAGATGCATAACACGTCTTTTCTCATTTTAAGGTTTGAACATCTTTATTTTTGAACAAGTAAAGAAGCCCCGCACAAGGCAGGGCATCAAAAAATTAGTTGAAACTCATGTTGTTCCTCTCCACGGAAATCTTTAGTAAAAGGCGAAAGATTTATACGATCTGAAAAGAAACATGAGTGGTTGCTGATAAGCGCAGCCACAGGGGTAGTCATTCACCGACACACAGACTACAGTGACGGTTGCGTTTGGAGAGCAAAAATATAAAAATAAAAACTGTACCAGTATAAATATATTGTTAACAATAGTAATATATTAATGATTGAATAAATAATTTGTTTCTTTTAAAGTAATTTCAGGAAGAAATACCTGAACACAACTTGTATTTATTTCGCGCGTTGCATGATGGGTAATATGTTCATTCCCGATATTATACAGCATTTACCTAGATTTAAGTGCTCGTCTTCATCGCAAAATGAAAACAATAAACCTATATTGCGATGGTTTGCTTTAACAACAGTTATAATTATCTCGCACAATGGCTATTAAAATAATATAATACAGTGTTTCCCAACCCTGGTCCTCGAGATTTACTGTCCTGCATGTTTTAGAATGTTTCCCTGCTTCAGCACACCGTGATAAAAGTGATAAAAGTGAGTCAACAACACAGTTGTGCAGACCTTGATGACAAGCTTATTAGGACCATTAATTAGAATCAGGTGTGACGATGAAGGGAAACATCTAAAACATGCGGGACTGTGTGTCTCGAGGGCCACAGTAGGGAAACACTGATATAATATACCGGGATTAGAACTACAGACAATGGGCATCAATCATTCCCGTTTTTAATACTGATAGATATAATATTGAACATATTAGGAAGCCCCGCCGAAGCAGGGCATCAAAAAATTAGTTGAAACTCATGTTGTTCCTCTCCACGGAAATCTTTAGTAAAAGGCGAAAGATTTATACGATCTGAAGAGAAACATGAGTGGTTGCCGATCAACGCCGGCACAGGGGTAGTGATTCACCGACACACAGACTACAGTGACGGTGACGTTTGCAGAGCAAAAATATAAAAATAAAAACTGTACCGATATCATATATTGTTATAAAATGCACTGTATTAAATACATCAACAACAATTTATTTCTCTTAAATTCATTTCAGAATATAAAATTGCTTTAAAAAGACTCAGTTATTTCGCGCGTTGCACGATGGGTAATACTATGCTAAATCAGGATATTATACGGCATTTACCTAGTTTTAAATGCTCTTCTTTAACGCGAAATAAAAACAATTTGCTATAAACCAAACAAGTTAAGCATGACATTAGTTAAGTAACAGCTTAAAAAGAAAAATTAAAAAAAGACTTCGTTACGCACACGCATGCGCAGGTCCCACCTCTAGTGCTTCCGATGTACGCTAGTAGTAAACAAACTACAAAGTAGTCACCGCCACCCCTTTAAACCTTAATTACTGGTCTAAATCTAATTAAAAAGTATCTACGAAACACCTGGAAGCACTTTCATGGAATATGTCGTCAGGTTAACGTAACGTTGTCAGACGGTCGTTGACACATAGCAATGTTTGAGTAATGTCTTTATATTATTTTCATAGAAATCAAGTTTAGTGTTAAGCTAGTCAAAACCTACTACGAATTATTAGAAATAAAGTTACGTCAGCAACAACTTGAGTGATTCAAGCAGCTTTTAGTCTGATAAAATAAAACAAACCTAAATAAATAAAACTTTGAGTGTAGGCCTACGCTTCTAACAAACAACTATAAGAAGTTTAAGTTGCTTTCTTACCTGCTGTCCCAGAGGCCTCGTCTCTGTCTGTGAGCTTTAAGGCCTGTTTGAAATGTAAGATATGACTATTTTTAAATGCTTTTTCCCATATTTGCTAGACTGTGTGGTACATTCAGTCAGTTATGTTCACTATGGACTAGGGAGCTGATTATAAACTAATGGACAAAGTTTCTTCCTCAGACTCCTTTCATGATTTTAAATACAAATCCCCCCGCAGGCTGAAACGTCCTCTACACGAACACAGCGTGGATTATCCCCACACACTCCTGCAGACACCAGAGTACTGACATGACCAGACAATTTTACCTCATGTTTGTCATCAACAAACAAATAGTCCAAAAATAATTTCCTCATGGAAAAAAAGTTAAATGTCACAGCTTGGTTAAATAAACAGATTCATTTTATTTGAACCACGGTCACATTTGAGATCTTCAAAAACATTGAAAAAGCAAGTAGATAAAACAGTAACCGTAATTGTTTATTTTCATTTTTAACTATTACAACAAACATGTAAAATTTGAAATGTAAAATGCACAGAAGACAAATGGCAGTTTTGTGCAAAAAAGAATCAATACTAGACATCTTAAAAAAATAGTTCTCAACATGAAAAGTGGCCAGGCATGGTGCTAACTGTTAACAGTTAAATCAGCTGCTCTCTATCAGTGGCACTATAAAACAATTCCATATCAGTCATTTTGTTAATAACAAATAATGGAAGAGCAGCTCTGTTGTAAACCTGCACTCTAGTCTTAATGTCACAACATTTAGACTTTTCTCTACATCACAACTATGCTTCAACACCTCTTACAGTGAGGAGCCCATGTTTGCTCCACACCAATGTTTCTACCTTGGTCCTTAAACATCCAGAGGACTGATTGGTTGGACTGTTTGCTTTTGGTCATCGTTTTAAATATAAATATAGCGTGAATTTTTTAATGTACAAAAATAAGGCAGATTTCACTTTTCTAAACTGTTGTATCATGTCACTCCAGATGAGATTTGACTCGATGGACTTCTTTTTTTTTTTTTTTTTTCCAACTGCACACAAAGTAACAAGTTCACATATTTGATATAAATGCACGGAAGCTGCTGGGTGAAGATGCAGCAGCTCTCTGTTTCTCTTAAGACATCGTTAGAAAAAATAAAATTGATTATTAAAAGTGTCTGTGTGCAGCTTCACGCAGTTTTCATTACTTCAAATGGCCTTCACGTCGACAAAGTGGCTGTGCTGGGCTCCCTGTCTTAAGTTCTTGATTCCCTGCAGCTTCCGGCCGTGCAGTGTGAAGCGGGACCACGCGGCGAGCTGGAGCAGGGCACACGTAATAGGCACCGACACCAAAATGTAGAAACAGCCCAGGCGCAGAGGAGGATTCCCTGAACTTGAGGCAACGTCAGGCGCTGAAACAGACTGCTTCTCAAAAATATCATAACCTGGGGAAGAGAATGTGGGGTTAAGGGGAATAATAACACTCATTTGTGTGAACAAAACTCAGGTTTTAACCTTTTGTAGAGAAATTAAGGAAAATTCAGTGCACTGAGTTTCCAGTTGATAGCTGTTGCAACATACAATCTACAGAATCTAAAAGACCTTAGAAAAAAAATAAAAGCAGCATGTGTTCTCCTTACTAAGAGTTAGATAATAACATTGAAGCCACATTCTTATCCAAAAGCCAAATATGAAACAATCTATGAACGAAAGTTAAAATTCCTGTTTAGAAAATACCAAACTTTTTCTTTAAATCAAATCAAATTATTTTATAGTTGGCTGGAAGGGCAGTTTTGTGAAAAATCACAATGCCATCATAAAAAAATGACGTTAGAAACCTTCAATGATTGAGGACGAATGTTTTCCCCAGGGTTTAATATAGCAAAAAACACAAAATAAACTTTTGGTAGTAGGCCTTCTTAAAAAAAAAAAAAAAAAAAAAAATAGAAACTAAGATAAAAACACATGAAACCAAAGAGTTAATTTATAGATTTATTTCAATAAACATTTTGAAATTAAATATCAATGTTTTAATTATGGAGTGAGATATCTTTGGTCTGTTTCATTTTTCTGTTCTGATGTTAATTTCAGATATGCCCAAATCCTGAAATAATGTGGCCCTATATTTAAATACTCAAAACGAAAAAACAATGTTTTAAAAGTGTTTCTTTTGAGGAGAGAAAAAAAGAGCATTGGGAGTAACAGATAAACCATCTTTACTCTAACTGGTGGATATCAACCTCCTGGGGAGGATGACGCGAGTTCCCTTGTGTTTGCATTGATACTGTAATTTAGTTCCTGTGCGTCTTTGAATTCACATCCAAGACTTTTCACTTTAATGAATAAAATGAAAGAAGCCCCTGGTTTGGTTCATGTTAGCACCTCTGTGAGGAGTCACCGGAGCAATACTAGTTTTTTCTGCAAATCTGAACTTTTTATTTTTTTCTAGTCATTCAAATTTTTTTGTCTGTTTAAAAAAAAAACTCAAATAAAACTCAGAAAGAGTCTAGATAAACATCTAAAATGTGTAAATATTAAAGGTCATGGCTGTGCTTGTATTCCTACCTGTGTAAACACAGAGCAGCCATGTGCCGATGAGTGGGGCAAATGTCTGACCAGGTTTGGTCAACAAGGCAACCATCCCGAAGAGGAGAGCAGAGGTGGCCTGCTGACGCCGGTTTACCACAAAGTCCTCGTCCACCAAATCAGAAATCACCAGTTTCAGCAGCTTGCAGGTTCCTTCTGTGAACACGCGGTTACTGGAAAGAAGAGGTGACAAGTTAGTCTCCTCTCAGCTTTAATACCAGCTGCAAAGCCTTGAGTGAGAGCAGTTGCTAAGGAGGAAGATGGTTATAGACAGAACAGGGTGAACGGGTGAGTCTGTGTGCAAAGCCACACTAAAGTATGTGAGATGATGGCATGATATTTTAACTGGTGCTGCAGAATGAGAGCAGCGTGAAGACCTGAAAGAGGCAAACGTCTACACACAGCACAGACATAACGGCTCCCACAAAGGTCTGTAACGTGCTTATTGATAATATACAGGACTGTCTCAGAAAATTAGAATATTGTGATAAAGTTCTTTATTTTCTGTAATGCAATTAAAAAAAACAAAAATGTCATACATTCTGGATTATTACAAATCAACTGAAATATTTCAAGCCTTTTATTATTTTAATATTGCTGATCATGGCTTGGTTTAAGATTAAGATTCCCAGAATATTCTAATTTTTTGAGATAGGATATTTGAGTTTTTTTTAAGCCATGATCAGCAATATTAAAATAATAAAAGGCTTGTAATATTTCAGTTGATTTGTAATGAATCCAGAATGTATGACATTTTTGTTTTTGTAATTGCATTACAGAAAATCACAATATTCTAATTTTCTGAGAGTCCTGTAAATCCCCCCCTGCAAAATAAAAACACAATTTTAGCTCACATTTAGTGACAGAATTCAAAACTAGATGAGACACATATGAGTTAACACAATATTTGAAGACGGCATGTGGACTTAAGCTAAAAGCAGGTTGCAACAACAGTAAGAGACCCTGATGTGTCCCTGTGGTGTGTACACAGTGATGACTCATGTTATCTGTGAAACTTGAGGGGAAAAACGGAAAAAAGAAGAAGCAAAGTGTAGCACATCAAATCTCTAATGCGAGTGGTCATGGCCATACCTAGCAATGAAGATGCACAGCAGATAAATATGGTCAGCCCCTGCAAGCAGCATAACCACGCTAAGTCCCAGTTTGAGCATAAACAGCCAACGGATAACCTGGTAAACCCCATAACGCTGGCACAGTGTCAGGAAATACAAGTTGTTCAGGTGGGGGGCAATGTAAGAGATGCCTGTGTGGGGGCAGAAGCAGAAATGTGTCAACAAAACAGACAAGATAAAAAAAATCTTTAAACAAAAAAAATCATATTGGAAAAGGAGAGTGAAAGGCTAAAGAAAACAAAACCATCTGTTATGTTTTAGCTCCAGTTTTACCCACCGATAAGTATAATGAGATGTTTTAAAATGGCTTTAGGAGAATAAACAGAATTACTAATTAAAAACGGCTTACCATCTAGGGCCAATGCACAAATAAAGCTCTTTTATAAATATGAAAATTCTTACTGGTGATACATATATTTATTTTCATGCAGTTTAAAGGTCCTGACACACAAAACAGAAGTCAAGAACTTCTCATCTCTTCGCATCGAGAAGTCTAAGCAGAACAGAAGTACCTGAACACCGATGCACCCGTGCAAGAGGGATAAACTCTCCAGCACAGAGCACATGCTATACTCAAAGTACAAAGAGGATCGTGTAAACTTATTTAAAAAAGTTAACTTAGGTATTAGCCAAGTTTTTAGTATCCAATATTGTTTAGGCTCAGGGTGTGGTCTAATGCAGTGTCTCCCAACCTGGGGTCCGGGCCCCCCTGGGGGGGCGCCTGAGATCTCTGGGGGGGCGTGAAACTTTGTCTGCTTTGAGGATATGCAGTTGTAAAAATTATATTTGCGCATGTTAAATAAATAAAAAATCATAATAACACACCTTATGGAATATGTAATCCAAGTTTGTATAAACCCACATAGTATTTTAAAATGACCAAAATATATTTCTAAGTTATTTAACAGGATAAAAACTTAAAAACGTATTATATCATTATTCAACATTTAATCATACTACTACTCCAACAGGTTGTTAAAGGAAAAATGTTAAAAACATTTTTTAACATTTTTCAGAAATTATTTTATGTCCTTGCAATTATTTTTTGTGCGTATGTTGAACATTGGTGACACAAAATTAAGGTGAGAAAGACAAAGTCATCTGTATACAGGGTAAACCAAAGAGAAATGTATCACAAAAACATAATTAATGTTCATTTCTTCAATTCAAGATTTGTAACGAATAACTTTACTATTTTGGTGCTAGTACGTACGGGTCGGGGGCCCGGCTGGTCTTAGACACAAGTAGGGGGGAACAAGGAAAAAAGGTTGGGAACCACTGGTCTAATGCATGGAGCCAACTCAAAAACCCCTTTTTTTTTTTTTTTTCCAACTGACATCATACTGATTGCTTTGTACTTTGGGCATGTCTTACACCGTTAAGCTTAGAAATAACATGGTCACAATGTGGTTAAGATTAAAAGCATTGTGCAGAAATTTGGCTGATCTCTCGCTGGCGGGCCTGACAGCGAGTGGTGCTGATGGGGTTGGACTCGCTGCAAACATTTTAGTTTAGCATTGGCTTAGTATGTTATCTTCTTCAAAGTTCCTGGCTTAAGAAGGTTTGTGAAGGATGTTTGGGTCTTTAGGAATATTGTGACAGGCTCTTACCCAGTAAGATAGAACCTGTAGAGGCAGAGATGCTGTCAGACAGGAGATGTTCCAGGAAAAGAGGAAAAAAGTTGCTGTTGAAGTGGCAATGAAACACCTGCAGTGGAAACAGATTACACAAAACAAAAACATTTAGAAATGGATTTCTTTCAGAGTAACCATGACTCTAGGGCTGGGTATCGATTCAAATGTCAAGAATCGATTCGATTCCGATTCTTAAGATTCAGAATCGATTATCACGATTTGATTCAATCCGATTCGGATTGATTTGGCTTAGTGTTATTTAAAATGTTTTTTGAGCTGTTGCCTGAATTATATGACTGTAAAATAACTAGTGAAATAATAATTTCACAATAATTATTGTGAAATAACTAAGAAATAAATAACTCAAACAGGCCTTTCAATGTCCATTTAAAGTGCAAAAAAGAAAGAAATTGCAACAGTTCATGCAGTAAACAAATCATTTTATCTAATTTATTCTGTCACCACGCACACATATTGCCATGAAGCACCTGGCATTTTTCAGAAGTGTCATGACAAACTGTGTGTCTGACTACTGGGATTAAAGTTCACCTGGCGAAAATGTAATGATGAGGGGAGAAAAAAAAAAAAAAAAAAAAAAAAAAATCGATCTTTAGACATAAGAATCTGTATGAGAATCGATTTAGAATCGGAAAATCGATTTTTTCAACACAGGCCTACATGACTCCTAGGATGAAAGGCATACATTTAAATGTGTACTTTTAAATCCTGTAATAAATGCTGCAAATATCACTGTAATGTCAGACAGCTGGGATAACGAGGACAGAATACAGTTTGACCCTCAGTCAACCCCAATTGGGGCATTTATAGCACCTTACCTGAATAAGATTCATCGACACAAACCACATGAAGTTGGTGTGTTTGGAGAGCTGCCTGAGATACTGTCCTACAGTGACAGGTTTCTCTGACTGTGTAAGCGGAGCACTGCCGACACAGAGCCTGGCAGGGCAGAAAGTCAGAGTAGTGAGAAACAATAACCATCTTCAAAAGCAAACCTCGCGATTCTTGGTCAAACTGAAGCTTTTAAAAAGTCTTACTCTTTAAGTGACGATGCCTCGTCTTGTTTTGGATGGATTTCCTTTTTGAAACGATGCTGTAGCAACCGAGACACGAAGAAAAAGCCCAGGATGGAAAAAGCTGCCAGACTCACACAGAACAGGCGGAAGTAGTAGAAGTTTTCCTTGTCCCAGACGGAGTAGGACAGAAAAACGGAGAAGGCGCCCAAAGCGCTGAACACGGAGCAGTGGAAGTTGAGTCGCGTGCGGTCGGTGGCGGACACGGCGAGGTCGGCCAGCAGCGCGCTGTGGTGGAGATCCACCATGGTGAGAAAACCGTCATACACACACAGGCACAGCAGGAACTGCAGGCTGGGCCTGGCCCAGGCCACCCAGAACCCCAGGAAGGACAGAGCGAAGAGCGGGCCATTTGTGGAGAGGGCATTGAGGCGCTTTAGCACCACCTCTGGTGCTGTGATCTGAGAGCCTGACCTGGGGGGAAAAAACAACAAAAAAACTGAATAGAATCAGAAAACCCCCACAAATAATGCAGCCCAAAGAGTAAATAGTGCACATCCTTGTTGGTACACACTTTTCTTTTTCTACCACCACCCTAACACTATACAAAGCTGCTTGCCTTACAGCCTGTCCTAACGGCATGAGAGCGTCCGACTATCGCGTGCCGTCGCACTGCGTGGCATCGGACGCTCTCTGTCCACACTGAATGCGTTATGGGCCCCCACGTTATTTTGATTGACAGCTGAAACTCGCTTTTTAAAAGGCTGATTTTTGGTTCCGCGTTACACCAACGCCGTGTACCCTACGCCGTAGGCTACGCCGTCGATTTTACGCGGAACCATAAATCAGCCTTTATTCACCGCACTACCCGCCCATGCGCTCCTAAAGAAACTCCTAAAATAACTCATAAAAGAGTAAAGAGACAAGTAAAAGATGGGTGAGTACTTGTAATCTTCCTACGTTTGTACTTTCTAAACAGAAAACAAGCTTGATATTGTGATATTTAAATGTTCTTCTATTCCCTTCCTGCTGCTCGCATTGAAAGCCGGTTGAAAGCGCTGGAGGAAACAGTCATGGATGAGGAACGGCTGATCCAGTTAGTTGAAATGAGAAGTTATCTCTATGATACCTCCTCATTTCACTACAAAAACCTCAATAAAGTGGCAGAAAGAAATATTATCCTATTATTATTATTATATATTATCTTATTATCTTATCACAACCTTCCAGCTCCCTGGCGATCTCCCTCCAGCAGCTGCCACTTTATTGAGGTTCTTGTATTGAAATGACTGTTTCCTACAGCGCTTTCAACTGGCTTTCAACGCGAGCGACAGGAAGAAAATAGAAACAGGGCGTCCGACAAATGTTCAGCTCAAACTGGCCGCAGCGTCGCACTGCGTCGCTGCGGCCAGTTTGGACAGTCCAATAGAAAATTAAGCAATGGAATTGTTTTTGTCGCTGACGCTCGCTCGTGTCGCATGCAGTTGTGACACGGTGTTAGTCATACAGAAATGCAAACATGGGTGGCATCATAATGTTTGACGATGATGACGCCTGTTACCAAAGCTTGCTGACATTAGCGCAGCTAATAAAAGACTGTTAGACATCTGACTGTGTATGTGAGCTTAAACGACTGTGGGAGAGGTGTCAGGCAGTACGTGCAGGAACACGGAAACCCTGAAGATGAGAGGGCTCCGGGGGAGTAAGGATGTAAGGATGAACATGATTTTCATGGCTTAATGATCATGATGGTTTTATGAGAAACCGATATAATACAGGAAAATGGGTCTGGGTGGGGGAATAAATGTTACACTCCACAAAACATATACACAGCAAAGCTAAATGAAATTTCTGCACCTCAAGCATCAGTACTTTACTAAATTTGAGATATTTTTTGATCGTACCGATTCATTGTTTGAGATTGATTAATAATCTGTGTTTATTTTTCAATTTTGAGGCACTCCCTCTTTTAATTTAATATTTGTTTAGCGTGAGTAATGTGAACTTCGAAGCATGAGTAAGCAAACATGCTAATTCCCATCTTCTCATTTACTTTTATCTGTGTATTGTTACCTGTGCAGTTTATGGAATAATTTGTCTTTTTGCTTTTTTTTTTTTTATCTCCTTTTGAATTTCAGAATGAAAATGGACCCAACTGCAACTCTTTAATCTGTGGAGGTGGATTGTGTGTAAATATGGATGTATTTTCCATTCCTCAAATCTTCCTGCGACAAAGAGGCTTTCTGGGGTGGAAAAACAATCAATAATGTCATGACATGATTAAGTGTTGGGAGTGTCTCTGTCCTTTTTCAATTTACAACCTATTAATTCACAAACAAAATAAATAACGTCTTATTGTGAGAGTTATCTGGTAAAGTCATCATCATTTTTATGTTTAAAATACTATTTATAGATGTACCCATAACATTTATCAATGTATTTTCTCTGAGGATAATACTAAAAATCATTTTTAAAAGTTAAAGGACAGACGTAAACACTTACTGAGGACTGTTGAGAAAGGCGCGGTCGCTCAGCCAGCCGAAGAGAGGGTCGTTCAGACTATTCCAGATAAGGAAAACTGCCTGTGGGCCAGCAGACACGACAGATTACAGGGCAATAATGGTCTGCAAAATCTGTAAAAACTGTGTGATGATGCCTTGATAGCATGATATAAACTTTGGAAGAATTAAAACATGTTGGAATACTATAGATCGAGATAACAGGCAGCCATTTGTATTTTTAAATGTTTATGGTTCTCTCTTCACTCACCTCTCCCACCCAGAATGAGACTTTATCAATCTTATAGATGGACACAAATGTTTCCACGTAATAGAGCAGGAAGACATTGTGGAGGATGGATGTAAACAGGGCCAGTGAGCCGTAGAGCACCGGAGTGGAGAAGACACTTTGCCAGCAGCCCCAGATGTTCCTGCCCATTCTTCTCTCTCAGACTCGCTGCTCCACGCTCTCTCTTTGCAAAGCTGCAATCATTTCTCGGCCCAGAGTCACCACATCATTAAAGCCTGCCAAAATCACAGTAGAAGAAGATGTAATGACTGACATTCAAAGAGATTCATGGAGTTGTTTTCTGCTTAGTTGACTAAGGACAATCTAGCCCCCACCATGTAACAAAACTGATTTATGAAAGTTAGGAATACGGTTTTGCAAAGGGTTAAATTCCTACACAGTTGATGTATAACTTAGGGGCTGTGCGATTAATCGATTTTAAATCTAAATCGGATTTATTAATCACAATCGATGTTAAAAAAGGAAAATCGGAAAATGGATTTTCCTTTTTTGCAGCTGGCTGCATTACAGACAGAGCTCGTCTAGTCATCTTTGTTTGGTCAAAAAAATTGTAAATGTTGTCACTTTACTAAACTCAAGGAGGATTTACAGTATCTTTCAATTGCACTTTATTCCCAATAGGGAAATTTGTTTGCTATTTTTCTTTAAAAATAAAGATAAAATATTTGAAACAATTTATTCCATTGTCTTTTGTAGTTTTACCAAAAAAATCTAAATCGAAAATTGGGTTTTCAGAGAAAAAAAATCGGGATTTTATTTTTGTCCAAAATCGCCCAGCCCTATTATAACTACATGAAAGTTCTTGCCTCTTCACAGAATTGAACCCCCCCAAAAAAGTGTTATTTTCAAAGCAGTGTTGCAGTAGGCATTCTTTCCTACTGCACCATAGTCTTTACATATTTTTAAATCTCAGTTAAAGACCCACCTTTTTTCCCTTGCTTTTAATTAGTGTCTTTTTTATGCATTGTCTTATTCAGATTTTGTCTCTTAGCCCTTTTCTTGTCCCTTTTTTATGTCTTCGCTTTTTAAGCACCTTCTGTGAAGCACTTTGGTCGTTGCTTATGTGCTATACAAATAAAATTTGACTTGAATTGACACCATAGCCTCTCCTTTGACCCACACCCATCAGAGCGGTTTGTGTGTATGCGTTTTTCCACTTTAACTTCTCTTAGCGTTTCATGACCAATCCATCTGTCACTGTAAAAAGCTAACATTTTTTTCCCACCACAGTGAAGGTACCAAAAAAAATTGAAATGGTGCTTTGGTACCTTGTTCCACACAGGGAATGCAAACCCTGTTGAGTTTTATTAATCGCATTGTTTCACTTCCCCCTGTTAAATCCAAAATACACCAGAGAGAAGAAATCACCTAAAAATATCAACAAACCTCTTTCTCGCCTCACAGTTGACAAGCACAAACTCGGCTTAATCTACAGACATAATCTCACATCTTCAGTAGAGAAAACAGACTGTCAGCGTTAACCACAGTGTCTGGGCACGGCTGCAGCGCTGCAGCTTCACATCTTGATCCCAGTAAGATAGCCAAGTCAAAAAAAAAAAAAAAAGGGAGCCTCCTTGGAGTGGAACAGACATCTTTCCCTATCAGATCTAAGTTTTACAGCCGGTGACTCTCAGCGGTCTGGGCTGCATCACATCTCCAACATGTATCACAACACATCCAGAGTGTTTATTCGGTGGCAGCCAACGGGGCGAGACAACATCTACAAATATCCCATTCATGTTGTCACAGGCACAACATATCCAGAGCCGTTTTCCACCTGTGGAGGTTTTCTTGGCTGGGACTCAAGGATGCACCTGCTCGGATTTATGAGGAAAAAGATGCGAGAATAACCTGAGAATAGAATACCATGTATTCTATTCATGCTGCTGTTTATTTGCTTTGTTTTTAGACTGCAATCGAGTATTGTGCATATTTTAAATCTTTGTACAATCTTTTGCTGTATTTTACATTGGTAGAGGCCTCGTATAATAGTCCACAGGCCAGGCCAGATATCAGTAACACTCAAGGTGACAAAACTTGCTTATAGTTTTTGAAAATATCCATGTCTGTAGATGATATTTTGGTATGAAAACCTTCCTGAGTGGCAGCTGGATCAGAGTTATCAGCTCATGAAGTTCAGAAAATTACATTTTAGATGCTGCTGCATATCCTGGTTTAGACTCATGTACAGGATATCTGTTAATGTTTCACAATATTGTCTTTGGTATCATTTTAAGCATTCATTCAAGCTAAAATGTGAATCGTTCTGACCAACATAGAGTTCACTGCAGCTCTTTAAACTATAAACACACATTTTTACACAATTTTTACCTAAATGATATACTATCTTTCAGCCCTGTGTCATCTAGGAACAACAGAGACACAAAATATAAAAACTGGAATACTCACAGGACCATAAGGATTCAGGAAATGTATCACATCTTAGCATGAATGAATGCTTCAAAGGTCCCCTTTAAAACGATACCAAAGACAATATAGTGAAACATTAACAGATATCCTGTACATGAGTCTAAACCAGGATATGCAGCAGCATCTAAAATGTAATTTTCTGAAGGGGGTGGGAAACTTCATGAGCTGATAACTCTGATCCAGCTGCCACTCAGGAAGGTTATCATACCAAAATATCATCTACAGACATGGATATTTTCAAAAATTATAAGTAAGTTTAGTCACCTTGAGTGGTGCTGACAAGTGACATTTTGGGCTCTGGCTCGTGGACTATAAGCCTCTTGGGCTTTTTGCCTCAGCCTAGCACATTACACATCACTCTTTTACATTTGTATGTTACTTGTTCTGTTTTTTTTTTTTTATATACTGTGCTGAATAAAATAAATCTAAATCTAAAGCTCAGACCAGAGGAACAAGCGTTAGTTTACTATCACCTGTAGCACACATCACGTGACTGGGAAATAAAACGTGGTTGATATCAAATCTTTTAACTAAGAGTTTAAGTGGAGATATGGGACAAATAAACCAAACCTACCCACGAAACAATCACACGTGTTTGGGATCAACGCTGTTACATCGTTGTGACACATCATCACCGGAGATACCAGTTTCTATTCAACAGCTTATCTGGGTCGTATCGGTTCCTGGTTCAAAATACACAGGAAGAAAACAACAAATACACTTCCTGGAAAACCAATAGAACCCGAATTAAGAAAAAAGGTTTACTTTGTTCTCACAATATTAGCGAGTTAGCCACGCTATTATTGACAAAACTTTCTCCGTTTGACAACTTAAATGAAAACCAGCCTTGTAATGATCTGTGAAGCTCATCCAGCAGCGGATTGATCCACAGATATCCTGTTACTATCGATTATTGGTTGGGTTGGTGATGAGAGCAGACGGGTGCTAGCGTGAGCTAGCTGGTTAACGGTACCAGCTTATCTGGAGATAAAACTACTTACTCTGATCAGCGAGGAGCTCACACATGGACCGGTCCTGCTCCCCGTCCAGCAGCTGCTGGGCTAGGGTTATATTAGGGTGAGGTTCCCTCGCCTGGGTCTCCGGGAGCAGCAGTGTTGTTGTCTCAGCCCAGACCGACCACGTCACGAACACTAGTGGGTTCAGCGTTCAGCACCAGCAGGATCCCCGGGTTTGAGCGAGGGCTCGGCGGGGAGCAGGCGGAGCTGCAGCTGCAGCGCCGCCTGCTGGCCAACAGGCGGAGCTGCAGCCCGCGTGGCGAGGTCCGGTGCTCTGACAATTTCTGCTCCTTTGCCAAAAAATGCTCCCTAATGTGTTTCTACCTTTTGTAGAGCTACAATTTTAGTGTGTTTTACTCCCTAGCCCACGTCCTTTTCCCCCAAGTGGTCCTTGTCTCTTGCCAGGCCGTCATTGTAAATAAGAATGTTCTTAATGACCTACCTGGTTAAATAAAGGCCAATGACTGAATGAATATCAAATAAAGCGATAGAATTGTTGTTTTTTTCTCTTTATCGTATAATGTTAACAAAGTGTAATGCAATTCATGCCATGGGTCGTGTATTTTGAAGGATCGAATACTCAACATCCCATATTATCGATTTAGCGTGGCAATCAAACTTTGAAAATCGACTGTGCGCATGCGCAGAACCACAAAGTAGCATTTCTCGGCAGGGAGCAGAAATTGGCAGAACACCGGTGCTCTGACGATTTCTGCTGTTTGCCAAAAAATGCTACATGGTTTTCTACCTTTTTTAAAGCTACAATTTTAGTGTTTTACTCCCTAGCCCACCTTTTTGGCAGGTGAAAATGCCTATTTTGTGTTGTAATGGTCCTTTAAAAGAGTTAAAAGCAACCCTGTGAGCTAGTGTTTATATTATGAAGCTCAAGAATGAGATCATCAAATCATATTTAGGTAGAAACAACCTTTCATTAACTGTATTTTGCCTTCAATCAATTTTTGGCAGGTAAAAAGACCCATTTTCAGGAGAGAAATCAGATTCTGGCAGGCAATCACTTTTTGGCACAACACAAATAAAGCCATAGAATTGTTTTTTTTCTCTTTATCGCATAATGTTCACAAAGTGTAATGCATGGGTAGTGTATTTTGAAGGATCAAATACTCAACATCCCATATTTTAATTTTACATCGTGCAAGAAATGATGCAAACTTTGAAAATCGACTGTGCGCATGCGCAGAACCACAAAGTAGCATTTCTCGGCAGGGAGCAAGGATTGGCAGAACACCGGTGTTCTGGCAATCCTTGCTTTGCTTTGCTTCCTTGCTTTGACTAAAAATGGAGAGGGACCTGGCTGCAGGCAAGATGGCCGACAAGGGCGCCGCCATACTTCCATCCATACCGGAAGTCCATACCGGAAGTTGGTCACTTCATTAATATTTTTTTTTTTTTTAAATTAACATTTGCAAACAGTACAATGATAACAAAACTTCACATTATGCAATTTCACGTTGAATTATAACATATAAAGAGTATTACTCAAATAAAAAACAAAACAAAAAGCACAACACATTATAACAGAAAGCCAAAACATTTACATACATTTATGGTTTTGATTGCTTTTGAATTAGTAGAAAACTTAATAGAGTCCAGATACTGTTTTAATTCACAATGAAAAGTTAAAAAAAGGGTTTTTTGCGTAAGAATTTGGATTTGTGGATGTGGAATTTTGCGAGGATAATCAACAAATTAATAATAAATGTTTCTTTTGGCTTTGTTCTAATTGTTACATGGTCAAAAACACCAAACAACACATCCTTCCAAAATAAATTAAAATCAATATCAATTCTTTCCGACACAAAATTACACATATCACTCCAAAAAGTTTGAACAATGGGGCACAGCCAGAATAAGTGAGTCATTGTTTCAGAATTTGCAGAACAAAAAGTACAGTTTGAATCGATATTTCTTTTGAATCTTTTTACAATATGATCATTTGTAGGATAGAATTAATGAATTATTAAATGAAATTTCTTTAGCTTTCTTTGTCACCAGGTATTGTTTGGGTGAGAGCCAGACCTTCCAGTTAATATTTTTTACATATTTATTCCAATATGGGATGTATATTATTAAAATATAACATGAATATATATATATATATATATATATATATATATATATATATATATATATATATATATATATATATATATATATATATATATATATATATATATATATATATATATTCATGTATTCATTTATATATATTTATATATATAGCCTATATAGTATAAATGTACTTACTAATAATGATGTCTTTTTAACTTATTTATATACATGTATAACAAAATAAAAAACATGTATGTATATATATATATAGCCTACGGAGGTAGTTTACAATAGACTAGTTTACAAGCAGCGATTCGAAAATGATAAAACACACACATTATATATATATATATATATATATATATATATATATATATATATATATATATATATATATATATAATCCACCTCAATTAACCTCAAACAGCACTTAAAGCTAAGGACGCTGAATTTGAGTGACCAACGGGTAAATGAAAATGCCATCAGTCCTGTATGTGTGTTCACAGATATATGACATATAAAAGATTAATTTATTGATTTGTACTTTTATTTTCAATATATCTTTGTGCTACTGAGGGTGATTGAGAAGGTCACAGGTATAGGTGCAAGAATAAAGAGTGGGGAGATTAGACTGCTGGATTTTGTCTTTGATGTGATGCTCCCAGAGGTGAGATGGTCAATAGAGATTCCTTGGGAAATGGAAGGAAATTATTAGGTGGTCAATATTTTATTCCTTTGGAAAACATAAAACCAAAACAGTGCACACGTTAGAGTATGATAAGATCATTTAACTGTTTTTCAGATAATGATTAAAATCCTGGAAGGAGAGGGCATGACCAGACTGAAGGCTGAGATCATGATGGCCAGTGGGAGCCTTTCTAAGTCTGACCCCCCCAGAGATCATGATGGCCAGTGAGAGTCTGATGCTGATTCCACAGTCATTGTTCATTATTTTTTCATTGTTATGTTCAGTTTAATTTGTTCCTCCTCATTGTTGTTCATGCTTTTCCCTTGTTTTTGATTATATATATATATATATATATATATGTATATATATATATATATATATATATATATATATATATATATATATATATATAGGTTTATTTACAGAAAACAAAGAACAATCAGCAGCAAATGTTGATGGAAATGAACAAACAGGAAACATTGAAATATTATATTATTTATTATTATGTATTATATATTATATATATTATTATATATTTTTGAAATATGTATAAAAAGATTTGATAAAAGAGAAAGCAAGTATAACTTAAAAGGAACAGAGATCTTTAAAAAAAAAAACAAGATTCAGGACTAAATTGGTCCGGGGAAAAACGAATTATACTTTAATCCCCGGACCTAAATTGATGGAACGTTGTGTTTCTGTGACAGGAATCAGTTTATGGAACAATCTGAAAAAAGAAACCAAAGAATCCAAATCAAACATTACATTCAAAAGAACCATTAAAGCCAGTATGTTAAGGAAATATAATGAAATATGTTAGTTACGTTTGATTGTCATACCCATTGAAAGGTATAAACATTGTTGGTTGTTGTTGAATGGTATTAACTGAATTGTAACTTGGGAACTAAAAAGGAATGTGACGGTCTTTGTCGGCCGGCAGCTATTTTATTTTAGTTTTTTCTTTACTTTGTTGTGGTTTTTTAATTTCTTAATTTACGTTCTTTGTAAATTGATTTCTTGGGAAAAAGGGGCAGATTAAATAAGATTCTTGTTCTTTCTGCTCCCTTTCATTCACAATTTAGGAACGTTTGTGTTTATATTAAATTATTATTTTTATTTGATTTTACCAATGAATGAAATAAAGACTAAATAAAATAAAAAATAAAATATGTTTATATAATTGTAAGTGCATACCAACGGTGTGAAGGAGCCATTTTTTATGTTGTGCAGGTATTTGTTTTTCCACTAGGGGGCAGTATGACTTCAGTTACTTTCTTTTACCCCAACCCTTGCCCCAGCTGCTGTTGATCAGAAGTGTTGATTAGTTTGAGTTGAGTGGGGGTGGGAGACACGCAGTTTTTACACCGCAGCCAGAGAGACAATAGAAACCCTTTTTGTTCTTTTTGTTCAAATAAACGGGAACCTCACCCAAAGATATTACTTTTGCAACCTTTCCTTTTTATTCACTCTGGAGTCGAGTCAAGAACAAACCATCCCAAACCACCATCAGGTGGCAAGTTTTGTTTTTTGAGTAGTCACCACAGTCACGTTTCAAAATGTCTGTAGGAGGTGTTGCAGAAATATTACAATCTGATGTTTTTCTGAGGATTTCATCTGTTCTTCACCAGAAATCTATTCTAGATCTGCTTGATGCATCTGATTTCTGCAGGAAAACTGCCTCTCATTAGGGTGTTTTTCTCTCCACAGGTCAAAAACTCCAAGACTGTTACAAAAATCAACTAAAAGGTTTGGATGGAGGTTTGCAAATCTATTAGGATGTCTATCAGGGCCTTCGTCCATAACCATGTTCCAATCACCGCCAATTAAGATGTGATTAGTGGGAAAGATTTTTGAGTTTGAGTTGTTTGACAATTTCTTCTATGATTCTGAGGAGGTTTTTATTCCTGGACATGTTACAGTATCCATAAGTGTTTCCCAAAATCATGAACGAGTTATCGATACGTATTACAGAGATAATCAAATGGCCATCATTGCTGTGTTTAGTTGATACTATCTTCCCCAGAAAATGATTCAACCAGATTGCCCTGCCGACCGAGATGAACCATGTGAGTAGAAGATTCTTCCCCATCGGTTGGACCAGAATCTTTCATCATCATTTGAATGTTTTTACAATATAGAAACATTGCTCTTCTTTTGATATTATCTTTTATGCCTCCTACATTTAGCGACATTAACTTAAGGTTGGTTTTGAAAAACATAAAAGGAAAAGGAATAACAAACCTAAACTCTAAAGACATAACGTTAATAGTGATGAGCTTGTTAAACAAAAGGCCCCTGAGTAATTAAAAATTGCCCTTTAGTATAATATGGAAAATAACATTCCCACAATAATAATGTTTTTCTTTAATTTACTCTGCACTGCATCCATCCATCCATCCATCCATCCATCGTCCACCGCTTATCCGTTCCCGGGTCGCGGGGGCAGCAGCCTCAGCAGGGATGCCCAGACTTCCTTCACCCCAGACACTTCCTCCAGCTCCTCCGAGGGGAGTCCGAGGCATTCCATGGCCAGCCAAGAGACATACCCCCAATCCCAAACTCCACCCTAAACCCTCAAACCCTGAGCCCTCACAGACTTTCAGTGACGTCAGCGTCACGTGATCAAGTGTCCGAGGGTGTGAGGGCTCCAAATGGTAAAAATAGGAATGGGACAGCACTTAGCAGAAACCGGACTTTTTTTTACAAACTTTATTTAAAATTTCAATTTACAAATTCCTAGTCAGATCAAAATGTTACGTACCGGTATTATAAGTTTGGGAATGATCATCCGGATGTTTGAAAACAAAGTGGTAGCCTATATAAAGGAGCATAAAATTCAACAAAGAACACAATTTAAATATCCGCACAGTACAATATTATAATAATAATAATAATAATACATTTTATTTATATAGCGCTTTTCTGGGCACTCAAAGACGCTTTACATTAAAACAAAACACATAATACAAATTACAATTACACAGGACAGTACAAAAGGACACAACATGAGACAGGACATTAATCACACATTAAAAGCAGTTCTGTAAAGGTGAGTTTTGAGATGGGATTTGAATGCTGGGAGGTCTGTACAGTCACGGATGTTTTTGGGGAGGGAGTTCCAGAGGGTGGGTGCAGCGATGGAGAAGGCCCTGTCGCCCCAGGTCCGGTGCTTGGTTCTGACTGGAAGGGACAGGAGGTTGGCGTCAGAGGAGCGGAGGCTGCGGGAGGGAGTGTAGCGGTGGAGCAGGTCGGTGAGGTAGCAGGGGGCCTGGTTGTGGAGAGCTTTGTGGGTGAGGAGAAGGATTTTGAAGTGGATCCGTTGAGGGATGGGGAGCCAGTGGAGCTTCTGGAGGACTGGGGTGATGTGGTCTCTGGAGCGGGTGTGGGTGAGCAGGCGGGCGGCAGAGTTTTGAATATATTGGAGTTTATTGAGGACCTTGGAAGTTGAACCGTAGAGGATGCTATTGCAGTAGTCGAGTCTTGAGGTGATGAAGGCGTGGATCAAGGTTTCAGCGGTAGAGAAGGAGAGTGATGGACGGAGACGGGCAATATTTTTCAGGTGGAAGAAAGCAGTCCTTGTGATGTGGTTGACATGGTGTTGGAAGGAGAGGTTACTGTCCAGGATAACTCCGAGGTTGCGGATGTGAGTGGAGGGAGACAGAATGGAGTTGTCCATGGTGAGGGTGAAGTTGTGAGCGGTTTTGGTGAGGGATTTTGGGCCGATGATGAGCATGTCCGATTTGTTGTAGTTGAGTTGGAGGAAGTTCGAGTGCATCCATGACTTGATTTCGGCGAGGCAGTTGGTCAGGGTAGAGTGGGTTGCAGAGGTGAGGGATTTGGTGGAGATGTACAGTTGGACGTCGTCGGCGTAGCAGTGGAAGTGGAGGCGGTGGCGGCGGATGATGTTGCCAAGGGGGAGCATGTAGAGGATGAAGAGTAGAGGACCAAGCACCGAACCCTGGGGGACGCCTTGTGACAGAGGGGCAGTGGAGGAGGAGCAGTTGTTGATGCTGATGAATTGATGTCTGTTGGTGAGATAGGATTTTAACCAGGAGAGGGCGGATCCGGTGATGTAGAGAGATGATTCCAGGCGGGAGAGGAGGATGGTGTGGCTGATGGTGTCGAAGGCTGCTGTGAGGTCCAGGAGAAGGAGAATGCTGAGGTTGCCGGAGTCGGAGGAGAGAAGGAGGTCATTGGTGACTTTGATGAGGGCTGTTTCTGTGCTGTGACGTGAGCGGAAACCAGATTGAAATGTTTCAAACAGATCATTGGAGGTGAGGTGGGTCTTGAGCTGAGTGGCGACGGCGCGTTCCAGAATTTTTGACAGGAAAGGGAGGTTGGAAATGGGCCGGAAGTTGTTCATGGTGTCAGGGTTGAGTCCAGGTTTTTTGAGGATGGGGGTGACAGCTGCCAGTTTGAGGGTGTCCGGGACTGATCCAGAGCTGAAGGAGGAGTTGACGATGTTGATGATGAGTGGGGAAATGGCTGGGAGACAGTTTTTTATAAATGTGGATGGGATGGGGTCCAGAGCACAGGAAGAGGTTTTCATGCCCATCATGACAGTGGAAAGAGACGCTGAAGACATGGGAGAGAAGTGAGACAGGGGCTGAGTGGTGGAGGGGGGGGAAACAGGTGGGGAGGTGGAGGGGGTGGAGGAGGTGGTCAGGTTACTGTAGATGGTCTGGATTTTGGATTGAAAAAATAAGAGGAAGTCGTTGCACTTAGAGACTGTGAAGGAGTTGGAGATGTTGTCACTGGGTTTGAGAAGTTTGTTGATTGTGGAGAAGAGAGCCTTTGGGTTGGAGGAGTCGGAATGGATGATGTTGGAGAAGTAGGTGGAGCGAGCTGAGTTGAGGGCATCCTTGTATTGGTGGAGATGATCAGTGTAGGCGAGTTGGTGAACAGTTAATCCAGATTTCTTGCAGAGTCGCTCGAGTTGACGTTTACGGGATTTCAGTTTGCGGAGTTCAGGGGTGTACCAGGGTGCTGAGCGTGCGAAAGAGACTGTTTTGGTTTTGATGGGAGCCAGTTGATCAAGACAGGAGGAGAGTGTATGACTGTAGTAATCCACGAGGTCCGAGGGGTTGTCGGGTGATGGGGGAGGGGAGGCGGACATCTGAGTGGCGAGAGAGGCTGAGAGGGCAGAGGGGGAGATGGATCTGATGTTGCGGAAGGATATTTTGCGTGCTTCTTTGGGAGTGGGGATGGGGATGTTGATGTCCATGATGATTGCCAGGTGATCAGACACGTGGAGGTTGAGGCTGGAGAGCTGATTTATTGTGAGGCCAGTGGAGCAGACGAGATCGAGGGTGTGGCCGCGGGCGTGAGTGGGGAAGTCGACGTGTTGAGTGAAGTTGAGGCAGTGTAGCAGGTCCAGGAATTCAGCAGCAGGTTTACAGTTAGGATCGTTGATGTGGAAGTTGAAATCACCCAGGAGGAGAACAGAGGGAGAGATGGAGCATAGCTGGGTCAGAAAATCCGAGAGATCCGAGAGAAAGGAGGGGTTTGGTTTGGGGGGGCGATAAATGACGGCGGTGACAAGAGGAGTGGAGCCAGGTAGTTTGAAGGCAGTGTGTTCGAATGAAGGAATGACAGGAATGGGGATGGAGGTTGCTTTAATGTCCTTTCTGTATATTGCTGCAACACCGCCCCCCCGCCCCTCAGCACGAGCTTGTTCCATGTAGGTGAAGTTGGGGGGAGTGGCCTGATTTAGTGAGAAATAGTCCAGGGGTTTGTGCCAGGTTTCTGTTAGACAGAGGAAATCCAGATTATTGTCCGTTATAAATTCATTCAGCAGCAGGCTTTTGTTGTTGAGTGAGCGGGTGTTGAACAGAGCCAGTTTCAGGTGGTGTTGCTTGGTGATTGGCTGAGAGGACTGAGGAAGTGGACGGAGATTGGACAGATTCTGTTTGTTGTGATGACGTAACGAAGTTGCAGGACGGCAGGAGGACCAGAAGGAAGGAATGGAGTTTGGCGACGTGAAGTTGTAGGAAAACATGCGTCCTGAGCGGCTGTGTGGAGGATGGTTTTGCCAGAGTGGACCAGGTGTCGGGCGCGGGTGGTGGGCCGCGGCGGAGTGGAGCGGCGGCATGGTCCCGGTCGAGAGCGGTAGCTGGAAGCTAACGAGAGCTAGCGTCGAGGAGCCGAGGGTCCGGGTGTAGAGGAGCGACGAGAACCCCAGGAATATCCACAGGATTAGCCACAGCATGCTACATCCAGCAGGTAAGCTTGTTGAGGTGGAGATGGTGGTGGCTGAGGACGGAAAACAGCGGTGACCAGTAACGAGTAATGGCAGAGTAGCGAGCAGCTAGCTAGTTGCTTTAGCCGGTGGTTCAGAGCAAAACTTACTCGCGAGGGCTCCAAGAGGAGCCCGCAGCGGAGAGAAGACAGTTGCGGTGTACACGGGAGAAGTAAAAGTTGTATCAAAACTTACCGGCAGAGGCCCAAATACTGGGCCTGCTGCGTTGGAAATGCTTCGGTAAGTTTGACGTGAGCGGGTGCCAGGGATAGACAGACCACGGTTCTGCTGCGGTGTCAGGAGGACCAGAGGTTCTGCTGCGGTGTCAGGAGGACCAGAGGTTCTGCTGCGGTGTCAGGAGGACCAGAGGTTCTGCTGCGGTGTCAGGAGGACCAGAGGTTCTGCTGCGGTGTCAGGGTGTTAACACGGCGGGGGAGCAGCTCCAGCTCCGGCAGGTTCGCAGACCAATCTGTCTGCGAATCTTGGTCAGGTCGGTCATCCATTTGAGGACTTTGGGGTTAGCTGCCTATATATATATATATATATATATATATATATATATGTATATATATATATATATGTATATATATATATATATGTATGTATATATATATATATATGTATGTATATATATATATATATATATATGTATGTATGTATATATATATATATATGTATGTATGTATGTATATATATGTATGTATGTATGTATGTATATATATGTATGTATGTATATATATATATATATATATATATATATATATATATATATGTATGTATATATGTATATATACATACATGCATACATGCATACATACATTTTTTTTTAGGCGGGGGGGGGGGTCAGGGGTGACATCCGCTGCTAGTCCAAGACGCGAACAACACATGGAAACGCACAACAAGCACACGAGCCCTCTTTTTTTTCCAACTTTGTTTTATTAGGAATTCACAGATGAGATGATACAATTTCACAGGTGGTACTTACAGTGGTCTGCGTTTTTTTTTTTTTTTTTAATACACGACAAATAAAAACAAATAGACATACAAACAGAGAAGGACGGAAAACAAGACAAAGCGTAACAGAATAACACATGAGAACTCAAAGTATTTTCGTTGTGCAATTGGCATAAAGCAATAATCCATCCCAGACACAGACATTACATATATACAAAAATACACATACATACAAACACACTCATTCATCTTATTAACCGCAAAAAATTCACTATAAATGATAGAAATCAACCATTGCTTTATTTTCTATTGGACTGTCCTAACTGGACGCAGCAACGCAGCGACGCACTGATACACGTAACATCACGTTAAATATGACCAGCTATATACCCTATATAGCATCATTCCTCGCAATTTTAAGCATCAACATCAAAGCAGTATCCACAAAACATTGAAGCATATCAAACTGTGGAGACTCTGTGGAACAGTTTGGAGCAGGAAATGAAACAAAGTAATAACATAAATCTGTTTAAAAAGAAATACAAAAAATTATTTATAAAAAACAGGTATATGGAAAAGGAAATAACGAGGAGTGTGAGAAACAAATAAAATAGGGAAAAAGGTATATTATACTTGCTTAAGATATGTTTAGATATTTATAGGGGTGGGTTAAAAATATCGATATATCGATATTTTATCGATATGCATGTGTAGGAACGATTATCGATACATAAATCCAAGTATCGATTTAATTTTATTTATTTATTTATTTTTTTTAAATCCCGATTTTTTTCCCCCATTTTATCACCCAGTGCTCCTACCTACGTCAGTCCTGGGCATTGCTCCATCTACCAACCCGGGGAGGCCCTGCACTGAGCTCAAGTCTCCTCCTTACTTGAGGAGTGAGCAGGCTGCTTCTTTTCACCAGGCAGGGTGGGGTTTCTCTGGCCGGACGTGGCGCGTGGAAGGATCATGTTATTCCCTTATTGTAACCAGAATATCGATATCGAATCGTATCGTATCGGAAATCGTATCGTCTTGGGACCTAGTGTATCGGAATCGTATCGTATCGGGAGGTCAGTGATGATACCCAGCTCTAGATATTTATGTGGATATTTATGTAGTATATATTATCTGTTTAGGTGGATAGTTATAATTATGTAATATATGTTATATAGTTATTGGGTATGTAGCACATATATATTTATGTAGTTTATATAGTGTATATTTATATAGATGTATATAATATTTCTATTTTCTAGATATTGATATAATTATGTAATATTTATATTTTCTATATACTTATATAATTATTCAATTCAATTCAATTTTATTTATATAGCGTCTAATACAACAGAGTTGTCTCTAGACGCTTTACAGAGACCCATACCCAGAACATATTATGTATAATAGGCATTATTACGTAGTATTTATATAGATTATATTTATATGGATATTGTGTAGATATAACAATAATGTAAATCCATAGTTATAAAGGGGTAGGAACTAGGAAAAAGTGTACACTTCTTCCTACTCCTTTTTTTCGAACATATGTGAATATGAAGATGTAAATGTTTATCTTTTTATTTTTTATTTTTACTTTCATTTTATATACATGTTGGAAATAAAAAAAATGAATTGAAGCAATATCCACAAACCACTTGAATATGCAACATAGATGTAACACCAGAATCGTCTCTCTAACTGAAAAAGCACCACGGCGGGTGCATTTTAAAACAGAGAGATATGCATTTCCATTACGCACACGCACACATATACACACAGGCACACACACTTTGATCCTACTTTTAGTGGAGGCAGCGCTGTCCTCTTATACGGTACAATACACGATATTGAGGTCACGATAACGATACGATACGATATTATAGCAGTATGTTTTAACAACCTTGAATGAGGAACATATGACTGGAAAAATTGTCTTTTATTTGAAAGACACAAAATACAAAACAATGTTGTGCATTTGCCCTATTGTTCCAGTTTGTAATGCTTTATAACTGTTTAAGTTTTAAAGAGAACGCCAGGCCAACCATTTTCCACAAACTGAACTAAAAGTAAATGTCAGGTTTGCATTATGCATCTAAGTTTCATACAAGTACAAATATTTTGCCACAAACTGAATAGTTTCTCTCATGTATGATTTTACTTTTTTCTTTTCCAGAAATTTAACAACTAAAATTAAATAAATAAATACATTTTTACATCATAAAAAAGATTGATTCATGCTCACCTTATAAGTGTAAGAGGAGATTTATTTTTGTTAAGGTTATTTTGGTAATTCAGGGTTCATTATTTTATAAATATATTGTGATGTAAATCAGGGACTATAATTTCACCAGTCAGTTTATCTGTAGTGCTAAGCAAAGGTCACGTGGCAAGATGTTTATTTCCTTGTTTTAATTTACCATTGTCATACTGCAAACAATTGAAATGCCATCACCATTTTTTTTTCTTTTCCTCACCTGCTTGGCAAAACAGAGGAAGAGTTTTCATTTCACACCTTAAAGGCTCTGTTTCCGTCACGTAAGTGAGCAACTGAGGATACCAAGATTACGCTCCCTTCGTCTAATGCAGATGACATGGGTTCCTTAAGTTTCTGGTATGCAACATGTGTACTTCATATGACATTCCCTTAGTCTTACTTTGTCTTTAGCTGGTTAAAAAAAAACAAAAACATCTTTATTTAACAAAACAGTCAGTATTGTTTCTTGGTAGGGCATATTAACCCTTGCCATTGCATTAGACAAGAAGTATTGTATCTTCAGTTGTTTCTCTGAGTGTTGTACATGAGAATGTCTGTCTCCTGCAAATAGTCTCTTGCTGTAACTCATGATAAGCTAAAAGGCCATTTTTGCACAAATACCCACATCTATTGAAAAACAAACAGGACAGCGATCTTGAATCACAGGATGATTTATGTGTGAATGAACAGAGGCTGGAGATGTGCAAATCATTTTAAACTAAAATGATTAATTCAAAGAATTCAAATTAGTTCTTTTGAATTAATTTCCCTTAGGGGATTAATAAAGTATTTTTTAATTGAACTGATTGAAATACATCACAAATATAAAACTTATACTTGTAAAAATGATTTGAGATGTGTGCTGTTTGTCATTGTAATGCTGTTTTGTCTTGTATTTTACAATGAGCTGAAGCTGATTGAAGACGACAGTGGAGAACCTTCACAGGGTCTATTTACACATTCTACTATTAAACTCAGCTATATATGCTAATATTTAATTTAACATAAGACTTTCCATTTGCTCACATAGATTTAAATGACAGACTCATAACAAAGGTTTAGTTGCTTCTTTTTATCACCCCTTTAATTTTATGGATACTGGTCAGACCTTGTAACACAGGTAAACACTTCTGCTCGCGTTTCATCTGTGAGGAGGAAACTGACTGTTAACCAGCAGTGATGATGCATGTATGGCCTCGCAGTAATAAAAAGTTCTCTCTGAAAATGAGTTGTAGTCATCCAGAAGGACCAAGGAGACAGACTGTTGGTGTTTGTACGCTGACATTTGATACGAGTGGTCCAGGAGGTCCTCTGGGACTGGAGGTTCCTAAAGGACCTGAGGAGAAACGTTAACTGTGAATCAAGTGGATACAGAAGTGATATAAACCTCAGACTTGTGAGAAGTTTTTTAGGATATTCCTCTATAAATAAAATGGTGAATAATGTAGACTACCTCATTGTCCTGGTTCTGATCATCCAGCTCGTCCACTTGGTTTGTTTCCTGTATTATCAAGGCAACACAAGCGTCACACTTATGAGCTGTTTTTAAAATATCCTGCATTAATGAAACATTAATGGCTTATTTTTACATTTGAACACATTTAAACCAAATGACAACTAAAGGTACATGAACTCTATCAGCGAGTGCTTAAAACTGACCTCTTCATCTGCAAATTGAAAACAGCTAGCACCTGCAGGATCAAATTGCACATGAAGAAAACATATTTTTAATACAAGTGATTGGAGAGGAACCAAACATATCTTGAGAGTTCAGAGGGGAAAATGCTGTAAGTGACCAATGAATTTGAATTTGGTGCAGAGAAATCTTTCTGTGAACAGAAAGATACTATTTCACCTGGGAAACTGTTGCACGGTGTCTGACGCCAGGCGGACAGGTTCAGGCGAGGAAGACTGGAGCACAGCACCCGTGGATTCCTGTTTGATATGACACTGAAGGCATCAGTGGGAATGGATGTGATGCCGGTGTTGTCACAGAGGATTCTGGACAACCTAATGGAGGAGAGAGCAGCCCTCTGCCTTGGGGTGAACACACCTTGATTCTGATACCACAGCCTGAAAATTTAAAACAAGAGCACAATGTCAAATCAGCATCAGAAATTGAAGTGTGCCTCTTAGATGACAGCATGTATTATCCCTGGAAATATCTTCATCCATCCATCCATCCATCCATTTTCTAAACCCGCTTTATCCTGTACAGCAGTGGTTCCCAACCTTTTTTCCTTGTTCCCCCTACTTGTGTCCAAGACCAGCCGGGCCCCCCGGACCCGTACATACTAGCACCAAAATAGTCTTTAATTGAAAAAATGAACATTAAAGGAGCTTGAGGCCGGATTGTGGCAAGATTTATGAAAAAAATCTGTATACATTTTAAGTTTTCTAGTAATAATGTCAGATGAAGCGTTCCAAACCAAAAAGAATGAGCCCTCTAGTGTATCTCTCCTTTTCCTTGAACAGGCTGTGTGCTGCAAAATGTGCTGCAATTCGGTCCCAAATTTCCTGCGCTGGGCGGCGGATGTGACGTCACATGATGCTGCATGTGCGTTCTCCCCGTTCTCCCGTGCCGGCTTCACTGTTGGCTGCAGTACCCCCGACGGCCGTCGTGGTGAAGGGTGGCGCTAGAGAGTCTCATTTCTTAAAAGGAGCCTCAAGCTCCTTTTAATTATGTTTTTTTGATACATTTCTCTTTGGTTTACTCTGTATACATATGACTTTGTTTTTCTCCAATGTCACCAATGTATAAAATATGCCCAAAAGGACATAAAAATATTTCTGAAAAATGTCTCTTTTAATATGAGACCAACATTTTTTTACATTTTTCCTTTAACAACCTGTCGGAGTAGATTAAATGTTGAATAATGATATAATAATAAGGAATTAAATCATTTCCTGTGTTTGTCACCAGTGTATAAAAAACAAAAAATATTCAAGACATTCATTAATTCATAAACAATGTCTTATGAATGACTCATTTGCAAATATAATTTTTACAACTGCATAATTTCAAAGCTGACAAAGTTTCGCGCCCCCCCAGGGGGGGCCCGGACCCCAGGTTGGGAGACACTGCTGTACAGGCTCACAGGGGTCTGCTGGAGCCTTTCCCAGCCAATATCAAGTGAAAGGCAGGGTTTACACCCTGGACAGGTCGCCAGTCCATCGCAGTCTTCACCCCTCTAAATAACGATTAAATGAAGGTACAAATCCTCCCACACACTGACCTGTCGCCCTGGCGGATCCTCTGGAACTGGTTCGCAATGAGGCAGGCAAACAGAGGTCCCACACGCCCACCTTGCACAAAAGGCTCTGCAACACCTCCAAGCCAGGCGTCAATGTTGTCAGGCGTCCCGTAGAGCTCCAGCAGCCGGCGGGCAAGGTCGCTGTTCCCCAGAACCTGGCCCAGCTCTGCCTGGCTTTTGGGCTGGGACAGACCACAGAACCTACGCCACGCATTGTAGCCTTGAGGAGTGGACAACATGAGGACAAAAGGAGGGAGGATAATTATGAAAGTGTAGAAACATGAAGTGATCAGGGCCAGAAATGAGTTAAGTTTGTACCAGGTAAGCCATGTTCACGTCCCCTCTGCATGTTCAGAGCAGCCAGGTCCAGAGCCAGATGCTGCATGAACAGGAACAATCTCTCCCTGATGGCATCCACCATCATGTGATCCTGGGTGTTCAGTTTGGCGGGACGACCAACCAGACCACGCAGCATAGGGTCAATTCCACCTGGAGAGAGAAATTAGAGAAAAATAATTATAATTAGGTGACAAATAAAGAACAATAACACCTTTGTGGAGTTGTGTTGTGCAGCTCACCCTCAAAGATGATTCTCCAGGGGGTGAAGAAAGCCTTGTACAAGGGGACGCTGGGAAACTGAGAGTGTTCTCTGTAGTTTGCATCCAGTCGGGATAAAGCTGGTTGTATTGCCAAGTGGGCAAAGCGGTAAGCTGCTGTCGCAAAGATGTTGGAGATGCTGGGGTCAACATTGGAATTGTATCCAGGATAACCACCCAGCTGTCTACGCATTGCGTCATTGCCCACAATGTGTGGCAGATAGTCTCTGAACACAAACACCTGAGAAGGACAGACAGATTTCAGATGAGTGGATTGTACAGGCATGGGGGAATATACATTTACAGTAAATTACTCTGAGGTGTCTTTACCTGTGTGTAAGCACCCAGGATCTTGCGGGCCTCCTGGTAGAGTGTCTCACTGTCCCAGTGTGGGTTCAGTTTCTTCAGGCCACGAGCCAGACGGTTGTGTTCACGCATGAACAGAGTGTGAATGGATGTCAGAGCCATGTTCTCATCCACGCGGACATCACCTTCAATGAATTTAAGCAACAAGTGTTTCATTTGATATATAGATGCTAAATATGGAGGAAAGTTGGCATCCGAAAACCGTCTTTGATACCCCTGTGGCCTATACTGATTGTACACAGATCATGTATGAGAATATCCTGATTTTAAGAACTAACCTGCAATGAAACATGGCACCTCTCGGGCGTTGGTGTCATTGGTGATTCTTCTGCGAGTGGCACACATTTGCACCTGCAGAGGGTGGAAGGGCAGCAACTCGCGGCCGTTGTCTCTGAACTCTGTGTTGACACGCAGCAGGCCAGCATCGCTGCTGAGGTTACGAAGATACAGCGCAAGCTTCTCTTCAGAGCCGTACACCTGCCCGAGATCCAGGAAGGCTGTCACCGCATTGATCTGCTCTCTCTTGTTGGGCTCCCCGCCAAAATTGAAGGCCGAATTTCCAGTTCCGCAAACAGGAGCAGATCTGAATGCAGGGATGCAGCTGTCTGGGCCGGAGGGCCGGCGGGGGTCTCCAGGGGGGATCTGTTAGCACAAAGGGGCAGAGGGTGAGTGAAAGCATAGAAGGTTAAAACAACATTTCACTGTTTAGTTTTGACCTCTGACACCAACCGGGATGGGGATACATGGCTCAGTGTGCTCACAGCTCTCATCACAGTTCACCCCGTTGCTGAAGGAGCGGATGCTGGGGGAGAAGGGTGTGAAGGTGAGGTCATGGTCATTCCACTGTCCAAAATTGGTGACCATGTGGCTGTACTCTCTGTCGCTGACCACGCCTTCATCTGTTGTGTGTAGGATATTGTTGGACACCTGTCGCACCTGAGAGTGGAGAAGATTTGAACATTAAATCTAAACAATCATACATGCATACTGATAGTCTTCTGTGTGCTGTACCAGTGGCAGCAAGAAGTTGTTGAATCTTCGGTTTTGGTCCCATCCTTTTGGTTGGGAGATACCATCGTCATACTCAGCAGGGAGCCAACGGGCAAAGGGAGTGTTGGAGGCTCCGAGGCGAGGGTTTTTTCTGAAAGAGAACAAGAAATCCTGTTTAGAATTACTTTTTAGGAAATTCAGCAATCCCGCTACAGTGAAATCACCTTAGTGGTTTATGGCTCAAGATTTGCTTATGAACATTCCAAGCACTTCCTTTAAAAGTAAAGTCCGGTCTTCCAAAGTTACTAGTTGTATTGTGTTCATTATGTCTTCAGTGTTGATAGCTTTGTGGTTTTCTTTGGTTCAGACAAGGATCCAAAGTCTCACCTTCAAAATTTTCGGACAGTTTTGGCAGAACTTCCGCCTTCTTCAGAGAGTGTCACGAGATGGAATGTGACTAGTCTTATCAGCTGTTGTTACTATGAGGGCGTGACCAACCTGTCAGATTGCAGAGATGATCCCAGAGATGGGGGAGCGTACATGCTCTCTGTGAGAAAGTGAGCAACCCCTCCCCTTCTCACCATCACCAGACTATTATTTAATGTGTGTGTCAGAGTGGAGGATTGGGCGTGGTCTGCGGGGGAGCAGCACACAGGTGTCCCTGGTTCTGCTGATTGTGGCACACCTGTGTCCAATCAACCTCCCCACCCTGCCTGGGTTTATAACCAGTGGCTGAATACCAGAAAGGGGTCTGCTGAATGGAGGAAGCTGGCTGACAGGCTATGCCCCATTGTGCCTTCTTTTTTGGAATGCTGATTTTGCCCTCCGCCTGTCCGTGTTTTTTACATAAAATAAAAAGCCTTATTTTTTGGCATTCTACAGTCTGCAAGGTTTTTTTTTACGCCTCATCACCCAGCTCCAGTTTTGCCTTGTCCAGTATCTTGGACCAGTATCTTGGAGCGGCGGGAGGACGGCATGACTGACCTGTCAAATCTGACAGGTTGGTCATGCCCTCATAGTAACAACAGCTGATAAGACGTGTCACATTCCATCACCGGACAATCTGAAGAAGGCGGAAGTTCTGCCGAAACAGTCAGAAAAGTTTGAAGGTAAGACCTCGGATCCTTGTCCTTCCAAAGTTACTGTCTTTCATGTTTAAGGTGTTTCCATCCTCTAATACACCTCATTTAAATTCATTAATCCCCATCAGTTTTACGGCCTGCACTAGTCTGTTAATGACACGTTCATAAGAATCAGGGGCCGGATTCACCAATATGTTCTTAAGAACATTCTTAAGAAATGTCTTCAGATCTAAAATTAAGAAGTTCATAAGAAAGTTCTTAAGTGCAATTCCTCAATATTTTCTTAAGAACTGTAATTTCTCACGAATTTCTTATTTTTCCTACTTAAGAACTTCTTAAAATATGGCTGTATCCGAAATGGCATACTAAGTACTACATGCTGCATACTGCATCAGTATGTACTGTATACTGCCTACTAAATGAAGGATTCAGTATCCGCTCCAGCAGACCGTTCACACCGCAGTAGCAGCCAAGTATCCCAGAATTATGTTATATTATTAAATATTATTATTATTATTATTAATAATTTCATTATATTCAGTTGATGCACCTGAAGCGAGCCCCAGGTGTGTTAGAGGATACACATTTAAAACTTGCAGGACAGCGGTGCTCAAGGATCTGATGTCAGAAACACTGCTCTGGAGATTTTTTTTTTTTTTTAGAGAAGATATACATTTACATAATAAGGAAAACTTGTGCTCTTGACGTGAAGGTTTCAAAATTGATTTGAATATAGAAAATTGTTGTCATGCCTTAAATCGCTGACTTTTCATAGTAATACTTAGTGAAAATACAGAAAAACAAAGAGTCTTGTGTTCCTCTTACAGGTTGTTGCAGACGCTGGTGGCTGTGCGATACTTGTGGATGTTTGGTGTGGTCAGGCACTGTGGAGCTCTAACTCGAGCTGCACATCCAGTTATCTCAGCAAGTTCCATCAGGTCTTCTGGAGTCAGCAGATCTGTCAAACAAAATTTAAGGTTCAAATTTCATGTTTCCTGCATTTAGTCTATTTCTAGCTGTGAAGTGTTCCATGACTCTAAGCTATGAAACGGTACACCTTAGACCTTTAACCAGACCAGGAAAAATGATTTAAAAAACAACAATTTGTTGACTGTGTGTGATATCTTCTGTGGAAGCTGCATGTCTGACCTGTTGCATTCAGAGAGCGTTTGTGCACATGATGCACGCTGTCGTGGAGCAGACGGAGAGTCTGTGCCATGTAGTCGGCAGATCTCACAGCTGAGCGGGTCTCACCGCGAGGCTGCTTCAGGAGACGGAGAGCATCATGGGGACTCACCATATCCCTGCGGACCCGCCTCAGACTCCTAGAGAAAAAAAAAAGTCACAGAATTGAAAAACAAAAGCCAAACAGGTAGAATAGAATATAATAGAAGACTTTATTTATCTCCCAGAGGAGAAATTCAGTCGTGCAGCAGCCAAAACACACACACGCTTTATACAAAAAATTTAAAATAGAAATAACCAATAAATAGTTAAATAATAAAAAGAGCAATATAAAAAGTAGAAAAAGAGTATGTACAAGAGAGAAAAAAAATAGTAAACACCAAAAAAATGGATAATATTTACAAAAAATTTACAAATATTTTCAAAAATACTTGAGGTATTTACTGGTTATTGCACTTATAAAGAGACAGGTTAATTGCACATGGGTGGCTACAGTTGGTGATACTTTTGACAGTTTGTAGCTTCTTCTCACAAACAGCCAGTTATAGGTAATACTGTGTAGAACGGTCCCAGTGTCATAAATACAGCTTTTTTTTAATTGATCTTTTTTACTTGACTTTTTTTTTACACTAATGTGTAAAATTATCAAGACTATAATGAACTCACTCTTCTCTGGAGTACTTGTATGCATCATCCACTGTCTTCTTTGCCTCTTCGAAGCAATGTTGAAGGAAAGGACTGCCAAGATATTCACCTGCACAGTGAGGAGATCAGTTTTTAAATGGAAAAACAGAAAATATGGTCAATAAGTTCATGCCAACTTGTGGCTATGCCAGAGGCATCTGTGTAGAAGAACAAACCTGTAGGTTTGGAGGAAGTGGGCAACAGGCTGATGCCCAGGACCAGAAGGACGGAGAAAAGCATCTCTGCAGCTAAAAACCAAACCGACAGCAGCACAGTCAATACTGTTGGGTCTTTTCTTTTCTTTTTTTAATCTCAGCAATAAAACACAAAGAAAATCTTGTTACCTTTGCCCGTATTGGTCTCTGTGAAGCTTTCACTCTTTGATATCTGGAGTTAGTGATGCTGTCTCTGACATGGTCAGCCTCCTTATATTCAGTGGAGCCACATAAAGCCTTTCCCTTTGAGATAAAGCGACTGACAGTAAAGAACACTTCCTCCTTCCTTTTCTCCGTGTAAAAGGAAATAATTTTTGTCTAATCAGTTATTGCTTATTAAAGCGAATTAAAAGAATGACAGTGCTATTCATGACAACCATCAGATAGAGAAATAAACATTGTAAAGTCATATATTCAGGGATAAATAGTTGAAGGGAACAAACCAATATTTTATTTGAATTATACAACATTTCTGTTTTGTTTAAAAAGCACTTTGCCCTTCTTTCTTGACATTCCTCAAATGAGAAACACATTTTTTCAAGTAATATAATTTAATTAAATCACAGCAGTGTTTTTTGTCACAATTTGAACTATTTTTGAGGTGCAAATGAAAACGAAATGGTAACAGAGGTAAAACAAAAACTGTAATATCATTTAAACATATTTTCATTTGTTGACTTATTATGGTTGTCATAAAAAATATTATTTGAAAGAAATGTTGCTTGAGGTTTAACTTTGTTGTGTCAGTTGATGACAGAAATTCAGACGAGAAGAGGATTGACAAGTAAAATTACAAATTGCCATCACAGGTTACAGCATGGAAGTGGTTTCAAATGTCAGGACTTCATCAGTTCAGTTTTTAAACAGCCTATGAAGTATTTTCTCATCTTTTTTTCTTGCTTTATTGTTTTGCTGATTTCACCGACTTATTCTTCTTGGCCTTTTAGTGTCACACAACACAAAAACTGTCTGAGGTTTTTCCAAAGAGGAGGCACAGTCTTATAACAGAAAAAAGCTAATAAATACAAATTTCCAAATGCTAAAATAAAAACTTAAAAACACAGCTTATATGGGTGTGGATCCCTTTAACAGCTGCTTATAGATGACAATACCTTTTTCGAACTTTAGATGTCACGGACCATTATGACGGGGCTGACATCAAATCAAAGAACAGTGATTTGAGAAAAGTCCCTCTAAAAAAACAAAAAAATTGATGACTATGACCTTTCAACTCTTTTTTTTTAACAACTTTATCATTTTTCCTTATCAAAAACATCGGCATCATTAGTTATGCATTTCTTACAAAAGTTGTAACCCCCCCCCCTCCCCCTCCAGGTGGCATCCCCACAAACACATCAACACTCCTGGACAAACTGAACACCAAAAGAGTAAAACAAACGTGCAAAAACATATTAAAAAACAACTAAAGCAAAAAGAAAAAGGACAAACAGGAAAGACTCAAATCTGTGTCGATCATTGAAGTCATAACACCAACATTCTGGACCTTTGGCATAGAAAGAAAAAAATTCCAACAGTCAGGATATGGGCATTAAAAAGATTGGGGCCGTAGTCAATGAGAAAGAAGGAAAGAAAAGTTAGGCAAAAGGCAGGCTCTTGATATGACTTATGAACTGTGACCAGGTTCTGTCATATTTATCCTCCAACCCGTGTACTGTATACCTAATTTTTTCCAGAGCCAACCCCAACATCACCTCTCTAATCCAATGAACATATGAAGGAGGGTTTTTCCCTTTCCAATTCAGCAGTATCAGATGACGAGCATGCAACGATGCAAAGGCAATTGCATTCTTGTGGAGGCGAGACATCAGCTCATCACACGCCACACCGAAGATAGCTATCAAAGGGTCAGGTTGCAGTGTTTTGCCAGAAATGGCTGAGTGATTGAAAAATTGAAGACCAAAAACCATACAGACATGAGCATGACCAAAACATGTGTCCCAAAGAAACAGGAACATATTGACATCTACAGTATGGCAGTTTGGTACAACATTAGGATACAATTTAGACAGTCCGTCATTAGAATAATGCAACCTGTGGACAACCTTAAATTGAATCAGGCCATGCCTGATACAGAGAGAAGATGTGAATGTGTTTGAGTGTGTATAAATGTTTGGTGGTGGTCGGAGGGGCCGTTTGGCGCGATATGGCAGCCACGCTTCCGTCAGTCTGCCCCAGGGCAGCTGTGGCTACAAACGTAGCCGTTGTATGGTATTTTTCCACGTTTCTTCCGGTATTATCTCTCTGACTTCTGCTTCCCGTGCCGTCTTGATTTTGTCCCATGTATGAGGGCAGCTATCCAAAATTAATGAATATATTTTTGATATCCCTTTTTTATTAAGTGGATTTACATTGAGGACTAGTAGGTCTAGTACAGGGGTCGGCAACCCAAGCTGTTGAAAGAGCCATATTGGACCAAAAACACAAAAAACAAATATGTCTGGAGCCGCAAAAAATGAAAAGTCTTGTATAAACCTTAGAATGAAGACAACACATGCTGCATGTTTCTGTATTAGATTTTTTTTTATTATGCACTTCGAGAAAAAAGTCGAAATGTCGAGAAAAAAGTCAAAATTTTGAGAAAAAAGTCGAAATGTCAAGATTAATGTTGAAGTCCATCCTGAGAAAAAAGTCGAAATGTCGAGAAAAAAGTCGAAATGTTGAGAAAAAATGAAATGTCAAGATTAAAAAGGAGACTCCGTGACCCTTGGGGTGTCCGCCGGGGTGGCCTCGGGGGGGGGTGGGGCCGGGTCCCGGGATCGGGCCTCCCCTGACCGGGGGGTGGACGGGCGGGCACGGCGGCGGGGTGGCACCATTCCCAGGTGTCTATGTCTAATGTTGTCAGTATGAATGGGAGGATGTTGGACCGTTTCCCCCTCCGTCTGGGGGCTCCGGCGGCGCCGGGGGCGCCCGTGGAGGTACGGTGGGGCCCTGGCCCGGCTCGGAGGGCCGGCCCCCGTCTACTGGATGGCTGGTGGGGGGACGCGGGTGTATTATCAGGGCCGGCTTTGCTGGTCCTGCTTCCTGGCTTCGGCCTCCGCTCCCCCTCCTTCCCCCCCTACACGATTCATACGCACATAGGCGAAGGGCGGGGGGTCCGGGTCGTGGGGGGCATTGTCCCGCGTGGCCCGGCACTCCCCGCCTCACGGTTTTAACAGCAAAATAGACACTGCACATTCAACACTTAATAAATACATTTGACAAGGACACGTAGTTCGGGAGGGGGGGGGTCGGTGTCAAATCGATACTTGGCCCTCCCCCCTCCCTGTTTTTATGGCATTATTCACATACACTCAACACCAGGGGCGGGAGGGGGTCCCACATCACCCGCGCTCCCTCACCGGCCTGGGATAAGTGGGTCGGGATTCCCGGGCCTGGCGGGGCTCGCCGTGCAGCCTGGGGCGCCTTCTGGCGGTGCTGGACTCCTCCGGGGAGGGGGAAACGGTGCGTGATTGTGTGTCTGTGTCGGTGAGAATGCGGTATGGAAGGGTCCTGCCATGGAGGATTCGGGCCTCCATTGGCAGGACATCAAAACTTAATAATTTATCATTATTATATTATACAAAGATGGTTATTATTATTATTATTATTATTATTATTATTATTATTATTATTATTATTATTATTATTAGTATAGATATCGGATAGTTGAATGGATGAATGAATGGGATGCCTGGGTCTGGGGCCCTCCGTTGTCGGGCCTGCACGGGTGTCGCCTTGTTGGGGGGTTCCCTCTCTCCGGGCCCGTCTCCGGTCCCCCCCGCTGCCTCTGCGGCGGGGCGCCCCTCTGGTCTTGGAGGGCCACTTTCGTGGGGGACGGGTGCGCCTGCCCGCGTCGGCGGCCGGGGCGGCTCTGTCTCTCCGGGCGGGCTGGCCCCCTGCCGGGTGGGGGTCGTTGGCCTGAAGGGTGAGGGCCTCCTGGCCGCGTGTCCGGCCCGGACCGCGTGGCCGGGGATTGCCTGGGTCGCGGTCCGCCGCCGCGGGATCCCTGGCTGCTTCTTCCCGCGCCGTGGGGGCCCCGCCCGCGGGCCCCCTCGGCCGCCGCCGGGGGGAGGGGGGGCCTCGCAGGCGGTGGGTTGCCTCCCTCCTACTTCTCCCCTCTGTGGGGTTGCCGGTGGCCTGGGTTCCGGGCTCTTCCGTGTCGGCCTCTGGTCTCGCGGGTGGCGGGGTTGCTCCCCCCCCTCCCCCACTATAGATACACTTCAGGTGGAACTTTGTTTGGTTTATTACACACACACACACACACACACACACACACACACACACACACACACACACACACACACACACACACATATAGTCACTTAGTCACATGCATATACACACACACACACACACACACACGCATGATCATATACATACACACACACACACATAGACATACACACTGGCTTGTTCACCTGCATGCTGGCTCTCTAGTTTTTGGGTTTAGGTAGCGGTAGCGCTAGCTTAGCTCAGACTGCGACGATCAGATCTCAAGATTTAGGTCGATTGCTGTTATTGTTTTGGTTGGCTCCGTGCCGGTTTCGTGCTTTGTTTGTGGTTTTTTGTTGCAGATTTCCAGTGCTTGACGTGTGTCTCCGTGTGTTCCTGCTTCCTGGATTGGCAGTGGATGTCGTCACCGACCCCACCCCCCCCCCCCCCCAAAAAAAAAAAAAAAAAAAAAAGATTAAAAAGGAAAGGAAAAAAAAGAGGAAAAAAAGGAAAAAAGGAAAAAAAGAAGAAAAAAAGAAAAAAAGGAAAAAAAGAGAAAAAAGAAGAAAAAAAAGAAAAAAGAAAGAAAAAGAAGTAAGAAAGGAAGAAAAAGGTCAAACATTTTTGAAAAAGCTCCAGGAGCCACTAGGGCGGCGCTACAGAGCCGCATGCGGCTCTAGAGCCGCGGGTTGCTGACCCCTGGTCTAGTAGGACTAGTAGGACCAGTAGGTCTTTAGAATGTGGGGCTGGATACCCTGGGAAAGAATTTAGAAGCAAAACTCAGAACCTGAAGATATCTGAAGTAATGAGACTTTGGCAAATCATGATCTTCGCATAGAAATTAAATGATGCAAAGCCATTGTCGGGGAAAAGATCTTGAAAGTACACCAAGACACTGCAAACGCTTGATCTATTTGAGATGGTGCAAAAAGATGATTAAACATTATTGGGGAGAAGCTACATATATTCGTCAAATGTTTTCTGAACTGATTCCAGATCTTAATCGAATTTTGGACCACCAAGTTTGAGTTCAGTTCAGATGCTTTAATATTCAGTGGGAGAGGGGCAGTTAGGATTGAAAATGGGAACATGAAAATGGGAGCGTAGCTCTCAGTTCCATATCCGCCCAGACCAGACCCTCTTTATCTGCAAACATGGTGATCCAATATGTCAGCTTAACAATATTAGCTGCCCAGAAGTAAAACAAAAAATTAGGTAAATCTAAACCACCATCAGATTTAACTCTCTCTAGGCTTGCCTTCTTTATACGTGCAGGTTTTCTATTCCATATGAACGAAGAGATAAAGAGATCCAGCTGAGCAAAATAGGATTTTGGGAGAAAGATGGGAATCATTTGAAATAAGTAAAGAAACCTGGGCATTACAGTCATCTTCACTGCATTTATTCGCCCTGCCAGTAAGAATGGAAGTTTCAACCATCTGTCAAAATCCTTTTTTGTACGTACTAAAATAGGCCTGAAATTATGTTGAAAAATAGCCTTAACTGACCCTGCCACTTTTATTCCCAGGTAAGTAAACTTGTCCTGTTCAATTTTAAAGGGCAAATCTTGATAAGTGATCCGTTTCGCCAGATTATTCAAAGGAAACATTAAAGATTTTGACAAATTAACTTTGTAACCTAATATGCTACTGAATTTTCGCAGCCAATGGAGAAGGTAGGTGTGGAAGGGTGGAGAGGTTGATGGGACACACGCACCTGTGTCCCATCCGCCTGAGTGGCTGCCGCTCTCCACCCTGCCTGCCTTATAAGGCAGAGCTGGACAGCAGCAAGGGGCCTGGCATGCTGATGGTGATGCTGTGCTTGTGCACGTGTGGCGGTGATCTTCTGACGAAATAAAAGGGTTCTGCACAAAACTCTGTGTCCTCTCCATCCTGTCGGTTGGGATGGGAGGCACGGAGTGGGCCCTGGAGGTGCTCGCCCTTGCCATGGCGGACCTGGCAGCCCTGCTTCGGGACTAGGGCGAGCAGCAGCTCGCTGTGCTGGCGGCGCTAATGCCCGCGGACCGACCCACCCCTGCGCCATGCTTGAGGTTCGCCGCAGCAGCGCGGGAGGAGCTGGTGGCGCCGCAGCCGACAGGCCGGGAGGCAGAAGCTGCGGGCCGCCAAGCGACGGCTCCCGAGACGGCGGGGCCAACGGAGCGGCCCACCCCGGCTCCACGCCTGAGGTTCACCGCGGCAGCGCTGGTGGCGCCGCAGCTGAGAGGCCGGGAGGCAGAGCTGCGGGCCGCCAGGCGACGGCTCCTGGGACGGAGGCGGAGTCGGAGGTGGAGTCGGCTGCAGAGGTGGAGGCGGACCAGCAGGGCGCCGGGATGGAGGAGGCGGTCCTGGACACACCAGCTCCAGAGAAGGGCTGCGCCGGGGAGGAGGCGGTCCCAGGGGCGGACCAGCAGGGCGGCGTGATGGCGGAGACGGAGGCGCCAGCGACGGCGGGTCCCGCGGAGACTGGGCCGGACCAGCGCCCAGAGTAGGGCGTCAAGGAGGAGGCGGTCCTGGAGGTGGACCGGCAGCTGGCGCGGGGCCGCGTCGCGGAGGAGGGGGTGGTCCTGGACGCACCGTTTGGCCCGAGGCTACCATGGGCCCGGCCCCAAGAGCGGCTTCCTCGGCGGCCGGGCCGACGCCGGGGACGACCCCCCGGCCGTGCCCGCTGGTCGGCCCGGCGCCGAGGGCGGCCTCCCGACCAGGAAGGCCCGGGTGGTTCCGGGCTTCCTCTCCCGCTCCGAGGGGGCGGGGGGGGGAGTAGGCTCGGCCGGACGGACCCTGGCGCGAGGTTGGCGTTGGGGGTGTGTGGCAGGGTGGAGAGGTTGATGGGACACACGCACCTGTGTCCCATCCGCCTGAGTGGCTGCCGCTCTCCACCCTGCCTGCCTTATAAGGCAGAGCTGGACAGCAGCAAGGGGTCGGTGGTGTGCTGATGTGATCTGGGTGAGGTGCTGGTGCACTGTGTTCTTAATAAAAGGGTTCTGCACAAAACTCTGTGTCCTCTCCATCCCGTGCCACAGTAGGGTATGCTCTTAATTGGGTCCAATATTTGCAAAAGCAGCTCAGCATAAAGCAACGTTTTATGTTTTGTTTCACCCCTGGAACCGAGCTGTTTTGGGCAATGCATGAGTCACCCAAGCTTACCATAAGTTACAATAAAAAGCTGTGTTATGCAGCCCTAACCTTTTCTGTAAAGATAATAAGGAAGCAGTGCACTTCACACGACTGAATAAGTCCACAGTATCGTCCCGCAGACTACTAAAAGACACCCTGACATACAGTAGGTCTTATCTTAGTCCAGTATTAACAAGAACTGCATACTTTCATGTCCATGTTTAAACCACATTAAGAGTAAATGCAGATCTTTAAAGGAGACCTATTATGGCATTTAATGTATATTTTAAACAGGCCTTGAATGTCTTAAAAACAATCAAAAGCTTGTTTATTCTACATAAATCAGAAATTCAACCTCTTGGCCATGTCTCTAGTTTTACCGCTTCTAACCTTCTCTATGAGGGATTCTGAGGGGCGGGGCTATGATAATGAGGCTCTGTGCTGATTGACTGCCTGAATGACGTGTAGCAGGGGAGGAGACAAACCCTCGCTCCGGGGAGAAGAGCAGCGGCTCCATACACAAAACGTGTCCCATGCGATCGAACTTCAGTGACAAAATAAATTCCATTGCTTTATTTTCTCTTGGACTGTCCTAACTGGCCGTGAGTTTAACGGTTTCAGTGTGGACAGAGAGAGTTTAATGGTTTCAGTGTGGACAGAGAGAGTTTAACAGTTTCAGTGTGGACAGAGAGAGTTTAACAGTTTCAGTGTGGACAGAGAGAGTTTAACAGTTTCAGTGTGGACAGAGAGAGTTTAACAGTTTCAGTGTGGACAGAGAGAGTTTAACGGTTTCAGTGTGGACAGAGAGAGTTTAACCGTTCCAGTGTGGACAGAGAGAGTTTAACCGTTCCAGTGTGGACAGAGAGAGTTTAAGGGTTTCAGTGTGGACAGAGAGAGTTTAACGGTTTCAGTGTGGACAGAGAGAGTTTAACAGTTTCAGTGTGGACAGAGAGAGTTTAAGGGTTTCAGTGTGGACAGAGAGCATCCGATGTCACGCAGCTCGACGCGATAGTCGGCAGTTATGACACGGTGTAAACGGATCTTAAAGCCTTATTTATTGTTCTGCGTTAAATCGACGCGTACCCTACGCCGTAGGCTCTGCGTTGGTGAAACGCAGAACCATAAATCAGCCTTTAGTCACCTCGTCTTCACACTAACTCACACAGGAAGATTTAATTGAATTCTAAACAGGTACACATGTTATTTACTCCGATTCCTCATCATTTCATTTCTTATGTTACAAGACAAATGAATCATGTTAACTGTAAAGAAATCACAACACTGAATGTTCACAAATGGCAACTTTATTGTTAAAAAAAGTAAAAGAACATAAGTTGTATATAAATAACATGTATGCACTATTGCTGGCTCAAGGAAGGACCGTGCGTCTTCTGAAGGTGTTGTTGAACAGATTCAGGTGCTTGGAAGATCTGAAACCATAAACAGAAGAAAAATGTATTACGGTACTAATAGAACTCCGTAACACGGAGTAACACCGGAGCTAAGCTAAATAATTAGCCCATGCAAAGATCATACTTGTAGACAAATATAAATAACATAAAAAATAACGTCACTTACCACTGACTCGTGTGCAGTTGCCGGGTCCGTACTGTTGGTACTGATCCTTTTATGAGGGTAAGTGTCGATGCAAAACCTCATTTTTACTGTCCCTTGTTGTGGAAACAGCCACCGCTGCTGAACAATGGCGGAGCTTTGTCCCGGTGGAGTTAGTTGTGGGCGTGGTTTCAGCAGCGGAGGAGACCGAGGCGTGGTTTGCATTTTGCTTACGTAACGAAAATGCACAAATCTGAACGGCTCGTAAAAGTCACATGACACTGGAAGGATCCTCCTGGCGGGGTGAACAGACCCTGCAGAATTTGGCTGCTTTAGTACTTCTGAGTTGTCAGGGTGAGGGGAGACCACTTTATATATGTTAGAGCAAGAAAAAACACGTTTTTCATAATAGGTCCCCTTTAAAGGGGCCCTATTATGGCATCTAATACCCATTTTAAACAGGCCTTGAATGTCTTAAAAACAAACTTTTGATTGTTTTTGCTAAATAAATTAGAAATTCAGCCTCTGAGCCATGTCTTTATCTTCCCAGTTTCTAACCTCATTATCTATGCAGGATTCTGAGTGGGCGGGGCTATGATAATGAGGCTCTGTGCTGATTGGCTGCCTGAATGACGCGATACACCGATACGAAAAAATAGCAGACGCTCCGGCCGGCGGAGTTAGTTGTGGGCTTCACGCATCGGAGGCCAACCTGTTATGTCTCTGTAGGCGTTGGGCTCAAGTGCACGACACAGGATGGCAGAGATTTGGCTTAATGCCCGGGAGGGCCTTTATTGCTGTTTGGGGGGGGGGGGGGGGGGGGGGGAGGGTTGAGGCCTGGCGGGCTGGATCCAAGGCAGGCTGGGTGACAGCAGGGTGAAGGAGTGGAGTAGGTGGGTATGGGGTCAAGCCAGACCGCAGCACAACGGTGAGGGCAAAAAACTGTGGAGCAACAAAAAGGGGGCAGTTATCAAAAAAATCACAAAAGGTAGCTTCAGGAGTGTCAACAAATAAACGAGCAGCTATGTATGCGACAAACACAGACGAGATACTTGCCAGGCCGTTCTTAGGGAAGATCTGGCGAATGACTGGAAACCCGGGGTTTAAGTAGGCAGAGGGATCTGATGAGGAGAGTGGCTGCAGCTGTGCTGGACCTGGCTGGAAGCTCCTCCCTCAATCACCCACAACTCACATCACCTGCGGCGAAGAGCATGCAGTGCACGAGCTGTGGGGGTGGGGCAGGCTGGTTGTTGTGGAGGGTGAGTGTTAGGTGGAATGAGTGGAGGTGACACCGTAACACCGACCGATGTAAATTGCATTTTCGTTACGTAACGACGGGAGCAGAATCTTATTGGCTCGTAGATCCACATCACACTGGACGGCTCATCCAGGCGGCTGTACAGACACTGCAGAATCTGGTTTCTTTCCTCCTTCTCTGAGTTGGCAGGCTGAGGGGAGACCACTTTACATATGTTAAAGCAAGAGAAAACCTGTTTTTCATAGGGTTAGGGTTAGGGTTAGACTTTGATGATAAGCTGATGACGACCATTGTTTGGAATCAGGTGTGTTGATGCAAGGAGACATCAAGGTTTGAGAAGGAATGGTTCTGCAGGCCCTTCATCCCTGCTGCTGTCAAACTTTACACCTGCACCTGATCATGTTGTAGTTCCCCTGTTCAATGTCGCTACTCTACCCATCACTCACCACGTCTGTATTTATTTCTTTTATGTATATTATACTGTTGCTGCTGTGACAAGTTAATTTCCCCAGTGTGGGATAAATAAAGTATATTGAATCTAATATCTAATCTATCTAAAACACACAGGACAGTGTGCACTTAGGACAAGGGTTGGAAAACACTGCTCTAAAGACTATGCTCTAATGTTCCTAATATTAAGCATCTGAATAGGATGCAAGTTTATCTTGAAGCAAATTAAAATCATCTGGTCTGTGAGTACATTTGCACATAGATAACCTGTCTACTCCCGAAGTTAAAGGGGTATTGGGAGGCTATCTTTGAAGCTCTCTCCACGGTGTTGGCAGTTAAAATCCACCCAAACCCTCTGGTGTCTATATTTGGCATTATTCCTGACGGGATGAAGCTACCTGTAGGGGGACACAAAGTAATGTCTTTTACCACCCTTCTGGCATGCCGCCTGATACTCTTGGGGTGGAAGGAGGCCGTCCCACCCTCAGGATCCCACTGGATAAGGGATGTGCTGTCAAATCTGAAACTGGAGAAAATCAGGTATACACTACGGGGCTCTGAAAATACGTTTTTTAAAGTGTGGAGACCTTTTTTAATAAACCCTCCACACAAGTGTAGTAGTTAATTTTTGACAGATATCCGTCATTGGTCGCTGGCATCTCAGGCTTTGTCATGCTGCTTCTACAATCCGTTTTAGTTTTCAACTATACTGTGTTTCACTAAGTGCCTTGTAGTAATTGGTTTCTCACTCTGGACATTCTTTTTTTTTTAATACAAACATATGTTGTCAAATTTCACTAAGTAGAGTATAAGCCTAACATCATAGCAGGGGTCAGGGAAGTTCGTTTTGGGGAGGGAATGTTTAATGTTTTGTTTGTGTGCAAGTGAAAATCAATAAAAAGAACTATGAAAGAAAGATAACCTGTTTACTAAAAATGTACTTTAGATTGATAAATGGGGATTTAAAAAAAAAGATCTATGTACCTTAATGAATTCAAAATGATAGCAGGAGGGCAACACACTCACAGTATATATATATATACAGGGGCGATTTTAGCATCAGAGCTTTGGGGGGGCTCAGCCTACCAAAGTTCATGGACCACAGAACCCCTAGGGGGGTCCGGGGGCATGCCCCCCCGGAAGAAAAATTTGTAGATTTTAAGTAAAAATGGATCAATCTGGTGCACTTTGAGGTCAAAATGAAGAGACTAGATCTATGAAGACCTATACACATCAATATCTTCTTTACTGTTCTGTGGTTTTACAGCGATGAAAAAATAATTGTTTCCCTATATTCTGCATACAGGTTATGGTAGAATTTTGCTTGCATAAATAATACCAAAATCACTTCAGGGGAGACTCAAGTAAAGTAATATTTTGCTTTGTAGGCAAAAGTAAAATTAAATCAAATCAAATGGAACTTCCTAACTTATTGGCTGGAATAATATTCCGACAAGATAATAATATACTGTAAGCTAAAGCAGGAGTTTGCAGTCAACTAGTTGAAAAGCAGCCACTTGCGATTCTGAAGGGCTTAATTTCATTCAGAAGACAAGAGACCCGTTTGAAAATATGTTCTTCACTTAATGCCCATATTGTTTCTCAAAAGACATGCATCCATTTAGACCCGCTTTACTGCGAGCTAGCATGATGGCTGGCTGGCTTGGTGTGTCATGGTAGCCTTGCCAATCGTCACCTGTCTGGCAGGCACATGACAAGTTATTTTGTTTAGCTACTACAACGGTATGCGCTAATTTGCACATCAATATGCGCTAATTGAGTAACTAACGACTCTGACTGCTCAATGCTCACCTCACAGTCTCATCATGAGTGGGGACTGGGGAGAATGATTGTTGACTGTAAAAGGCTACTTCGTTGTGTGTGTGTGTGTGTGTGACCTGTGTGAAGTGAAGGGATTAGGCACATAGATGGAGGAGGGGAGCGCCTGGCAGTAGCGGTTCTAGAAACTTTTCGGGTGGGCTGAGTCAGGGCCCCCTTGGTGGGATGAACCCCCCTAAATGTTTGTCAGCACACCCTAAGAACATAGAGGGGGGAACTCACACACAGCGCATTGAGTGGAATCAGAAACTGCTAGTAATGACCACCAGAGGGGAAAAAAAAAAAAAAAAAAAAAATTGTCTCTATTTTTTTGGGGGGCTGAGACTTCTTTTGGGGGGGCTCAAGCCCCCCCAAAAAGGGCCTAGTGGCGCCCCTGTATATATATATATATATATATATATATATATATATATATATATATATATATATTATATATATATATATATATATATATATATAATATACCCAAAGGGAAGTTCAAGGTCTCAGTAACAAACAGACATCACGATTCAAGATGCAAGATTTAAGAGGGGTTTATTGTAATTCCATATACACGGTGCAATGAGATAACGTTCCCTGAGAAGTGTCAGTGTAAACAAACATCAATAACATAGGACAGAATGGGACAACAACAATAAACCAAATGCTACATGTATCACACACATGTGGAAGCAGAAAAAGTAATATAGGAATATAAATATTACAAAACACAGCTGAACAATAAGGACAGTAAAAGATAAAAAAATTGAAATACTAAATATAATATTTCCACATTTCTACATTAATATGTTTGAAATTCAGTGTGCTTGTAGTGATTGTCATCCTGAAGAGAGGTTTGTGAGGTATTGGGTGAAGTTATGCAATAGTTAGTTTTTATAGTCTCTGCAACACAGAACCTGAAGCAGAAAAGGCGACTGACCTTCAAATTCAAAGGTTTGTAAACTCTTACATTAAAAATGATGGTGGAAGTATGGTTGTAATCAAGGTACTCAAGGAAATATTTGAATATTTGAAAAAAATACACATCTTCATTACGTCAAAATCAGTACCTCATATATTTTTTCTTTTTCTTTTTTTTGTATTTTGTCTGTTTATTTTGGGTTGAAATATTATTGTGAAGTTTTATTTGAGCCGCATTCATTCATTTGCAGTAAAGACTGAAATAGGAGCACACATGAAATTTAGGAGCGTCTGATTTGACCATGAATGACGGCTGGCTTGAGTATGCGCTACTCAAGCTCCGTTGGAGAAGCACAAAGAAATGGACAACATCCTGGACTGTGGACACAGTGATCAGCCAAGACACCGTAATGCAGCACACCGGAAGGACCGATTATGTTTATTTTATGTTAAGATCGAAAAATGTCCATCAGATCAGAAATAACAGGCACCCGTGAGACCCTGGTCTACCTATCTATGGTCCAAAGAAATCTGTCCTGCAGCGGGAAAGTTCATGGGGACTGAGATGCAGAAAAAAGTGAGCAGATGCTCTGCTGAGTCAAAATATGATGAAGCAGAAGGTAATTTGTTCACCTAAAAGCTGGAGAACCATATATGATGAGTGTATGCAGGCAACAGTAAAAAAAAGTGGAGGTTCCTTGCAAGTTTGGGGCTGCATTTCTGCAAATGGACTTGGTGATTTGGTCTGGATCCTGAGAAGTTGACACTATTCCATGAAAGGTTCTTTTAATATAAAGACTAACACTATTCTAACACTATTTGAAATTAAGGTTTTTCAATAAATACATTAGAATATTTTGTATAAGATACTTAGTAGAATAAATATCAAGTGAATGAAAATACTACAAAAATACTTTGATTCATTGCTGCTATGTGAAGTTGTCTCAAAAATACAGAGACAATACTCCCAAAAAATATCATTAGAAGGACCTTTATACAAAAACTACAAGTCAAAGATCTATCTAAAAGTTATTTGAAATCAAATAGTTATTTGATAAAACTGAATTATTTGGATTAAGCTCCCGACCAAACGTTGATACCATGTGATTCTCCCTGTTGTCCAGCAGAGGTCGCTACCGGATCACTCAACACTCAGTCCTGTCATTTCCAGCAGGTGCAAAGTTTCAGTCCTGATGGAATGTTGATCACAGCAAATGCTTCCTCGTTGTTATTACATCACATTTTAATGTGTATCCAGGGTATACTGAAGAAACGTTCTAAGCATTTCATAAGATATGGAGGACCAGGAGTGCTATTTTCATAATCACAGAGAAATATAAATAGATATTAGCCTACTAGATTGGATTGCAAATTAAATACATAAATAGTACAATTGCTAAAGTGTTTTCCTTAATTCATATTTTAATGAGCTTTCATAAAATGAAATCTGTCATTTATAATTATCAAATTATGCTATCTTAAAATCTTTTAGAAAATGCATTTCAAATAGAGAAATAAATACCTAAATTTAACTCTTAATTCTGTTTCCACTTCCGTTTTCTTTACCCACTCCATTTTCAAATCCTTTTCTAAAATCATTTTCCTTGTCCATTTAGCTCCTCCTCTCCCTTTTCCACTTGGGCCTTGAGCAAAGAAATCTAGGTTAAACAATCCAAGGCAGGTACTCGAATAAAACAAAGCTCTCTGATTGGTCAGAGAGCTTCCCAATGACCGTGGTCACGTTTTAAGGAGGCTGCTTCAGATTCAGATAAGGTTTGTGGAGGTTTTAACCCTTGCAAGACACTAAGGCTCAGGCCAAAATGACCCAAGCCAGAGCGAAGGTCCTAAGTTCCCGGCCTAAACATTAGCGCCCTGTAAGGATTTAATTCACAATACAAGTAACATTTGTGAGATTCCACATCCACTTGAAATATAAAGAGACCATATAAAGCAGCAAGTTGCCCGCGGCATCCCCAGCATCCCCGTGGGGATTGACTTTAGCTTTTGATTCACAGCTTTTGACTCAGAAGGCGTAGGCTTACATCTGTCTGCTGTATATTAACCTTTATTGCATTATCAATATTAACATTAAACTTCATGTCTGCATAAATGTTGGTTCATAAATGTTGATTGTTAGGAAATTCTGGGTTTAGGTTAAGCGTTATGCTCAGAAAGAAGAGTAGGCCTATTCCTGGCGTCACAGCAACGCATGTAGTGGACGCACAGCCCCGATGCCATCGCTGACTTTTATACTTCTGTGTTACTGTTTCTGTTGCTCTGTAATTATAGAATATAGAATATCCTTTATTTTCTCCCTCAGTGGGGAAACTTATTTACACCAATTACACCAATCAATCAAGCTGGTGTATGTTGTTTTCTGCAGCATGCTACCTCGCAGTGCTGCAGTTCCTCTTGTCTGAAGAAGAAGAACAACAAATCAACCAATCAAGTTTCTTGCAGGTTGTGCCAACCATGGACCACGGGAAGACTAAATAAAACAATGGACGAAACATTACGTCATGTACCTCCCTGGTTTTTGAAGACCGGTTTTGAAGCCTGTTTTTCTTCAAGCGGGATGCAGCCAGAGGACGCAGGTCAATGAAATGTAGCTTTGCTACCAGCTCCTTCAGCCAAAACCTGTGGAAACATCTGCAGCGCTGCCGTCAGATGTTTTTCAGCCAAATATACTGTTTAACATGTTGACTTGACAGCAAAATCCCAAATGACAGTTGTGTTTACCCGAGGCTGGATTAATACAAACAGCTGGTTGCTGCAGGAAGTGCAGTAACCCCCCCCCACACACACACACACACAAACACCCCCCCCCCCCCCCCCCCCCCACACACACACACACACACACTGCAGATCAAAATAGTTTTTTGAACCACACTGTTAATATGTTTATTTCTGCTCTGAAGTTGAACATTTCAACATGGATGTCGATGGAGATGAACTCCCTTTTGCAGCTAGCGGCCAGTCAAGGAACTGCAACAAACAGCAGTTCTGCATGATAGGCTCCAGCTGACCCCATGACCCTGAATTGGAAAAAGTGGGAATAGATAATGGATTGATGGAATAAATCTGAAAACATTGAATGATTATTTCTGACAAAAAAAAAAATCAGGTTTACAAAACATTTTTAATGTTTGGACCTGGTCTTATTTGGTCTAAGTTTCAGAAATGCAGTGAAATAGCCCTATTTTGGATTTTCATAAATTGAATTAAGGTTTCACAAATTAAGGGTTGTAATTAATATTTTCTGTACTATCTAAGAGATAATTTAATCCAGATTTGAGCCGTCTAGACATTGTAGTTTTTGAACTGGACCTGGTATAACTTCACCTCATTGCTTTAAAATGTGATGTGTTTTAGCCCTTTGAAGAATTGGAAGGTAACTTCTCCGTTGTCCTAAATCCCCACTGGGAAGTCCAACGATGGACAGTTCTAAGAGACACGTTGAAACAACTTGCTATGTTGGGTCTCTCAAATGTTATTCGTATGTGTTACGGTGTCACCTCTAATGCTGTCCCTCCAACAACCAGTCTGCCCATCCCAACAGCTCGTGCACTGCGTGCAAACCAGTTATATTGAGTAATTAGTGATGGCGACCACTGTGACAGAACTAGGTAGGTTATAAAATAGGTAAGCACCAGCGCACCAAATACACCGTCTCTTCTCCATCGGTGCGTCTGAAATGCCATACTAAAAAGTATACTTAAGTTCGGCACACTTTTGAGTAAATATCAGTAGTGTGCATTCATTTGGACGTACTATTAAGAGCGCACACGTCACTTCCTGCCGTTGGGAGGAAGTGACGTGTCACAGCAGCAGTAATAGCTGTTACCATGGTAACAGCAGCGGTAACAGCAGCGGTAGCAGCGCTCCGCTCTGCTATTTCCCGTTTATTCTGGCCGAAACAAGATGACATATATATAATATATACATATATAAAATAATATACGAATATTATAATATTAATATTATATAATAATATTATTATACTTAATATGATACTTATGACATATACGTATCACTTAGCAACCAAACACCGCTGCATTGCATTGTGGGAAGTTCCTGCTCGGCTAGTGTCCATCAATCCACACTAATACATTTCTCCGGAATGAGTATGGATAGTACATACTATTGAGTACGTACTAATGTTTTGGATGCACTAAAAAATCTTGCATACTCATTTTGCATACTCATTAGGGTGGAAGTATGGAATTTCGGACGCAGCCCATGACATGAGTTGTGGGAGATTAGGGAAGGACGTCCGGCCAGGTCCAGCAGCTGCAGCCACTTCCCCATCAGGTCCCTCTGCCTATTTAAACTGGCCATTAAACTCAACCTCTAACTTCCTGTGTCGTGCATTTGAGTCTAACGCCTGCTGAGACTTAACAATATGGTTAATTTTATCGCACCGCTTAACCAAATATGTGTTAAGAAAACACTTTAGTAATTTTATTAACCTTTATTTATACAGGTAAAATATCATCGAGACCCAGGGTCTGATCTCCAAGAGAAACCTGTTTTAGGTAGGCAGCAGGAAAACACAAAGTTACAGACTAACTGAACGTACAAGAGACAAAAACCAAATAGGAACATAAGATAATTAATAATAATAAAATTAAGGAAAAAGGGAACTAGTTAAATACAGTACATGTGCAGTCCCCAAAATTAGATTAGATTAGATTGTCCTTTATTTCTCCCTCAATGGGGAAATTGGCTTTGTGCAGCAGCAGTACACACACATGCAGGGAGGGGTAAAAAATATATAATTACAAAAAAAAACATCAGATTTTGATCATCAGATCCCTCTGCCTATTTAATTACAATATCTATGAATGTATTAACTAATTTATACTTATTTCCCAATTGATAAATAATGCTTTCAACAACATCTTCCAAGAGCAGGTTCTTCCAACAGTTCAGCAGCTAACGAGACTGTGTCACAAAGTAACTTTGGATCCATGAATAGGAACCATCAAGATCTAAACCGTCGACAACCTGTGGTCAGTCTGCAAAAAGCAGGTGGTCAACCAGAAAAGGAGGTCTGAGGTCTGACTGAGTGGATCTGATGTATTTACCTTGGACACAAATTAAATGTTTTCAAGGTTCTTCCGTAGCTCATATACCATAGAAATGATAGAAAGCTAAATCCAAGAATACTGACGCAGCAATGTTTGCACAAAACTAAATTAGGTCACGACTGTTGAAACCATCAAAATAATACCCGTCAAATAATTATGGATGATTTCTCAAAACTGCCGACTGCATTTTTGCAAACTTTGTGAAACATTCGCCAATGTTATTTGATTCATTTTTTAATGTTAAATAAGTCCTTGTTTTTGTTATACAAAATGTGATGGCATTCCTAAATTCTGAAGGTACAATGGATTTTCTTTTTTTCAAACCTAATCATTTAGAATGTTCTCTAAAGCACTCCATGAACACGGCTAAGTCCCCTTAAAACCTAACTGAGAGATTCTTGATAAAAAGAGAAAAAAAAGACACCAGCCTGCAGCTCTGACAGAAAATAGTGGATGCTCATCTGAAGCAGAAAGGCGAAACTGCCCGCTGGTGCCTCCACAACGACTGAAAGTTCCATCATTGCAAAGAAGATACATTTAGTTAAAAACAAATCTGGACACAGCTGAAAGTGCAAAAATTCCAACATCTTGGTCAGGAAAATACGCAGAGATGTTAACAGGAAGCCCTGGATATCTGCAGAGGTGATACTGCTGAACTGGCTTCCTCTGGACTCAAGACTGTAACCAGTCCTTTTTATGGAGGTTGTTTATGGGATGATCGTCCACCTTCATCCAAAAAGACAGTTCCCACAGAGAAATACAGTATGGAGGTGGGAGGAAGATGCTATGAGGCTGTTTTGGGACTGTTCTGAGTGAAGTGTCACCGTCAGAGCCCAGATCTCTGTCCTGTTAAGAATATACTGTAGGAAGGGGAAGCTGAACATTACTGTCCGTGCTCGGATACCACAACATTTGCATGAGCTGCTGGAGCAGTTTCCCCCGAAGACTGAGCTGGACCATCAGCTGTAACCTAATTAGGAACTGCTCCACATGAGATGTGACGCCACAAAACCTACGCTATTCATTATTGTTATTATTGTTATTATTGTCATACGCTATTGATCATTTTGACCTTGGCGTATTTTCTTACTTCAAATGAATCCATTTGGAATATATTACAACCTAATTAAGATTTGTCTTTGATTTTTTTTTTTTTTGTAACAAAATAAACTATTAACACTTATGGTCGATTGAAAGGTTAATGGTTATGTTTGATTTCATACAGGAAAGTGATTATTTTGACTTCAGGTGTATATAGTAGGACTTGTAGGAAGAACACTCAAACATAATGTAAATACAGGACTGTCTCAGAAAATTAGAATATTGTGATAAAGTTCTTTATTTTCTGTAATGCAATTACAAAAACAAAAATGTCATTCATTCTGGATTCATTACAAATCAACTGAATTATTGCAAGCCTTTTATTATTTTAATATTGTTGATTATGGTTTACAGTTTAACCCTGGTACTGTCTTTGGGTCAAAATGACCTAATTCTCCTGTTCCTTCTTTCCTCCTTCTCTCTCCTTCCTTCTCCTTTCCTCTTTTCTCCCTTCCTTCCTTCCTTCCTTCCTTCCTTCCTTCCTTCCTTCCTTCCTTCCTTCCTTCCTTCCTTCCTTCCTTCCTTCCTTCCTTCCTTCCTTCCTTCCTTCCTTCCTTCCTTCCTTCCTTCCTTCCTTCCTTCCTTTCTTCCTTCCTTCCTTCTTTTTTCCCTTCCTTCCTTTTTTCCTCCTGCTCTCTCCTTCCTTCTTCCCTTCCTCTTTTCTTTCTTCCTTCCTTCTTTCCTTGTTTTCTCCCTTCCTTCCTTCTTTCCTTCTTTTGTCCCTTCCTTCTCCCTCCCTCCCTCCCTCCCTTCCTTCCTTCCTTCCTTCCTTCCTTCCTTCCTTCCTTCCTTCCTTCCTTCCTTCCTTCCTTCCTTCCTTCCTTCCTTCCTTCCTTCCTTCCTTCTTGTAATATTTCAGTTGATTTGTAATAAATCCAGAATGTATGACATTTTTGCATTACAGAAAAATAAAGAACTTTATCACAATATTCTAATTTTCTGAGACAGTCCTGTATATAAAACAATAGCAAATATGTGGATGAGCGGTGTCTTTCCAACTCTGTCCGTGCAGGAGAGGGAGGGAGAGAAGGAGAGAGGGAGGGAGGGAGAGAGAGAGAAAGCAGCCTGTGTGTGTTTCATTGGTTGGTGGGAGACTCGGGGTTTTTTTCTTCTTTTTTTCAGCATTGGGTAACTGCAGCAGCGGCAGAGCAGTCCGGAGAGGCTCCGCGCAGAGGCAGATCCGGGGATTTGAGAGGAGGCAGAGCAGGTGAGTGAGCTGCGGCAGCGCCGCTGCTGCTGCTGGTGCTGCTGCTGCTGGGTATCCAGGTGAAGGTGACGGGGGTGGACCGGTGTGTGTCTCTGCTGCAGGACAGGACAGGACAGGACAGGACAGGACAGGACAGGACAGGACAGGACAGGACAGGACAGGACAGGACAGGACAGGACAGGTGTCCCCGCGGTCCCCGCGGACACAGACCCAACCATTAGTCCCATAGTTTAGTTCATGCCTTTCACCTCGTCCATGCACTACAGGACTGTCTGATTATGGTTTACAGTTTAAGATTAAGATTCCCAGAATATTCTAATTTTCTGTCCAGTCCTGTATATGCAGTTGAAGTCATAGTAAATATGTCATCGTAGATAGTTAATGCCATTCAAAGATTAATTATTTTATTTATAATAGCTGAATGTATTTAGTGTGGCACAGGACACAATGGTAAGTTATGGGATATAACATGTTTAATTGATGACATTAATAAAGATCTGTTGTAGAATTGGTGCTAGTTTGATCATATACTTAGTATGCCATAACTGTAGTAGTTACTTTGTATACATATTTATTAATGTCCTATAAAATTAAATCACATTGTCTCTGTCGTTTTAGGTAAATGTATAAAATGCAAAATATTTACTTTTAGAATAGTTTTAGAGAAATTAAGGGTAGATTTGCAGGAATAATAAATAAACTCTCCATTGGTGCGTCAGAGAAACTTGGTCTTACATGTGTGATAGTTGTATAAATGTTAATCTGACAAATGCTTTTAAAGACCAAGTTTGTCCACAGTTGTGGATGTTTTAATTAAACAGAACTCAGAATCAAGACTAAGGCACCAAAAAGTTACTTTTCTCCAACAATCTCCTTACAGAACCATTAAGTGAAAGTAATGAAGAACCACACGTAAAGGTACCAGTGTGTAATCAATGTATCTACTTAATCTCCGATTTGGAAATGTTTTTCGCAAAATGTTTTCTGAAATTTGCAAATTAGAACTCTGAGCAGTGAGCACAATATAATAGATCATAAATGACTACAATTGTTTAACCTAGTTAGTTTTATAGGTGTTAATAGAATATATCATGTAAAGTTAAAGATTTATCATTGTTTGCTTCAGCAAAATACTGTCAAGCTGAGTTTGTCAGAATATTATCAATCTCATGATGGTATGGATCATAAATTGACATTTTTTTAATATTCAACTGTGCAAATAAAAATGAGAGCCATTTAATCAAAATATTTTACAGCTCTAAACTCTAAAGGTTTCTGGAAGTGTTAGAGCTGCAATCCTGAGAGCACCATCGTCAACCATGCTGGATGATTTAAAAACTTGTGCAAGCAGTGGCCAGAAAAAGTCTCCTCAGAATAGTTAAAAACATTTTATATTCAGCCATTTGAGGCCCAAGACGTCTTTAAATATTCCTGTTTTTGAGTGTGTATTTTCAGTGTGAAAAAAATGAAAGAGTGAAGGTGGACCTGAAAATGAACACTTTCATTGTTTTCTTATTGTGCAAGTTATCATATCTTTGGTTCAGAATGTGCACCAGAGATATGGTTTAGAAATATACGAGGGAAGGTATACATGGTGTTAAGATGAAATGAAAAAACAGCAAACCTGTTTTATTGATCTCACTGCAGAAATGTCAGGCTCCTTGCAAATCCTCCTGCCCTGTCTGACAGCTGCGCTCCCAAGACCAATGAACCAAAGTTTGCAAACCTCTCTTGTTCTGGAAACAACTAGCATGATAACTTTATTTAAGTTTGATGAACATGAAATAACAGAGCAGCCGTCACCGAAGGTCAGGATGTCTTATCTGATCTGTGCAGAATCAGTGGATCAATGAAGTGGGAGAAACTGACTGTTGCAGCCACCGTTTTGTTCGATTCCTCCCGTCTCCTCTCATGCATGCCGTGTTGTTCGTGTGACCACCAGGGCAGATGTGTTTACCTTTCCCTTCTGGAGTTGTCATGCTTTCATAAGAGTGGCAATGCCATGTTGTCAACGCGACCGCCAGCAGCACACACAAAGCCCACACATGCAGGTGTGGTGGGACATTCATGTATTGGTCACATGTTGCGGGAGAAGAAGAGAAAGAGAAGAAAACACTTCCCTCCAACACGCACCAACTGGCCTCCATTTAGCCACATGTAATTTTTAAAGACAACAGTTCTGGAGTTGTAAAAAACATTGGAACAAACGAGTCCTTTCTGATTTGACATGTCATTGAAAAGCTCTGAAAGATATTTAAAGAAGTCATCTTGGCTCTAGAGGGAGCCGTGTGCAGAGTGAAAGAAGTATTGACCAATGCCGGTTGGATTTGAAGGTTAAAAGTTTGATATTGCAGAGTAATATTGAGGTATTGAGTGAGATGGGAAGTTTTCCAGACCTTGGTAATATATCCGTCCCCTTTGCTTGAGCTCGTACGGTTGCTTCAAATGTTAAATGTCAAATGATGTTGAGCAACAAGGAAAGCTTTGAAATGAGGACTTTAGAAAACACAGACATAAAATACACATGTTTTGTTTGTTGTGACTTTAATAATTAGTTTCATCGACAAAGTAGAAAACAAGTAAGTTTAATGCAAACATGTTTGAATTTCTTCAGGTGCACAAAATGGATGATATTCTTGAAACAACAGTAGAGAGAAGAGGGTTCTGTGGATTTAAGAAAAATTAATTGTTAAAAAAAGTAGTCGTAATACACAAGCCAGATAGCTTGAAATGTTTTCATCAGCTTTTAATATTATCAAGATGCGGTATACTCATACCGAAGCTGTACGATACAGAGGAAGTGAGTTGCACTTTTTAGAGTAGACATCAGCCAGCGAGACTGACCAGGTATGAGGAGTATAATAAACAAATAGATTAGTTTAAATCACCGTCGAGCATATGCACAGTGCACACTCCGTGTGATGAGTTGGGACTGGACTTTCACCTTAAACTACACAGACAGCTCCAGCATGGTGTGTGGATGTATGAACCTGTTTCAATACCAGTGAAACAATCAGTAAATACGTTTCTTTCCCCTCTGATTCATTTCCTTGTCAAGTGACTGACGACAGCCCATTACACTTCCTGAAATAAGACGGGGATTTTTCTGCATTTGAAGAGAAATTGGAAACTGAGTTTCTCTTCCCCGTCTAGGTTAGCTCAAAGAAAGGACCACATGAAATCAGATTTCCAAGTGGGTTTAAAGGGCAGGTTTACGTCAGCGAAAGCCAGGCGAAAGCCAACCAACTCACAATGAGCAGCACTTAGAGGAGATTGACTCTTTATGTTTTGGATTATGTACACGCCCACGTTTCTGGTTGCAAGATCAGAACACGGTAACTCTTAACCTTTGGAGGCAGATGAACACATCTATTTCCTCAAACTCAATAGTTTTCCTCAGCCCAGCTAAGCATGTTTGGAATTCCTTTGTGACATACAAAAGGTTGGTTTTTTTGCAAAGGGGTTGCATATTTTCTTTTTAGTATGCAGAATAGTACCAAAGAAAAGAATTAGTCCTTATGTATTATGCTCCGTGGGCCATTTTGCTGACATGATTTGGGTCCAGTTGCCCCCTAAAGATGAATGGGTCATTGCCAATCTTTGCAAAGTGGTGCTGCGTCATCACCTTTACCGCATTATGAAACATTTTGATCCAGATGGAAGTGATTGTTCAGGATGACAGTGCCACCCAGTGCGTTGCTGCACACTTTCATAAAACAAAACCTCACACAGACATCTCATTTTATTTATTTCATCCTTTAATTTGTCCACAGTTGGACTCATGGAGGCATTTTTGGACCAGAGCCCTTCCCTATCTCTCCTTACTTCTTTCACGGGACAGTTTCAGAGCTCAGTATGCAAGCTGCTCCCCGACGGGCCACTCACCTCCTTGTGCTTCATGCTGTGAGAGATTAGCACGAGCCATGGAGCCTGAGACGGGAATTGGCCGGTGTCACTGCGTGGCGGAGCGAGACTCTCAGCGCTGACCCTTTGATCAGCGCCAGAGCCAGAGAACAGGCAGCCAGGCGGAGACGCTGGCCCTGGCTCACGGCCTAATCTCAAGATTATCCATCATGCTGCTCCACCGTGCACACAACTAATTAAGAGATGGCGTTTTGGATTGCACTATCACATGACAGGGCCACAATATTTAACTAGCAATTCCTCTTAAGTGGTCGTTCATGAAACAGCACCTCAGTGAATCTCTGTGGTTGATGGGATGTAATCAGGGAGCCATGATGCATGTCAGCAAGCAATTTGCTGTCCAGGCTGTCACTTAAGCATGGAAGTTCATCCATGACGTCTTTTAGTTTAAGTTGATAGTTTATGGTTTGAAATCTAAAGGCATAATTAAAGCCTGCAGGTTGGAGAGTCTTTTATTTTGTGATGTGCTCATGACATTTTCAGTTGTCACCTAATGTCTTTAACAGTTTATTCACTCATTCATCGTACTTCTGTGTAGCTAGTTCCCAAGAAGAATACAGGACTGTCTCAGAAAATTAGAATATTGTGATAAAGTCCTTTATTTTCTGTAATGCAAAAATGTCATACATTCTGGATTCATTACAAATCATCTGAAATATTGCAAGCCTTTTATTATTTTAATATTGCTGATCATGGCTTACAGCTTAAGAAAACTCAAATATCCTATCTCAAAAAATGTGAATATTCTGGGAATCTTAATCTTAAACTGTAAACCATAATCAGCAATATTAAAATAATAAAAGGCTTGCAATATTTCAGTTGATTTGTAATGAATCCAGAATGTATGACATTTTTGTTTTTATAATTGCATTACAGAAAATAAAGAACTTTATCACAATATTCTAATTTTCTGAGACAGTCCTGTATACTTTTTAATGCAGTCCATTATTTTTCAATCTGCTGTTATGACATACCTTAAAAATCATATACAAGGAACTCCGCTCATGATGGCTGGATCTCTACATACTGAGTACTGAAGACTGTTGTTTTTGCAAATGTTTGTTCTGAAATAAAGGAACTGCAGCACCACCTCAATAAAACAGCTGCTACTTTGATGATTTGAGCTTTAATTATACTCATTCTTCCCTCTTTCTGTGCACCTTTCAGCTAGGAGACAGTGGAAGTGTGTTCGTCCAGCCCAAACATCCACAGTTTGACAGCTGAGACAAACAGACTAAGTACTGGGAGCCAGGTTAGTGGTGAACATGGAGCAGATCTCAGTGCAGCCGCTGCTGCTCGTGCTGCTGGTCCTGATGCTGCTGGGCCGGCTGTCTCAGCCCTGGGCCTTCCCCTTCAGCCCCTCGCTGGACCTGGACGTCACCCCCAGGACCACTGTCTTCTTCAAAGGTGAGAGTCTTCATGATTCATTGGTGATTTAGCTGAAGAAAAAGTGAGGTGAAGAGTCGACAATAGGAATGGGAGATATTTTACCGTTCACGATAAACCGTCAAAAAAATTCTCCACGGTAAGAATTTGTATCTCACGGTAAAAATGATAAGGAAGGAAGGAATGAGCCAGAATGAAAGAAAGAAAGAAAGAAAGAAACGAGCCTGAAAGATAGAAAAAAAGAAAGAAAGAAATGAGCCAGAAAGAAAAAAGAAAGAAAGAAAGAAAGAAAGAAAGAAAGAAAGAAATGAGCCTGAAAGAAAGAAAAAAAGAAAGAAAGAAATGAGCCAGAAAGAAAAAAGAAAGAAAGAAAGAAAGAAAGAAAGAAAGAAAGAAAGAAAGAAAGAAAGAAAGAAAGAAAGAAAGAAAGAAAGAAAGAAAGAAAAAAAGAAAGAAAAAAAGAAAGAAAGAAATGAGCCTGAAAGAAAGAAAGAAAGAAAGAAAGAAAGAAAGAAAGAAAGAAAGAAAGAAAGAAAGATTCCCATTGGTGTAGTTTAGTATTTAGTATCTTTTAGAGCAGTGATTTGGCTCCAAAGACTGAATGTGGTGATAGATTTATAGTTAAAAAGGTGGAGATGAATTGGTATTTTTTTTATCGTCATTTTTATCGTTATCGGGATAAATGCCAGAAATGATCGTGATACATTTTTTAGTCCATACCGCCCATCCCTAGTCGACAATGGTCTTTTTTGAGCTTAAAAGCTCTGAAAAGGAAAGTATGCTCTTATGGTTTGGTCTTGTTTGCAAGTGGAGCTTCAGCACCTGCTGCCATGTAGCCCATTAATTCACTTGAGACACATGTTTTACATTCAGTGTTACACTCAGAAGATATATCCATCACCAGTGTTGTCGTGCCCGTAGATATGCTTAAAATTCACAGGAAAGGGCTGCTACCGAACCTGGCTGAGATACATACAGATTCAAACTCATTTACATGTGTTTGTCATGCAAGCTGTGAAAATGAGCATACTATAAAGAGGACATAATAAGCTTTCTCTTCTTTTAATTATGGTAATATTTCATTTATGAGAATATAAATGGTCTGCAAAGTCACAAAGCTTCCTGTGCACACCAGAGTTATTATTACCCCCAGAACAGGTTGCCAGAGACTCCAGTCCCAGCTTTTCTTCTGTGACTAATCCACATCACCACCAACACAATGCCTGGTTAGTGGCTAGTTTGGCACACCTCAAACACATAATGAGCATCTGCCTCATGTTACAACACTATTTACCAGTCGCCACAGCGATCCGAGTAGATAGCGCCGTCGGGAAAGGTTGGGAAGAGCTGCTGCACCCAACTTTATTATGAGGCAAAGAAAGCGATATTTTAAATTCAAAGACTGTAAAGCTATTCTACTGGACTCCTGTAACAATATTCAGGGTGGGGAAGTGCATTAACATTGAGTCAGGCACATCCAGGCTGTGGGATTGCTGCAAAAAAAACAGAAACAGAACAGAAAAACAGCCCCTGACCCTGGTGCGTACACAGTACTGGAGTTGTAAAAAAAGAATCAGGGGGATGGTGGATTTGATCATATGGGGACAGGTAATTTGTGCTGATTACAAATAATATAATATATTACAAATAATAGCAGTGACCAAAACACCTGCAGAAATACTGCAGGAATGACATAGCAGCAGTTAAATGCAGCCTTCTGTAAGCTTTAAATATCCACTGGGCTTACATCAAATACATCAAAACACAACAATAAAAAACACTTTTCTGAACTTATCAATATGACTCTGTCCTTCACAGGATAAGTAACATGGATCACTGCAAAAACTCACAATCTTAACAAGAATATTTGTCTTATTTCTAGTTAAAATGTCTCATTTTAGTAAAAAAAATCTCATTACACTTAAAACAAGACTCATCACTGGAAAAAACAACAATTTTCACCTGTTTCAAGTAGATTTTCACTTGAAATAAGTAGAAAAATCTGCCAGTGGAACAAGATTTTTTTGCTTGTAATGAGAAGATAAATCTTGTCCCACTGGCAGATTTTCCTACTTATTTCAAGTGAAAATTTACTTGAAACAGGTGAAAATTGTCAAATAAGTTATTTTTCTGGTGATGACTCTAAATGTTGAAATAGCAGTAAAACCACATTCATTGATGAAATGACATAAGGGATGGAAAGGAGGGATTGCAGTTTTACAGGGGGGATGATTTGGACCGTTTTTATTTCAGGGGGGATGCCATCCCCCTCATCCCCCCTCATCCCCCCTCATCCCCCCTCATCCCCCCTCAACTCCAGGACTGTGCATACACGTAAACACGTGTTCACCAGCACCTCACTGTCCTTATTTGTTACCGCCGCTGCGACCGCCTCCTTCCCTGCCTCTTTTAGAAGTGGCACAGTTTTTGAAGTTGGCCCTAAAGACGGCTCCTTCATGCTCGGAGTTATTAATCGCCTCTCTCATGCCCTGTCCTAGATCACACGGCTCAGCAAACACTTCTAATGAAACAATAGACAGGAGGCCTCAGTAAAGGAGGACCTGAGCACTGCAGACCTGATTAGAGTTAGTGCAGGAAAAAAAGAGAAAAAGACTGCTGAATAAGTGCCTTTGTGTAAAACGTGGGTATGTACATACATTATCAGCACTTCTTCCTTACCTGCCTCAGATCCCAGCACCTTTCCCCTGCCTCTTCCCTCCCCTCTCCCAGCCACGGAGGTTACCGCTGCAGCTGCAGTGAAATGGGAACTCCGGTGCTCGCAGGCTGCACGCCTGTGCTGTCACCGCCACTCCACCCCTCTCCACCCCTCTCCTCTCCAGTCCTCTGAGGAGGAGTATTATTAGAGGACGGGTGAAGTGAACAGGGCTGGCTCTACTGCCTGCCAAGCAAGACGGTGCAATGTCATAAGAGCTGTTGGGAACATTGCACAGCGAAATGATATTTTGGAGATTTGGAGGACTATGCTGCTTGATGTCCTGAAACACAAACACTAAGGCCCTGTCCCACTACTCCTACTTTTCATTCCTACCCCTAAATTTTGTGCGTTCCCGTGAGGGTGGTGGTGTCCCAATTCCTCTTTCCACCTAGGGGTAGTGGAGAAAACTAGTGTAGTGGCTATGAATCTTTCCCTACGGATCAAAGGATTTACAATCCTCACTAGTTGATCTAGGGCCAGAAAAATTTCCCAGAATGCTTTTCGTCATCATTTGCAGACTGAATAAAAAAAAAACATGGCGGACATTTCTTATTTTTTTGTTAATAAAATCAATATTTTGAGTTAGTTTCTGCATAAAAATGCGTTTTGATTACATTTCTAGCGAGAAATATATATTTTATTTTTCATAATATTCACTCAGTGAATGTACAAAATCACTAGTTTGCCCGTTGTTGCGAAGATCACGCCAGAATAAAGGCTGATTTATGGTTCCGTGTTACACCAACGCAGAGCCTACGGCGTAGGTTACGTAACCTACGCCGTAGGCTCTGTGTCGATGTTACGCGTCGACGTGCGCCATACGGCGTACCCTACGCCGTAGGCTCTGCGTCGATTTAACGCAGACCCATAAATCAGCTCCCGAGCCAGCAGGCAGAAATCTCGAAATTTTCGGAGCAAATTTCTTAACAGGCGTAGCTACAACTGTTAGATTTCATCTATTAAACCAACATTTATCTTCCTAAATGATTTATTTCAGCCAGCGGTAATTCTCCACAGAGCTGCAGGTTTCTCCCCGGGACGACGGCGCAGGTTGACCTGGTGATCACGTCTGTACTCGGCGTTATTTGGATAAACTGAGCCCAGGTTGAGGATCTTAACGGTTACTTTTACGCCTGTAAAAATAAAGTGGCATATTAACAGCGCTACAGCTGAAATTAAAACAGCTTTTGGCTCTCAGCTTCCTGATTTTAGTGGTGGTGCTGAAAGTAGGAGTAGTGGGAGTATTGGGACAGACCTGGGAAGATTTCAAGTGCCCTAAAATCTGTCCCTTCTTTTTTAGGGGTAGTGGTAGTGAGGGAGGGCTAGTGGTAGAAAGTAGGGGGAGTATTGGGATTGGGCCTAAGAGATATGAATGTAACACGAGATTGGGGCTGCATTTTCTACAACAAACTTGAGAGCATAGCCACCCCATTGTTGTGTAGTCGAGAGAGGAAAATCCTCTAAAAAGGGTCCAAGTTTTCCTTTGCAATCCACTGTTCTGTTGAAATGTTGGGAGACTTTGAGTGGAAAGCTGATGTGGTGAACTCTGCAGACCTAAGAAATGCATAGCTACTGTTTTGGGGCTACTTCTTAAACAACCCTTGGGCAGTAAAGCTTTTTGCAATTGCTCATTTATCAAGCAAATGAAAAGGATGCACTCCATTGACTCCACAGACGACATCAGATTGGGCCCTATGTATATTTCATTAGGTCTCATTAAGTATGCTTGCAAGTGCACCACAGAGACAACATATTGGCTTCTCATCTTATCATATTTCTGACTTTACATTTACACATCCCTCTGTCTCAGATTACACAGTTTTATACACTCCTCTTACTCTGGGCAGTTTTCTGTTGTGCAGAAACGGCCTGAGCCAGTCCATCATCGCAGATTTTATTTTTCTCTTTTCCCTCGTAGAAAGTTGCCCTTGACCTACTTTCTGATCATTAGGGGAGGCCTGTAAGAGTGCAGGATGTGCACGTGTGTCAGCATGCGTCTCATCAGTCCCAGAGTGCACCAGCTGACTGCGTGCAGCAATGTGTGCGACACTCTCCAGGCAAGTGTGTAGTAATACGCTCACATGTGGATCCCTCGGCACTTGTCCTGCTGAGAAACATGTTAGTTGGGTCCAGGAGAAGGCACAAGCTTCATAAAGATGTTAGGTGGGTGTTAATATTAGTGGGAGGCTGTTGGAGGACTTGTATTATGTTCCTGAGCTGGGATGAGGGGGCTCTCTTAATTTACGGTATGCTTTTCTGATGGCCCGTGCAAGTGGGAGGAAGAGACAATGCTGTGTCTGTGGAAGCGTTACACAAGAAGACTCATGTACTCATAGATAAAATTTAAGGAGCATGCTAATGCAAAGACACATCAGCCAAGGGAAAAAAAAAATCTGATTCTAATAAATATATAAAAAAAAGAAGTGTTTGAAGTATATTAGAGTCACTAATTTCATTTTTGTCATCATAGGGTTATAATAGCAATATCCTCTGCAACTCTGCAGATCCCTTCAGCCCTATAAAACATCTTAATGTCTTTTAAACTCATTGTGTTGAGTTAGTGTTCTGCAGCTTTACTGTTTTGATTAGGCCCCATTTCTCTCATTATGTTTATTTAAACTGGCAACATGCAGCTGACTTCAGTTTAAAATCATCTTACAGGTGCAGTGCATGCTATAATAATAATAATAATGCATTTAACTTGTAACGCACTTTCCATTCAATGAATCTCAAAGTGCTACACAGACCATTATTCATTCACACACATTCTCACTATAGAGCTATAGAGCAGGATTTGGGTTAAAGGGGTGCAGACTTTTCAAAGATACAATTGTAGTTCACTTCTTACCTGCTGGTATTGCCATAGCAACCCATGCTGCACACCTGACCTGCTCTGATGTGCTAGAGACGGTCTAAATCCTCTGCCTTTCCCTGATGAACAATTATGATGGACCAACGGTTTATAGATATTCCACACATACAGTCAGCTCTTACATTTAATCTCTTATCATAATGATGGGACACTGACATTAATAAGCTAATTCAATTGGGCATTCTCACAGTTCTTTTCAGTATTCTTCGATGGCTTTGGGTGTCTATTATGACTGTTGCTGGATCAGTTCCCGTACAGTCCTCTCTGGATGATCACGCTCTAGCTGGAGCTGAAAAAGCTGAGTTGACTCACTGAATATGGATAACCTGGTCTGCGTGGCTGTTTCGTGTAACAGCCACTGGCAACGTGCGTCACTAAATGCTTAAGAGATGTCCTTGGTATGTTAAACTATACGGAATAATTATAATTCATTCGACCCCTCTTGCTGCTTTGGTTTGGGGCTTTAGTGATTGTGTTCGGGGTGGTTCTATGTCAGTTTGAGGTGTGTACGGTTGTATTGCATTCATTCCTGTGCTCCCAGTAGTTATTAATGGGATGCGCTTTCTGGCGTCTAGCGTTGCCACGGTAGCGCTTTTGAATGAGAAAAGTGATGCCCACCGAGGCACGATGGAGACGCATCTAACCATGTATGCCATGCATGCGTGCATGTTCCGGTTCAGGCTACGTTAACGGATAGGTTTTTTTTTCACCATGGTAAAAAACCCCATCCGAATGAATGGGGCCATTTGGCCTGGATTTTGACATAAAATTTCCTTAAATCACAGCTTCATGAAATTTGAGTATGTTGAAGTCCACAGTGTGCCGAGTCGGGGAACGTTTGTACGATGTCTCTACGATAACCTGTTGCCTAGCAACAAGCGTCCAAAGTAAAATGGAAAAAAAAAAAAAATGAAAGGTAAATATCGCAAAAACTGTAATAATTGGCATAATGAGGTTGTATGGTCCGTTAGTCCCAATCGGGCCGAGTGTATGAAAGTTTGAACGATGTCTCTACGATAAAGTTCAGCTGAGCAATAAGCGTCCAAATTTTTGCCTTTTTTTTTTTGCTTTTTGGCAACTAGCGTTGCCACGGTAACACTTTTGACTGAGAAAAGTAATGCCCATCGAGACGCATACATGCCCATACATGTCAAGCAGTTTTCAAAGAATCTAAGATTTGCTGCATCCGAACTATAATTCAGTACAGCATTATACATGAAAGTAGTTTTCAGTCTTTATTATGTTTTGGGTTAAACAACTGCCTGGGACTGGCTTCACACATCCATCCTCTCTCGCTATTCGCTGGCTAATACGAGCCAGAGTCACTGTGGATGAGTGGGTGGGGCTGGTTACCCACTGATGAGAAGGGTTTGAGTCCTTATCAGTCCGTCGTGTTGTCATCTTACACTCTATATCTAGGTTGTATATAATAGAAGCTCTGTATAAGTGATTGTAATCTGTTTCTCATTTACCAGTTCGTACAAAGTGCTTTATAGAACCTAGACAATGTTAAAAATGAGCTATACGAGTGGACACTTTCATCTACTTTATCTGATAAAATTGCTTGTTTATGGGTAAAATGCCACAGAAACCACAAATAGGTTTGGCCTTTTTCATACAAAAGGGGACGTAAAAATAAACATATTTGCAAGAGTGAAAACATACTGTATTCTTTTCTTATTTGCATGTTTCTAAGAAACTGTGGTTGTTTTTTTTCTCTCTCTGGAAGTCATCTTAATGCTTGACCGTATTCTGCACTCAAGCGTGCTCCCGTCGGGCCACTTGCCTTGGCTTCCCCTGCCTCCGCCACCAGACCTGAAGTAATGTAGTTGTAAAATATTGATGTACTGTAAGCCGTCTCCTCCTACTATGACAGTCTTGGATGTTAAAAGAGGTCATGGTGGTAAATTTCCATGGGGTTGGCACTATTATTGTTGTGATGACAGTGATCTGATGCTTTGTTGCAGTTGAAATGTTTTCTAGATCAATATGGTAACAGAGGCAACACACTCATACATACAGTCTATAACTGCCTTTGCAAACAACCTGCACAGCTCATTTACCGTTTGTCAAACACAAATAACAGTGATGGTTTAAGCACATCATGAGTGTGATTGAGAGTTCTTAAGCTTAAATTTATCTAAGTCATGTGACGGTTATTTTATACGACTTCGGAAGAATTTGTTGTAACTAGGAATGGGTGATATTTTACCGTTCACGATAAACCGTCAAAAAAATTCCCCACGGTAAGAATTTGTATCTCACAGTAAAAACGATAAATTCTCGTTGATGACGTTTTTGTGTAAAGCTGATTTATGGAAGGAAGGAAGGAAGGAAGGAAGGAAGGAAGGGAGGAAGGGAGGATTGAAGGAAGGAAGGAAGGAAGGAAGGAAGGAAGGAAGGAAGGAAGGAAGGAAGGAAGGAAGGAAGGAAGGAAGGAAGGAAGGATTGAAGGAAGGAAGGAAGGAAGGATTGAAGGAAGGAAGGAAGGAAGGAAGGAAGGATTGAAGGAAGGAGGGATGGAAGGAAGGAAGGAAGGATGGAAGGAAGGAAGAAGGAAGGATGGAAGAAGGAAGGATGGAAGGAAGGAAGGATTGAAGGAAGGATTGAAGGAAGGAAGGATTGAAGGAAGGAGGGATGGAAGGAAGGATGGAAGGAAGGAAGGAAGGAAGGAAGGAAGAAGGAAGGATGGAAGAAGGAAGGATGGAAGGAAGGAAGAAGGAAGGATGGAAGAAGGAAGGATGGAAGGAAGGAAGGATTGAAGGAAGGAGGGATGGAAGGAAGGAAGGAAGGATGGAAGGAAGGAAGGAAGGATTGAAGGAAGGAAGGAAGGAAGGAAGGAAGGATTGAAGGAAGGAAGGAAGGAAGGAAGGAAGGAAGGAAGGATTGAAGGAAGGAAGGAAGGAAGGATTGAAGGAAGGAGGGATGGAAGGAAGGAAGGAAGGATGGAAGGAAGGAAGAAGGAAGGATGGAAGAAGGAAGGATGGAAGGAAGGAAGGATTGAAGGAAGGAAGGAAAGAAGGAAGGAAGGAAGGAAGGATTGAAGGAAGGAAGGAAGGAAGGAAGGAAGGAAGGATTGAAGGAAGGAGGGATGGAAGGAGGGATGGAAGGAAGGATGGAAGGAAGGAAGGAAGGAAGAAGGAAGGATGGAAGAAGGAAGGATGGAAGGAAGGAAGAAGGAAGGATGGAAGAAGGAAGGATGGAAGGAAGGAAGAAGGAAGGATGGAAGGAAGGAAGGGAGGAAGGAAGAATGGAAGAAAGGAATGAAGGAAGGAATGAGGTAAGGAAGGATTGAAGGAAGGAAGGAAGGAAGGATTGAAGGAAGGAGGGATGGAAGGAAGGATGGAAGGAAGGAAGGAAGGAAGGATGGAAGAAGGAAGGATGGAAGGAAGGAAGGAAGGAAGGAAGGAAGGAAGAAGGAAGGAAGGAAGGAAGGAAGGAAGAAAGGAATGAAGGAAGGAAGGAAGGAAGGAAGGAAGGAAGAAAGGAATGAAGGAAGGAAGGAAGGAAGGAAGGAAGGAAGGAAGAAAGGAAGGAAGGATTGAAGGAAGGAAGGAAGGAAGGAAGGAAGGAAGAAGGAAGGATGGAAGAAGGAAGGAAGGAAGGAAAGAAATGAGCCTGAAAGAAAGAAAGAAAGAAAGAAAGAAAGAAAGAAAGAAAGAAAGAAAGAAAGAAAGAAAGAAAGAAAGAAAGAAAGAAAGAAAGAAAGAAAGAAAGAAAGAAAGAAAGAAAAGATAAATTCCCGTTGATACGTGTTTGTGTAACAAACATGGCGGATCTGAGTCATTCCAGTTTTGCAGGACAGGTGTAACTCATTTAATTGGTTGAATTGAAGTTGAATTGGTATTTTTTTAATCGTAATTTTTATCGTTATCAGGATAAATGCCAGAAATGATCGTGATACATTTTTTAGTCCATACCGCCCATCCCTAGTTGTAACCATGTTGTTTTTTCTCTGGCTGCAACATTTCATGCTTCCTTAATGTCATCTTTGGTTGTGCTCCCCTCTGATAACCCTGCTGTAGGATTTTTATTTATTTATTACTTACACTTCACTGACAGCGTCTAGCAAGACCTGAAATAAAACTGTGATTATCTGAGGATTGTTTAAAGGGTTACGCTTGCCTTTGTTTCTGGGATGAAAGTGTTGGCTGTCTTTCATCCCATCCTACGGTCTCCCCGGTCGATCAGAGTCCTGTAAAAGTCCTGGCTCGGGCACGAGCCTGCAAAAAGTGCTGTGGTGTTTGGGTCATCATTAACAGCGCAATGAATATTGACATGGCATTTAACAAATGATATCCTTGACATTTGTGTTCATATAAACACTCAAATTTGAAAGGTTAATAAGCCCAAAATTCAAAGTCAAATAGTTACATTTAGTCTTGGTTACAAACATCCGTGTCAACATGGCTTTTATTGCCAATAATTACAACAAGGGGGAAGGTTTTTTTCATTTGTACTAGAGCTCTTGATTTGATGTGCTTTAGTGAAATCCTGTCCTCATACTGACAGTTGTACTGACCGTCCCAACGGATTGGAGCGTAATCTGACCTGATACCGGATACACATGACCTGAATGTAAAGAGAACACCAACAGAGGAAGGCAGCACTGGGGCAGCAATACATTGACTTTTTTCCTCCACCTCACAGTTCACACCCTTCATGTGGTACTAAAAAAAACATCAGATGATGAAAGAGTGTCCTGTAAATCACAGATCTGTGAATGCTTCTCACTGTATCTATAAGACCATGTTCCTGATCATTTTTGGTGGAGGAAAGAATCTTACATATTTAATACTTCAAATCCTGTGTGGATGAAATCAAACTCTATGTATGGCTGGATATAGAAGTACTGTAAAAAGCCACTTTCATGCAGCGATAGCAGCGTAAAAAAGTGGAGAAAGAGTCGGTTACATCCAGTTTTGTTTTGTTAGATGGGCTGGTAAAAATAATAATCCTGAACAGAGGAGCTGTTTTGTTAGTGTGGTAAACTTCATGTACAAATACATTAAAGCCGAGTCCGGACTTTGCACCGCCATCATACCTGAATAGTTTGGTTTGAAATTTTAATCAGTTCAGGCTATGACAAGAAAAGCCCCGTGCTATTATCCAAGACATGATGAAGGACGTTGTGGATATTGATCTGATCGTTCATCAATCTAGAATCAGTCTCTCCTTTCCTTTGGTAAAAATGATAACAAACTCACTCATATCTAATATATTCATTATGGATTTCTCAAGCAAAGATTACAGAGTTACTCCTTCTCTTATGTCACATCGTGTAACTATGGACTCTTTCTCAGGTTTTGATTTGTCAGAAGATAAACAGATAAACAGATAAACAGACCACTCCACTGCTGCTTTTATCAAGATAGAATGATGGATGGATGGATGGATGGATGGATGGATGGATGGATGGATGGATGGATGGATGGATGGATGATGGATGGATGGATGGATGGATGGATGGATGGATGGATGGATGGATGGATGGATGGATGGATGATGGATGGATGGATGGATGATGGATGGATGGATGGATGGATGGATGGATGGATGATGGATGGATGGATGGATGGATGGATGGATGGATGGATGGATGGATGATGGATGGATGGATGGATGATGGATGGATGGATGGATGGATGACGGATGGATGGATGGATGGATGATGGATGATGGATGGATGGATGGATGGATGGATGACGGATGGATGGATGGATGATGGATGGATGACGGATGGATGGATGGATGATGGATGGATGATGGATGGATGGATGGATGGATGGATGGATGGATGGATGACGGATGGATGGATGATGGATGGATGGATGGATGGATGACGGATGGATGGATGGATGATGGATGGATGGATGATGGATGGATGGATGGATGGATGGATGATGGATGGATGGATGGATGGATGACGGATGGATGGATGGATGGATGGATGGATGACGGATGGATGGATGGATGATGGATGGATGATGGATGGATGGATGGATGGATGGATGGATGGATGGATGGATGACGGATGGATGGATGGATGGATGGATGGATGACGGATGGATGGATGGATGATGGATGGATGATGGATGGATGGATGGATGGATGGATGGATGGATGACGGATGGATGGATGGATGATGGATGGATGATGGATGGATGGATGGATGGATGGATGGATGGATGGATGGATGGATGGATGGATGATGGATGGATGGATGGATGGATGACGGATGGATGGATGGATGGATGGATGGATGACGGATGGATGGATGGATGATGGATGGATGATGGATGGATGGATGGATGGATGGATGGATGGATGGATGGATGGATGGATGGATGGATGACGGATGGATGGATGGATGATGGATGGATGATGGATGATGGATGGATGGATGGATGGATGGATGACGGATGGATGGATGGATGATGGATGGATGACGGATGGATGGATGGATGATGGATGGATGATGGATGGATGGATGGATGGATGGATGGATGACGGATGGATGGATGGATGATGGATGGATGGATGATGGATGGATGGATGGATGGATGGATGGATGGATGGATGGATGGATGGATGGATGGATGGACGGATGGATGGATGGATGGATGGATGACGGATGGATGGATGGATGACGGATGGATGGATGATGGATGGATGGATGATGGATGGATGATGGATGGATGGATGATGGATGGATGATGGATGGATGGATGGATGGATGGATGGATGGATGGATGGATGGATGACGGATGGATGGATGATGGATGGATGGATGATGGATGGATGATGGATGGATGATGGATGGATGGATGGATGGATGGATGGATGACGGATGGATGGATGATGGATGGATGGATGGATGGATGGATGGATGGATGGATGACGGATGGATGGATGATGGATGGATGGATGGATGATGGATGGATGATGGATGGATGATGGATGGATGGATGGATGGATGGATGGATGGATGACGGATGGATGGATGATGGATGGATGGATGGATGACGGATGGATGGATGGATGACGGATGGATGGATGGATGGATGGATGGATGATGGATGGATGACGGATGGATGGATGGATGGATGGATGATGGATGGATGGATGATGGATGGATGATGGATGGATGGATGGATGGATGGATGGATGGATGGATGACGGATGGATGGATGATGGATGGATGGATGGATGACGGATGGATGGATGGATGGATGGATGGATGATGGATGATGGATGGATGGATGACGGATGGATGGATGATGGATGGATGGATGATGGATGGATGGATGGATGGATGGATGACGGATGGATGGATGATGGATGGATGGATGGATGATGGATGGATGGATGACTGATGGATGGATGGATGATGGATGGATGGATGATGGATGGATGGATGGATGATGGATGGATGGATGATGGATGGATGGATGGATGGATGACGGATGGATGGATGGATGATGGATGGATGGATGACTGATGGATGGATGGATGATGGATGGATGGATGATGGATGGATGGATGGATGATGGATGGATGGATGATGGATGGATGGATGGATGGATGACGGATGGATGGATGGATGATGGATGGATGGATGATGGATGATGGATGGATGGATGACGGATGGATGGATGGATGATGGATGGATGGATGATGGATGGATGGATGATGGATGGATGGATGGATGGATGATGGATGGATGGATGGATGATGGATGGATGGATGACGGATGGATGGATGGATGATGGATGGATGGATGATGGATGGATGGATGATGGATGGATGGATGGATGATGGATGGATGGATGGATGGATGATGGATGGATGGATGGATGATGGATGGATGGATGACGGATGGATGGATGGATGATGGATGGATGGATGACGGATGGATGGATGGATGGATGATGGATGGATGGATGGATGGATGGATGGATGATGGATGGATGGATGATGGATGGATGGATGATGGATGGATGGATGATGGATGGATGGATGGATGGATGACGGATGGATGGATGATGGATGGATGGATGGATGGATGATGGATGGATGGATGATGGATAGATGGATGGATGGATGATGGATGGATGGATGGATGATGGATGGATGGATGACGGATGGATGGATGATGGATGGATGGATGGATGGATGATGGATGGATGGATGATGGATAGATGGATGGTTAAGTGGATGGATGGATGGATGGATGGATGGATGGATGGATGGATGGATGGATGGAACAGTGGATGGATGGATGGATGGATGGAACAGTGGATGGATGGATGGATGGATGGATGGATGGAATGAATTAGTTTCAGAAAACAAAAAGTATGTTTTATATCACCTTTACTGTCTATAAGATAACTCAGTTCCTCTAAATGTTGTGGTTTTGTACTGGAACCTGGTCCAAGGTGTAGTTGTCACAAAAGCAGGAAACTGCCCTTTTTTGCATTGCTGCAAATGAAAATAATAATAATAATAATAATAATAATACTGAATATATACAGTCTTTGCCATCTAAAAAAAAAAAGTCATCTGATCCAGGCCCAGGTAGTCTAAATTTCTGCTTTTTGGCTGGTTTAAGGCGGATTCATTGCTTTGTAAAGCAGTGGAATAACCTTTATACCTTCTACCCATTCAGAGTCTACCAAAGCAGCAGCACTCTCACACGATGCGAAGGACACACTAAAGAAAAAACCCAGACATCCCGTACCATGTGAAATTGCAGTGATAACAAATCAAATATTCACTCACTAGCCTTCATTATGCTGCTGCATGACTATCACAAAAAACATTTTTTACTTTCCTGTGTCTACAGAGAAGCATGTGGGGCTAATCGAAGTGTGACTCATACAGCAATTAGCAAGGATACAGTGGAAATTGAATATTCTGTGTGGGTCTGAAATCTGCCCACCCAGTTTGAATTTGATGATTGAAAATGATCCATTTCTGATTTGGTGGGAAAGAAGCCGAGAAGCAGAGCAGCTCTGCCCACCCTGCTGCTGCTTGCCCAGAGTGGATGTCCCTCTTCATCCGCCTTCACTCTCTAGCTATGCATTCACAATATCACAATAATCCTGTGAATGCCGTCCCAGAGCGTACAACATGAAGACGATTCCTTTCTTGCCCTTTTGGCCCATGGCAAGCAACAAGTTTCCTATAATGTGTCTTGGTTACCTACCGTGTTTTATTCAATCGGCGCTGAATAACTAATTAAATGCTGAAATAAATAAACTCTAACAATATTCTAGCTTTTTATTTCGAGGAGACACACACAGAAGTACCGCCCTGATTTTCAGGGTGGCTGCTGGTGTTTGCAGGGTTACTGCTGCTGCAGGAGGGGAGACGCCGGGTTGGCTTCACCTGGTGGTGGCAGCCATCTTTGCTCCCCTGTTACACCTTTACAGCAGTGGCGATTCCTCTAAGACTGCAAGGGAAGCTCAGCTTCCTCTAAAATGTCAAAAAATAAGTGGTCAAATATGTACTGTTGTGTTTACATTTCATTGACTACACTGTATATGCGCTAGCACGCGATCACCTTTAGTTCAGAATCAGCCTCTTATCACAGGTCACAGATGCGATTTCCTTTTCATTCATTCCATTCATTCCTGGAGTGGGTTGTTCCACTGCAGCCAAACACATCGTCATTGGATAAATGCTGGGTTTGTCCCACCCATCGGACGCTCAGCTTCTCTGGGGGTCTATGGGGCAGTGGGCGTGGCCTCGGCTGGCGTGCTGCATGATGATTGGATGATCTGTCTGAGGGTGAATCCCTTTCTGATTGACAGCGAAATGAGCGAATCAGCAATCTTGAGATATAAACACTGCCGGAGAAGTTTTGTAGCTTCATTCCGTCATTCTGAGTGTATCTGGAGAGTTTGGAAATCCTCGTAGTGACTTTTGTCTTTGTTAAAACGATAAGCGACACACTCAGCAACTTGTTTCTGGTGTTATTGGAGACTGTACTGGTGTTATTGGAGACTGTACTGGTGTTATTGGAGACTGTACTGGTGTTACTGGAGACTGTACTGGTGTTATTGGAGACTGTACTGGTGTTATTGGAGACTGTACTGGTGTTATTGGAGACTGTACTGGTGTTATTGACTGTACTGGTGTTATTGGAGACTGTACTGGTGTTATTGGAGACTGTACTGGTGTTATTGGAGACTGCACTGGTGTTATTGGAGACTGTACTGGTGTTATTGGAGACTGTACTGGTGTTATTGGAGACTGTACTGGTGTTATTGACTATACTGGTGTTATTGGAGACTGTACTGGTGTTATTGGAGACTGTACTGGTGTTATTGACTGTACTGGTGTTATTGGAGACTGTACTGGTGTTACTGGAGACTGTACTGGTGTTATTGGAGACTGTACTGGTGTTATTGGAGACTGTACTGGTGTTATTGGAGACTGTACTGATGTTATTGGAGACTGTACTGGTGTTATTGGAGACTGTACTGGTGTTATTGGAGACTGTACTGGTGTTACTGGAGACTGTACTGGTGTTATTGGAGACTGTACTGGTGTTACTGGAGACTGTACTGGTGTTATTGGAGACTGTACTGGTGTTATTGGAGACTGTACTGGTGTTATTGGAGACTGTACTGGTGTTATTGACTGTACTGGTGTTATTGGAGACTGTACTGGTGTTACTGGAGACTGTACTGGTGTTATTGGAGACTGTACTGGTGTTATTGGAGACTGTACTGGTGTTATTGACTGTACTGGTGTTATTGGAGACTGTACTGGTGTTACTGGAGACTGTACTGGTGTTATTGGAGACTGTACTGGTGTTATTGGAGACTGTACTGGTGTTATTGGAGACTGTACTGGTGTTATTGACTGTACTGGTGTTATTGGAGACTGTACTGGTGTTATTGGAGACTGTACTGGTGTTACTGGAGACTGTACTGGTGTTATTGGAGACTGTACTGGTGTTATTGACTGTACTGGTGTTATTGGAGACTGTACTGGTGTTACTGGAGACTGTACTGGTGTTATTGTAGACTGTACTGGTGTTATTGGAGACTGTACTGGTGTTATTGGAGACTGTACTGGTGTTATTGGAGACTGTACTGGTGTTATTGGAGACTGTACTGGTGTTACTGGAGACTGTACTGGTGTTATTGGAGACTGTACTGGTGTTACTGGAGACTGTACTGGTGTTATTGGAGACTGTACTGGTGTTATTGGAGACTGTACTGGTGTTATTGGAGACTGTACTGGTGTTGTTGGAGACTGTACTGGTGTTATTGGAGACTGTACTGGTGTTATTGGAGACTGTACTGGTGTTGTTGGAGACTGTACTGGTGTTATTGGAGACTGTACTGGTGTTATTGGAGACTCTGCCTTCTGTTGCTCTACAGTTATCGTCCCGGTAGAGCAGCGGCTGCCGCTGTAGCCGCTCCACCGACGCAAAGCATTCACAGCCGGAACGGAGGGTAGAATTCACATACAAATAAACTGACACAATTTATGATGTAAGGTGAAAATGAGCTTCCCCTCCTCAAAAGACCAGCAGCCGCCACTGCTTTCCAGATATCCACTTCCCAGACCCCCCGTTGTGCTGCTGCTGTCACTACGTCCCAAACCAGAAAAGAGGTGTAACAGTCCGGCCTCCGTACATTTCACAGAGCAAAGCCAGGTAGACTAAAGGCACCACAGGAGATGCAACAAACCTGTATGAACAGGGCTACAGTAAGCTTACATGGGTGACCTGACCTTTAAGGTACACTGGCATTTGTAAAACATATAGGATACAGTACCTTTGCAATGTGGGGTTGAGTGTCCTGCCTAAGGAAACTTCAACATGTGACCACTAAGTATACGGTATGCATGCTTTGATGTTTTACATCCACACACAAATGTATATTTTTTTGACATTTTTTTCCCGTGTTTGTCATAAATAAAACCTCATAGCTTTACAATGGTTCGTAGCATGAATACACACACCCCAACTGCATCACAAGCTGTTTCTGAGCAGTCTCAGGCTAACTGCAGCAGCAGGCAACTTGCATCCTTGTGCTTCCTCGATATCGTAACAAGTAATCGGTTTGGATGGTAGAGGAGATGACTGATAACTGTGGATCAATTCAGAATCTTTGAGAAGCAGAATCCTGACGGCTTCTGTGGAGCAGTGGGTGGATTTGGTTGCCCTGCAGCAAGAAGGTCAGCGGATTGATCACTGTCACATGTCGCAGTGTCCTTAGGCAGGACACTGAACCAAAGCAAATGCCATTCTCCCCATTTATCCAAGCCTGGGTAAATGGGGACTTCAAACCTTAGACACGTCAATATGCATAACACAATGATGCATCATGTGAGAAAGAGTTGGGAGATTTGCTTTGACATCCCAAGTATTGCAGTGCATCTTTGGTTCACTCTGAGTTCCATCGCGTGTATCACCTTTGGCTACATCCATCCTTAACTACAGCCAATGGTATTTGCTTTTTCCTTATGTAACAGGTTATATATAGATTCCTCTGTCCTCACGTATCTGATTTGTTTAGAAAATTACTTCTTGAAGAAACAAAAAACTATTCACATCTTAGCAGGTGAGATTACAAAAGGAATTGTTTTCCAACTCACCCACTGCATTTCATGAAATATAGTGATAGAGGAACTAACAAGCAAGAGAAGGACACTACTGAAAATGTCAACCGAGCTTTCATGTTGACTGTACATGATAACAGCAAGAAATATCAAGCTGAATGTATAAAATGGACCAATATGACAGTTTAGTTGGATTATCGGTCCAGTTTTACCCTCTTTTGTGTGTTTTATTTGTATATTAAACTGTAGGTAACCACAGCAACAGTTCTTGCTGGGTTTAGTCTTTGGTTAAAGTAGCTATGGAGAAACTCTGGCATGCACATTTTGATTCGAGCTCAACTTCTGCCTTTGGTTGTGGTGCCTGAGAAGAATAATGACGCCACAGCACGTCACACTTTTTTCCATCTCCGCTTCATATTTTTTGACACTGGGGCATTTGTGTTTATGTTCTTACGTAACTCTCGGGACTCTTGAGCTTGGTAAAGAAATTAAGAGTTTCTTACGTAATGTGGCTGGATTTGACGACAGCTGACAGTTCTGAGTCCGTCCAAAGAAATCCAATCAGTTCTTCCTTACAGCATTTGTCCCCAAATCTTTGTGGGCGAGTTTGCATGTGCATGCGTCACGTGCCCTCCATTGTGAGTCCAGTGATCAGTGAGTCACACAGGAAGTCACGCGCCCCAGTGACTGTGGCAAACATGCGCAAACATACAGTGGATTTACTATCATCCAGCACCCCACCTGGAGGATTACAAATATGCCTGAGCATGAGCGTCACACACTGGCTAGACCTCCTGTTACTGCTGAGCGTAAATACGCAGACGCTTTGGCAAACACGCAACACACACTCCTCAGGTCCTCAGAGTCAAACGACAAAAAATCTTTTCACTCTTTTTGAGGAGGTCGTTGAAAGAAGTGTGAGGTATGTGAGGAAAAACTTGACAGATGTTCCAAGGGGCAGGTATGTCAGCCTTACTGTACATGTATTGAGTGATGTTCTCTTTGGATTCACACACAAATCTGTGCTGACACACATATAAGCCCATGAGCATACAAGACGAAAACAGTAAATAGAAAATCTATCATCTGGCTCCAAGGTTTCTGGCACTCCTTAGCATTCTGTTCACTTTCCTCATTGATTTTACAGCAAATGTGCAAAATACAGTGTGTCTGTGTGTGTGATGTGGATATAAAACATTTACCTTGGGGAACAATAGGTCAAGATCTACATGGGTCTGTTTCTGCTTTGATAAACCTGCCAATTGTGCGTACTGTCACACCCGGTGACAGCCGGATAGTCTTCAGCGTCACCCGTAGACCCTGAATCGGACTGAAGCAAGTGTGGAACATATTATGTTTTCCTTTTGGTCATGTCTTTCTTTAAAGCAGCACTATGTAACTTTTCCAGCTTAATCTAATATTTCATCATCATCATTGTGATGGAACATCAACTTCCAACAGGTTTAATGAACCTCTATCATGGTCTGCGGGGTCTGTATCGCCTTCACTGGCACTATGTAACTTTGAGGAGCATGGTAGGAACCCTGCCACACTAAAAAACTACACATTTTTACGGCTTTGACTGCTTTACGGCATACGTCACTTCCCCCTCCTTCCAGATTCGTAGTCCAGACCAAAGCTGGGCGGGGCGTGGAGCGCAGAGCTCAGCAGAAGCTGGTATCATGGCCGAAGCAGCGGAAAAACCCAAGAAAATTAAAGTTTTATCGGAGGAGGAGAAAAAAAGAAAGCGGAAGAGTAACAAGCTAAATGGGCATTCAGTTATTCACAGGTTATAAAGTATCTTTTTATTTTGTCAGTAAGTATGTTGGACTACTAATTTATGACGAAGTCCCTCTAAAAAACGTGACAGGAAAAAGGTGCAGAGCGTATGAGTTTGTAGGGCGCATTATCTCGCTGAAACAACTTAATAAAACCAAGTTGAACTTAGTGATTTTCAACATCGTCATATTATATTGTTTAGCCAAAAATAGATACATTACCTCTTCACTATCCATCCTGCAAACGACCTGAAAACAGAAAAGTAGTTTTTAGTTCAACACATCAAATGAGTGCACTTGTACAGTATTTGTACGCATTTTAGCGAAAACATGTCATAGAGATTTAATGAAGAAGTCAGGAAATTGTCTGATGGTGGGAAGTTAATGCTTTCGGTGACAAATCTTGACAATAAACACATCCATATATAATGATCCATTTTTAGGGACCTAAACCTCATAATTGGTCTCATGTGTCATCAAATCCGACAAGGCCACTGTAAATGGACTGCAGTTACTCCCGAAACACTTTCTTAATCCACATAACTTTTGTACATCAGTGCTTTTTCTTCTGTTGAGCACACTTTGAAGTCCAGGGTGTCTTTCACAAGGACACTTTGGGATGGGAACTTGAGGGATTGAACCACCAACCTTACAAGTTGACAGTTAATTGCTCTACCCTCTGTGCTTAAGGCCAAAACCTTGATGTTTCCTGTTATTGTGTTGTGATTTGTGGAAAGCTCGGTTTTCAAAAAAGACAACTTACACTATTAAATCTTCACATAAATCAGGCCGACTGATTTGTACAAAAATAGCTGTAATTGCAGCCCGTTGATTTGACAGCTTCTGTGATTCAGGCTAAACAGGAAATTACTTTTCTCTTTCACACATCAGGGTGTCTTGTCACTAATGATCGAAAGGCATAAAATGACGAATGGTCGTGCCGGATGTGAGACCAAGGTCGCCCCGCTTCAGCTGCCCGGAGGCCGGGGGCCACTGTCCTCGTCAGCGTTGCTTCTGTTATATCACGCAGCCACTATTTTTATTAGATAGAAACCAAGGCTTTGGCTCCGTCATGGATGACGCACCACTGACGGGCTGTTTACATGTCCTTGGGTTGCGTAACTCTCACTTTAAATATAATGCCACGTGAATATGCAGCGTTATCATGAGGAGGGCAAATTTACACATGTTAATGCTCATGCATTTTAACAAGAAGCGGCGTGTTTTTTTGCATTAATTATCTCTGTCACACCCTCCAATGTGTGGTTTAGTTTGGTGTCTTTTTCAGATGAATTCCCTCCCGGCATGTCCTGAACTTTGACTGTGCTGGATGAGTTATTCATTGCTCACTTAAATCTGTGACTGACTGGTCGAGAGCGAATAGGTGACAGTCACACAGCCCTCTGTGGAGAATTATGGCGGTACTGCTTTTATTGTATAATTCTTTAAAAGTTTACTTTTTAGATTTGAGCTTTCTAATTGATCATCTCGTGTTTCTGCAAATTAAATCCTCTTCAATTAATCTAGATTCTAAAGCGTAATTCCAACTTGATGCAAAGTATTCTCTTAGCTCAGTTATGATAATAAGACGATGCCCCTCATGTTAATTTCTGAGGCCTAATGAGAGGCAGAGCTAAATATGTGTAGTACTTTGTCCCTCTGTCGTGACGGAGCCCAGTATAACTCAAATATCTACCGGTGACAGGGTCCTTCTGGTTTTCTGACTGTCACGTAGAAGAAAAAGGCTGGAAGCGGGGAGTCAGCAGCAAGAGGAACTGCAGTGTGAGTCAGTCTCTGGACTTGTGGAGCTGCTATCATCACCCACACTGTCCATGTGACGGGTCCATGAGCAGGCATGTCATGTGGGGGGGGAAACTCCTTCCACGTGATGCTGTGGAAACTCAAAAGAGTTTTCATCGGGTTGTAACACAAGATCAAACATGCAGGGAGATTTTCTGTCATCCCCATTAACATCAGAGTTATTGTGAATTCAAGCATTAGAAACAGGCGTAATGCTGGAGTTGAGATAGTACAGGTGGTCCCAGCAATCTGCACTAAGCCTTTAAAAATGTAAATGTTTAATTCACAAGAATTGATCCAAATTGGTTTTAGGATTAGGGTTTGGGTTAGAAAGGTTAATGATGTAGGAGAAACTTCATAGAGTTACAGCATGTGGGGTGTTCACTCCTTACGACTATAAAACCTCTGTGAACGGGCAGAATAACGCCCTTAGTTGCACTGCAATCTCAGTGCTAAGTACTTAGTACTCAAACGTAATCCAAGCAGCATCACCCTGCAAAGCACGCCTGTCCAATTTCACTTAGTTTAGTTTAGTTTAGAGTTTATTTACAAATAAGTAAAAAAACACAAATACAGATAATAATCAATCAATTGAGGTTTGTAAAATGGGACTCCCCAGAAGCTACTGTAGCTTATGAATAAGGGCCCAGTCACACAGCAAAACAACTATAAATTACACATATAATACATATACATATAATAACCTTATAACCTAAATAAGAAAAAAAAAAAAAAAACCCTGAGACCTCCTCAGATCTCCTGGATACAAAGATATTCTTATAAAATAATACATCAGGTATTGGTACATAAAAAATTTAATAAGAGACATAATTTAATACCAATTTTTGTTTTAGTCTCTTTTTAAAAATTGAGAGAGATCCAGACTCTTTTATAGCATTTTATATCAATCTCTTTCCACATGTTTGGACCTTTACAGGAAACACTGAAACTTGTACATTTCAGTTTCCTTTTCTTTCCCTTTAAAAGTTGTTTTCCCCTTGTGGTTTATGTGTTCATGAGTGTTAGGGTTAGGGTTGGGAGCATAAATGGGGATGAGATGACAGAGTCTATCATTGAGTCTAAACACTACATTGTACATTACACAGGCATTGTGGAAAATGTTCCACTCAGTAAGTTTCAGAAGCTTATATCCATAAAAAAGAGGATCAGAGGGAGCATTACATTTGCTCCACTTAAATTCAATTCAGTTTATTTATTTAACATTTATTTAAATTACACCTTTCAAACACAAGTGCAACTCACAGAATAAAGCAAAAAACATAAAACACAAACACACATGACAAGTATACTTGGAATGAACAAGAGTAGTAAAAGTAATATAAAGAAATCAACCATAGGCTCTGTCAAAAAGGAAAGAACGTTTAAAAACAAAAACCATGAGAGAGCCAGCGTTTTGTATCCAGACTGGCAGCTGGTTTCTCTGGGAAGGAACTTGAAAACTAACAGCTCTTCTCCGATCCTGGACTCAGACTCTCTGGGAACCGTGAGTAAACCAGCCGCCTGAGGCCAGGCTGCTCTGGTAGCTCGATATGGAATAATGAGGTTTGTCAGATAAGATGAAGTCAGGTTATTCAGAGCTTTTATATGTCATGAGCAGAATTTTGAATTGAATTGAAAACTAAAGAGGTAACCAATGTGTTGAAGCTATGACGGGGGGCCATGTGGCCTCTGTTGGCGGTACCAGCCAGAATTCTGGCAGCGGCATTTTGGATTAACTGAAGCATCTTAATTGAATTATTTTAAAATCCATCTAAAGTGGCATCGCAGTTGTGCAGCCTTGGTGTAACACATGCATGCATTAGGTCTTCTGTGTCGGAATGGGAAAGGATGTTCCTGATTTTTAATAGATTATGCAGACAGAAGAAAGCCATTCTCGTTCTGGTCAAAGATGTTTCCTCACCGTGATTCGATTCAAATGTCAAGAATCGATTCGATTCTGATTCTTAATATTCTGAATCGATTATCATGATTCGATCCGATTCGATATTGATTTGGCTTAGTGTTATTTAAAATGTTTATTGAGCTGTTGCCTGAATTATATGACTGTAAAATAACTAGTGAAATTATAATTTCACAATAATTATTGTGAAATAACTAAGAAATAAATAACTCAAACAGGCCTTTCAATATCCATTTAAAGGGGACATATTATGGCATTTAATGTATATTTTAAACAGGCCTTGAATGTCTTAAAAACAATCTAAAGCTTGTTTTTTCTACATAAATCAGAAATTCAGTCTCTGGGCCATGTTTTTATTTTTTCCGCTTCTAAAGCCTTTTTCTTTGCTTCATTTTCAGGGCGGTGGGGGCTATGATAATGAGGCTCTGCGCTGGTTGAATGACGTGTAGGAGGGGAGGAGACAAAGCGTCGCTCTGGGGAGAATAGCAGCGGCTGCGTAGCAAAGCGTGTCCACGGTTCTGCGTTAAATCGACACGTACCCTACGCCGTAGGCTCTGCGTTGGTGTAACGCGGAACCATAAATCAGCCTTTAGTCACCTTGTCTTCAAACAGGAAGATTGAATTTAATTCTAAACAGGTACACCACAGTTATTTACTCCAATTCCTCATCATTTTCACTTCTTATGTTACAAGACAAATGAATCATGTTAACTGTAAAGAAATCACAACACAGAATTTTTACAAATGGCAACTTTATTGTTAAAATATATAAATAAAATGTATGCACTATTGCTGGCTCAAGGAAGGACTGCGCGTCTTCTGAATGTGAACAGCTCCAGGTGCTTGGAAGATCTGAAACCACAGAAGAAAAATGTATTACGGTACTAATAGAGCCCCGAGCCCGGGGCTCCTCGCCGGTCCGGTCCGTGAGCAGCTCCTGCAGCTCCGTATGCGGCGCCGGGGCTCCGGAGCTAAGCTAAATACTTAGCCCGTGCAAAGATCATACAAATATAAATAACATTAAAAAAAAGGAACATACCGCTGACTCGTGTGCAGTTGCCGGGTCCGTACTGTGGGAACTGATCCTTTTATGAGGGTAAATGTCGATGCAAAATCTCATTTCTACTCTCCCTCGCTGTTCAAACAGCCACCGCTGCTGAACAATGGCGGAGCTCGAGCCGGCGGAGAGAGCTGGTTGTGGGCGTGGTTTCAGCAGCGGAGGCCGAACCTCTGCGCCTCGGGTGACGTCACCCTAGGCGCAGATTCTCATCGGCCCAAAAAGAATCACGTGACACTGGGGGATTCTGTAAGGCGGGGGTCACAGACCTTGCAGAAATTCATGGTATTTTGTCTCCCCTGTGCTGGCAGGGTGAGGGGAGACCACTTTATATATGTTAAAACAAGAAAAAACGTGTTTTTCATAATAGGTCCCCTTTAAAGTGCAAAAAAGAAAAAAATTGCAACAGTTCATGCAGTAAACAAATCATTTTAGCTTATCTAATTTATTCTGTCACCACGCACACATATTGCCATGAAGCACCTGGCATTTTTCAGAAGTGTCATGACAAACTGTGTGTCCGACTACTGGGATTAAAGTTCACCGGGCGAAAATGATGGGAAAAAAAATAAAAAATAATAAAAATAATCGATCTTTAGACATAAGAATCGATTTTTAGGAATTAAAGGAGCATGAGGCAGGATTGAGGCAGGATTTATGAAAAAAATTCGTATACGTTTTAAGTTTTCTAGTAATAATGTAATGTAATGTATGCCCGGAACACCTCCCTAGGGAGGCGTCCGGGAGGCATCCGGTACAGATGCCCAAGCCCCCTCAGCTGACTCCTCTCAATGTGAAGGAGCAGCGGCTCGACTCCGAGCTCCTCCCGGGTGACCGAACTCCTCACACATCTCTAAGGGAGTGTCCAGCCACCCTGCGGAGGAAACTCATCTCGGCCGCTTGTATCCGCGATCTTGTCCTTTTGGTCACTACCCAAAGTTCATACCATAGGTGCGGGTGGGTGCGTAGATTGACCGGTAAATCGAGAGCTTCGCCTTTCGACTCAGCTCCTTCTTCACCACGACGGTCCAGTACATCGACCGCATAACTGCGGACGCTGCACCGATCCGCCTGTCAATCTCACGCTCCATCGTCCCCTCACTCGTGAACAAGATCCCGAGATACTTGAACTCCTCCACCTGAAGCAGGACTTCTCCACCCACCCGAAGAAGGCATGCCACCCTTTTCCGATGGAGAACCATGGCCTCGGATTTGGAGGTGCTGATTCTCATTCCTGCCGTGTCGCACTCGGCCTCAAACCGCCCCAGCACATGCTGGAGGTCCCGGTCTGATGAAGCCAACAGGACAACATCATCTGCAAAAAGCAGAGATGAAATCCTGTGGTTCCCAAACCGGATCCCCTCCGGCCCCTGGCTGCGCCTAGAAATCCTGTCCATAAAAATGATGAACAGGACCGGTGACAAAGGGCAGCCCTGCCGGAGTCCAACATGCACTGGGAACAAGTCTGACCTACTGCCGGCAATGCGAACCAGACTCCTGCTTTGATCATACAGAGACCGGACAGCCCTTAATAGAGGGCCCCGGACTCCATACTCACCGAGCACCCCCCACAGAATGGCACGAGGGACACGGTCAAATGCCTTCTCCAGATCCACAAAACACATGTAGACTGGTTGGGCAAATTCCCATGAACCCTCGAGCACCCTGCGGAGGGTATAGAGCTGGTCCAGTGTTCCACGACCGGGACGAAAACGCATTGTTCCTCCTGAATCCGAGGTTCGACTATCGGCCGTATTCTCCTCTCCAGTACCCTGGCGTAGACTTTCCCGGGGAGGCTGAGAAGTGTGATCCCCCTGTAGTTGGAACACACTCTCCGGTCCCCCTTTTTAAACAGAGGGACCACCACCCCGGTTTGCCACTCCAGCGGTACTGTCCCCCTTCCTCCATGCGATGTCGCAGAGGCGTGTCAACCAAGACAGCCCTACGACATCCAGAGACTTGAGGTACTCAGGGCGAATCTCATCCACCCCCGGTGCCACTGAGGAGCTTACGAACTACCTCAGTGACCTCGGCTTGGGTGATGGATGAGCACGCCCCAGAGTCCCCACTCTCTGCTTCCTCAGTGGAAGGCATGTCAGTCGGTTTGAGGAGATCCTCAAAGTATTCCTTCCACCGTCCAACAATGTCCCCAGTCGAGGTCAACAGCTCCCCACCCACACCGTAAATGGTGCTGGCAGAGTACTGCTTCCCCCTTCTGAGGCGCCGAACGGTCCTCCAGAATTTCTTCGAGGCCGACCGAAAGTCTTCCTCCATGGCCTCCCCGAACTCCTCCCAGACCTGAGTTTTTGCCTCCAGGACTGCCCGAGCCGCGGCTCGCATGGCCTGCCGGTACCTATCTACTGCGTCAGGAGTCCCACCGGCCAACATAGCCCGGTAGGACTCCTTCTTCAGTCTGACGGCATCCTGTACTTCCGGTGTCCACCACCGGGTTCTAGGATTGCCGCCACGACAGGCACCGGAGACCTTGCGTCCACAACTTCGAACCGCCACGTCGACAATGGAGGCAGAGAACATGGTCCACTCGGACTCAATGACTCATTGCCTCCGAGAGAAGCTCTCTCGGAGGTGGGAGTTGAAGATGTCCCTGACAGAGGGCTCAGCCAGACGTTCCCAACAGACCCTCACAATCCGTTTGGTGTTCGTTATGGACAAACTGTGACTAGCACAGAAGTCCAACAACAAAACACTGCTCGGGTTCAGATCGGGGAGGCCGTTCCTCCCAATCACGCCTCTCCAGGTATCACTGTCATTGCACACGTGAGCGTTGAAGTCCCCCAGCAGAACAATGGAGTCCCCAGTTGGAGCACTATCAAGTACTCCTCCCAGGGACCCCAAGAAGGCCGGGTACTCCGCACTGCTGTTCGGCCCGTAGGCACAAACAACAGTGAGAGACCTTTCCCCGACCCGAAGGCGCAGGGAAGCGACCCTCTCGTTCACCGGGGTAAACTCCAACACATGGCGACTGAGCTGAGGGGTTATAACCAAGCCCACACCAGCCCGTCGCCTCTCACCCTGGGCAACTCCAGAGTAGTGTGTCTCTCCAGTGTTAGCGTCGCTCCATTGGCTACCTGTAAAATTCAGAATTCAATTTAAAATGTTATTACTTGCATATAAAGCCCAAAACGGCTTAGCTCCGCAGTATTTACAAGATTTGATAGTGCCTTATGTTCCTGGCCGAGCTCTCCGCTCCCAGGGTGCAGGTTTACTCGTAGTTCCTAGAGTATCTAAATGTAGATTTGGAGGGCGGGCGTTCTGCTATCAGGCACCATTACTTTGGAACCAACTTCCAATCTGGGTTAAGGAGGCTGACACCACCTCCACCTTTAAAACTAAACTTAAAACTTTTCTGTTTAGTAAAGCCTATAGTTAGTGTTTAGTAAACTCTCTAGCTGGTGTTGGTAAATCTCTAGGTAGTGTAAACTTTAGTGTGTTAGAGTCAGTAGTCATAATCGCAGCTATAGAACAAAACTATAATAGTTAGTCTCAAATATAGCTTCGCGGTAGATATGCTGCTATAGGCTTATGCTGCAGGGGGGCACCGACATGATCCGCTGGGCGGTGCCTCTCACCTTTCTTCTCCTCTCCTTTTCCCTGCCTCTCTTCTCCATTACCATTTTTATTTATTATGAATATCTCATAGCTATCATTTTTGTCCATCGTTCCTGTAGTTTCTTGTGCCGGCCCCCCTTTTTTCTCTTTTGTGTATGTTTGCAGGCCGGAGCCTCGGGAGCTGCGTTCTGGCCTGTGTTCCCGGCCCTCCCCCCCCTCTGGTCATCCCATTGCTTCTTCCACCTGCCTACGTGGATGTCTGCTGTTGCTGCTTCTGCCTGCCTGCACCCCCCCCCCCCCCCCCCTGGTCATCCCGCTGCTGCTCCACATGACTGTTGTGTGCTGCTGACGCCCCCCCCCCCACCTCTGGTCATCCTGCTGCTGCTTCCACCTGCCTGCTGTGTGCTGTCGACGTCCCTGACTCCCCCAGTCTGGCCTTCGGCAGGAGGGTCCCCCCTTATGAGCCTGGTCCTGCTCAAGGTTTCTTCCCTCCTAAAGGGGAGTTTTTCCTTGCCACTGTTTGGCTTAAGGCTTTTCTCCCACTATGGGAGTTTTTACCTGCCATTGTTTATATAATAATTGCTCGGGGGTTTATGTTTATGTTCATGTTCTGGATCTCTGGAAAGCGTCTAGAGACAACATCTGTTGTATTAGACGCTATATAAATAAAATTGAATTGAATTGAATTGAGTAGTGGAGGGTCCAGCCCCCTTCAAGGAGCTGGGTTCCAGAGCCC